>NW_019154117.1:20838630-20861455 GCF_002288905.1 Enhydra lutris kenyoni | reverse complement strand
AATCCTCCTCAATAAATGTTTCTTCTAATAAAGAGTTTCTTCTGTGTGCTGCACTGGGACTGGGGCTGGGGCTTGTGCTCAGGGAAAGGAAGCAGTGCGTTCAACTCTTCGTAGTTAACGTTTTTGGCTTCTACAAGTGCACCAGTCCCTTGACAAAGCCTGACAGTGGCCTTCTCAGTTTTATCCTGGGGTCCTTTATTTAGTTCTGCTCTGATGTCCTGTATTTAAAACATTTACATTTTTGGGGGTGCCTGGGTGGCTCAGTGGGTTAAGCCTCTGCCTTCGGCTCAGGTTATGATCTCAGGGTCCTGGGATCGAACCCCACATCGGCCTCTCTGCTCAGCAGGGAGTCTGCTTCCTCCTCTCTCTCTCTGCCTGCCTTTCTGCCTACTTGTGATCTCTGTCAAATAAATAAATAAAAATCTTTAAATAAAATATATATATATATATATTTTATAAAAAGTGTAACGTGCTTACTCTGAAAACCTTCAGGCCTTTACAAATAATGAAAAAAACACTTAAAGTCTAGAACTTGATTTAAACTCTCTTTCATCTGCTCCCAAACTATTTGTCGCGTAGGATACTATGTCAGCTAGGCCTCACCTCCTGGAGGCTACTCAGGCCCGATGATACCATTTCAACATATGAATATACGGGATAGTCTTTGAGCATGAAGACAGTGCCCTCAGGGATATTGCCAGGGACATTGTCCTATATGATGCCTGCCCTTTGAGACATGCAACGTTTTACCCCAAGGTTACAGTAGTTGAGGGGTACCTTAATTATCTATTGCTGTTTAATGGATATTCCAAAATTTAGTGGGTTAAAAAATACATACTTATTATCTCAAGGCTTTTGTGGGCCAGAAATTTGGGTGAGGCCTACCTGGATTCTCTGCTTCAAGGTTGCATTTAAGATGTCAGCTGAGGCTACTACATTCTCATCTGGAGGCTTGATGGGGAAGGACCAACTCCCGTATTCATTCACATAGTTGCTGGCGGGATGCAGTTCTTCAAAGTCTGTTGGAATGAGATCCTCAGTACCTTGCTGGCTCTTGGCTGGATCTGGCTGGTTCCTTGTCATGTGGGCTTCTCCAGCATGGCAGCTTACTTCATCAAAGCAAGGAGAGAGTTTCCAAACAAGATAGAAGTTACAATCTTTTGGAAACCAGTAATGGAAATGACATCCTATTACCTTTCCTTTATTCTATCACTCAGAGGCAAATCACTAAAGACAGCCTATGCTTAAGGGGAGGTATAATTACACAAGGGTGTGAACATCAGAAGTGCGGATGATTGGAATCTTCTCAGAAGTCTTCCTAATGCAAGGGTTTCTTCTTGGACAACTTCTTCAGTTTGCTGGCATAAAAGTCTCCAAACATGCCAAGTGGATCTTTGTCCTCACTCATGTCCAAGTCATCAAGGCCAAAATTGTTTAATGGCTAAATGAAGTGGCACCTGGTAAGTAACCATCAAAGAGATTGGAGCATCCAAAGGAAGGAAGGAAAGGTGACATAGAGAAGTCAAGGTAGTTTGGGTTTATCCTGAATGGTTAAGTAAAATAAACTCTGAGAACCACCTGACTTACCAGTATTCAAACTGGGGGGCTGGGAGGGAAGCTGGTATAATATGGCTCATCTGGCTCTATCACAGTCTCTCTCTTTTGCCCTAGCTCCCAGCTCCCAGATAGGTGTGTAGAAGTAACCTTCAGCTTCTGTAGATCTAGCCAACATTATAGAGGAAGGGGACCCTACAGGTTGCAAGGTTTAGTTTCTGTTCTTGTTAATACATTTAATATAGCACAGCCATCATTTCAAATTTAATTCTCATAACTTGAACATCAGAGAGAATGGGTCAATCAACTACTGGAAAAGCCACTACTAGGGATCTTAGAGCACATACTCCCATTTTGGCATATTTTCCACGTGCCTCTGTCTTGAAGGCTCTGATGCCTGGGAACTCTGTCACACTCAGGCACCCCTGTTCTTTCTGTGATCCCGGGGATGCTGAGACCACACTGCCCCACCTGGGATTCTGCCTGGTTCGGCACCAAAGCATCTTTCAGACAGGGACATCCCTCACTGGAGCTGACTTCTAAAAGTTCTGATTTTGTGCTCTGCTACTCTATCACTTGCCTGTAGCCCGCTGATGGAGGCTCCCTCCCCTCCATGGTTTACCTTCCCATATATCACCTTGGATTCCCTCCTTTGCACCTCCTACCTGGCAAAACATGGTCACTTTTCTATTTGATGAGTTGCAGGTATTCTTTTCTTTGACCTCCCCTTGATTTTGTAGGTTCAGAATGATTTGATAGCTATCTAGCTGAATTCCTGCAACCAGACAAAACTATGTTCTCTTTCTCCTTTGTCATCACCGACTGTAATCTCAATGCCTATTTCTTAATCCCCTCTCATAGAAGGGCAACCTGAAGGACAGAGAAGGTAATATATATTTAGTGGGCTAGAATGAAAGTGGGAGCCAGGGATGGAGAGCCCCTTATACTGTGAGGAAGTATTTGGATGTAAATGACAGCAAATATAATTTAACTGACTTAAAAAGGAGAATCTGTTGACTTAGGTACCTGAAAAAGTCTGGGACTGAGGTTGGACTAAAGCATAACATTTCATGCTGAAGCTCAATCGATGCCTTCAAGATTCACTTTCTATCCATTTCTTGGCATTCTGGACTGACTTTCTGTCAGACAATTTTTTTTTTATTTTTTTCCTTTTCCTTTGTTTCTTTCTTTTTTTCTTTTCTTTCTTTCTTTTTCTTTTTTTATTTTTTTGCTTGCTTTATTTATTTATTTATTTATTTATTTATTTATTTATTTATATTAACCTAGCATGTATTATTAGCCCCAGGGGTACAGGTCTGTGAATCATCAGGCTTACACACTTTTCAGCACTCACCATAGCACATACCCTCCCCAATGTCCATAACCAACCACCTTCTCCCTACCTCCCTCCCTCCAGCAACCCTCATTTTGTTTTGTGAGATTAAGAGTGTCTTATGGTTTATCTCCCTCCCCATCCCATCTTGTTTCATTTTTTCCTTTCCTATCCCCCAAGCTCCCCACATTGCCCCTCGAGTTCCTCATATCAGGGATATCATATGATAATTGTCTTTCTCTGAACGACTTATTTCCCTCAGTACAATACCCTCTAGTTCCATCCGCATCATTGCAAATGGCAAGATTTCATTTCTTTTGATGGCTGCATTGTATTCCATTGTATATATATATACTTCTTCTTTATCCCTTCATCTGTTGATGGACATCTAGGTTGTTTCCATAGTTTGGCTATTGTGGACATTGCTGCTATAAACATTCAGGTGCACGTGCCCCTTTAGATCACTACATTTGTATCTTTAGGGTAAATACCTAGTAGTATGATTGCTGGGTCATAGGGTAGCTCTATTTTCAACTTTTTGAGGAACTTCCATGCTGTTTTCCAGAGTGGTTGCACCAGCTTGCATTCCCACTAACAGTGTAGGAGGGTTTCCCTTTCTCTGCATCCTCACCAGCATCTGCCATTTCCTGACCTGTTAATTTTAGCCATTCTGACTGGTGTGATGTGGTATCTTATTGTGGTTTCGATTTGTATTTCTCAGATGCCGAGTGATGTGGAGCACTTTTTCATGTGTCTGTTGGCCATCTGGATGTCTTCTTTGCAGAAATGTCTGTTCATGTCTTCTGCCCATTTCTTGATTGGATTCTTTGTTCTTTGGGTATTGAGTTGGATAAGTTCTTTATAGATTTTGGATAGTAGCCCTTTATCTGATATGTCATTTGCAAATATCTTCTCCCATTCTGTCAGTTGTCTTTTGGTTTTGTTGACCGTTTCCTTTGCGTTGCAAAAGCTTTTGGTCTTGATGAAGTCCCAATAGTTCATTTTTGTTGTGAATTTTCCCCTCATGGTCCAGTAGTTGTTTGTCTCTCTTTTGCTCAACTTCTTTATTCTCCATCATTTGGTCTTCTATATCACTAATTCTCTCTTCTGCCTCATTCATTCTAGCAGTAAGAGCCTCCATTTTTTATTGTATCTCATTAATACCTTTTTTTAAATTTCATCCTGGTTTGATTTTAGTTCTTTTATTTCTCCATAAAGGGTTTTTATTTCTCCAGACAGAGTTTCTCTAATATCTTCCATGCCTTTTTTGAGCCCAGCTAGCACCTTGAGAATCATCATTCTGAACTCTAGATCTGACATATTACCATTGTCCATATTGATCATGTCCCTAGCCTTTGGTACTGCCTCTTGTTCTTTTTTTGGTGGTGAGTTTTTCTGCCTTGTCATTTTATCCATTTAAGAATATATGAAGGAGAGAATAAAATACCAAAAGGGTGCCAAAGACCCCAGAAAAATATATGCTAACCAAATCAGTAGAGACCCCCAATCAGGGGTAAAAGAAAGGGGGTTAAAAGAAGCTTAAATTTTTTTTTAAATTAAAAAAAATATATATATATATATATATATATGTGTATGTTTACAAATATATGTTAGACTGGTGAATAGAACAGAACCACCCTCTTGATTTTCAGTGTCTTTTGGTCTCTTAGAAGAAACTACCTCCCAGAATTTTAAAGAAAGAAAAACTTATATATATACAAAAATAAGGGTAAACATGATGAAGGCATGGAATATGCCTGTAAAGATGAAAATTTTTAAAAAATTCTAAAAAAGGAATTGATAAGTTGGATGGAAAAAGAAAGAAAAAGAAGTGGAGAGAATTTTCTCAGGCTGGAGACTGGAACAAAGCCCTGTGCTAGATTTAGGGTAAATTTTTATCTATTAGAAGAACTTGTATCACAAAATTTTTTAGAAGAAAAAACCCAATATGTATACAAAAAATAAAGTTATATATAATATAGGATAAAATATGACTATAATAATGAAGGTTTAAAAAGGTTTTTTTAGAAAGGTATTGTTAAGATAAACTAGTTAAAAAACATTAAAAGAGGAAAGAGGAAAAGTTCAAAAAAATTAGAATAAGAAAACAGTAAAATTTTAAAAATTTAATTAACTTTGCAAGACCAAAGGATCATGCATGGGGAGAAAGCCATGAATTCCATGCTTTGCTTTCCCCTCCTCTGGTATTCCACTGTTCTCCTTGATCAGTGAGGTTGGTCTAGGCTGATGTTCTCGCTGATCTTTGGGAGAGCGGCCTGTTGCAGTGATTCTCAAATGTTTGTCCGAGGCAGAACTTGCCGCCCTTGCCATGGACCGAGCTAAGTAATCTGCTCAGGTTCACTCTAGGGAGCTTTTTTTCCCTGAACGCTTTTTGTAGAGCCCTGAGGATGGGAATAAAAATGGCAGACTCCCAGTCTCCAGCCCAGAGGAGCCGAGAGCTCAGGGCCACACTCCTCAGTGCGCCCTCGAGAAAAGTGCTCAATCACTCCCGTCTCCCTGGTCTCTGGCTGTGCTCCAAGCTCACATGGCCTGTAAATGAGCATTTCTGTCTCTGGCGCATGGACCCGTTTAGAGTCTTCAAGCCCAACAGATCCTGCTGCTCTGCTCTTCCAGCAGATGAAGATGGATCTGCCTGGATCTGCCACTTGTGGTGTCCCTGCTCAAAGAGCACTGGCCTGTCTGTGCCACAGATCACAGTTTAAGGTAACCCCGAGCTGAGAGCTCACTCCTCAGCTCTGTCTCTATAGCCAGCTTTTCTGCTGTGATACCTGTGAGCTCTGCCACAACAGACACCCGCAATCCTTCTGTGACCCCGCGGGACTTGAGACCACACTGTCCCTGTGAGGGCTCTACCCCTGCTTAGCTTCTGGAGTGATGCCCCTCAGTGGAGCAGACTTTTAAAAGTTCAAATTTTGTGCTCCATTTCTCCACCGCTTGCTGGGAGCTGGCCCCTCCCCTCATAGTCTATCTTCCCGTTGCTTCAGATTCACTTTTCCCCACGTCCTACCTGTCAGAGAGTGGTCGATTTTTGTTTCTAGAATTGCTGCTCTTCTTCTCTTAGATCTCCTGTTGGGTTTGTAGGTGTTTGGAATGGTTTGATAACTATCTAGCTGAACTCCTGCATCCTGATGGCATCTCTGTCTGCTACTCCTCCCCCATCTTGACTCCTTCCCCCGTCCGACAATTTTGTAGCTTTAAGTGTATCCTCCAAGTTTTAAGTGTAGCTAAAAATGGTTGTGTCTCTCATTAGTCCCTGCAGAAAATCCCACTGTGCCTTATAGGCTCTGCTTTTGGCTCAGTTTTGCCCATTCCTGACCAATCACTGTTATCAAAAGCATAAAATCATCTTTTGGCAAAGCCAGAGTTATAGATGCATTCTTAAAATAGGAGTGTTAGGGAAAGACAACTCCACCTGCCCATAGACTGATACTGAGAATGGGGTTAGTTCTCTAGATGTCAATAAAGACATCTTTATTGTCTTTATTGTTTCCAGAAGGTCAGTGAATACTAGGTATCAAAACAAAAACAGATGTCTACTCCAGACCTCTTTCTCTGCCTCATTTCTGCTTTCTTGTCCAGAGTTATGCCCTGACTAAAGCTTGGAGTTGCAGGAAACACTGATTCTGAGGAGACTTAGGGATAAGAAAGAGGTGGGATGGGGCCCAGGAGAGGAACTTGAAGTAGGAGGAATCAGAGTCCCCAACATCCATGTGGATAGACCATCCAATAATCTGGTCTCTCACCATCTACCGCTTCTTATCCCTGAGCCCTTTACTTCCATTCCATTTTAGTTATGGCCATATCCTAGAACTTATCACCAGGAACATTTCTGCCATCTGAAAAGACAGTATGACATTCCACCCGATTTCATCCTTTCAGCTTATGCCCTCAGTATGCCAATTCTTCAACTTAGTCAGGAACTACAAGACACTTTATACATCTCCCTGTCCATCTGAGAATGGTTTGTCTCATTTCCTCCCTCTCCAAGGAAAACTTCATTGTTCATTACTTAATTCCAACCTAAAGAGCTCTACTTTTGACATCTTTTCCTTTGCCTTTCATCTGTCGTGCTGGGCAAAAGTGAGTGTGTCTTTTTAAGACCTGTATTCTAATAAAGGGGTAATTCATCTAGGATAAAATCAACACAAGTAATTATATTGATGCCACCATAAATGTTCTATAATAATGGTCAGCTTCAACAATCCCTGAAATAATCCATTAGTTCCTTCAGTGTTTACTGTGTACTAGGCATTCTTCGAAGCATTAGGGGCACACCACTGAAGGAAACAAAGCTCCCTGTCTTAGCTGACCTCATATGATTGTTCCTTAGTCAATTCTCTTGCCTAAGTGCTCAAAACAATTTCACTTTTCTATAATTTCTCCACTCTCCTCACTTGTTGAGCATGTGTGCTGGACCACAACAGGGGAATAAAAAGTCAACAGAACTTTTCATCATTAAAAATTTTCAAAAGAATAACAAAATCAAAATGTGAACACCCATCCCTTCTTTCTTCTTTCTCCTTTCCTTCCTATTATACTGGAAGGTATTCCTTGGGGATCTGTCCTTGCTTTCCAACTTAACAATACTTCTTTGCACTACCCACCTACTCCTGATTTTTTGGAGAAAGATGATAGATAGATAGATAGATAGATGATAGATTTGATAGTACCATGGGCGTTGGCTGCTTATTGATCTTGCCTCTAGGAATACCATGTACTCCAAGTTATTTCTAAAGATCATTTTAAGTCAGACCCCTCCTGACTGCCATTCATACTTTGCTAACCATGTTATTCCAAGATCCTGTCATCCCCATTGCTTCTAGGCAACTCAGCTCTATAATAGTTACTAATTCAACCCACAGAAGACAGCCATTACTGTGCATTCCAGTGATGTTGATGTGTTCCTCCCCAGTTCATTCCTTATTACTTTAATAAATGGAGTGCTCTCCAGGCCTCTTAAGGAAAATGACCAGCTGGTAGGTTTTCCAGTTGTATATACTTGATCCATTCTAGCAGCCTCAGCTCTATAACCCTATTTCTCACAATGTTCCATGGCCTCTCTAATTTAATACCAGCTATTATTTTCTTTTTTCCTAAGTCTTTTAGAAGCATCACTTAGGGTTCTTGCCAGGTAGTTAAATCCTGTATCATTAGAAAGTTTTCTCATATTGTAAATCCTCCTTTATCTAGTTTTATACCCCACCTTCTTGATGTATCACCTATAGGATTCAATCCTAGACACATTTTCCTGGTTCCTGCCAGTGCATGTCCTATAGCAACTTTGATGTATAATCCTTCCTCATCCCTGACAGGTCCAACGCTTCTCCAAGCTGGCTCTGCTGAGATTTGATTATATTAAAGTATGGGTGGAGATGAGAGGACAGATTCTAAAGAGGTATTCATTGTTTTGTCTGTCACCTATCTCATTGGAGGCCTCTGCACAGTCTTAAACAAGGTGACTGATCTCTCTTCCAAAAGAAGTAGGCCACTTCTTCTGGCTTGGTAGGCTCAGGGAAATTAAGGATACAAGATCACAAGTTCATCTACCTACAGATCCTCATCTCAAATCTCAGAGTTCCACTTTTTCCCTCTCTAGGTCCTGTAATGTCATGGGAGATTTGCTGAGCCCAAGAATTCTTCAAAGCTCTGCCAATATCTCACTTAAGTTCTCTGTCTACAGTCATTTCCACCCTCTGGCTTCAGGTGATGAGAATCTTTTCAAAAGCTACCAAGGAGGCCTCTGACACTCACACTTTACTTTGAATTATTAAGAGGTCTGAACCTGTCATTTTCTTGCTTCACTAAGTCAATGGTACTTAGCAACAGCCACTCAATTTCACAGTCTTTAGAGTTGCTACTTCCCCATATCTCTCCAGTGCCTAAGAAATTGTACCAGTTAGTGCATCCCCTCCACCTGCATCTCATCCCTTTCTCCTCAAGTGAAAGTCTTAGTAGTTGCCTGTTACAGCGTCCCAAAGACTATCAGTACATCACCTACCACTCGTGATCCAGCTGGCAAGTTAGATTTAACTACAAAATTCTATCCTTAGCATCTGCTTCTCAGATCTATTTCTAGGACAAACCAACTTAGGTTGGGTTTCTTAAAAGTGGAGCGTGAGATGGGGATTCTTATTCAAGTCACTAGAGGAGTATTCTCAGGAAAAAAGGAGTGAACAGTGCCTGACAAGCAGGCCATGAAAGCTAATCATGAATATGGTCTCAATCAAAGATGAGATTTAGTCTGAACCTAGGAGGAAGTTTTGGAACACATCCTGCACTAAGTAATCTCATCCTAAGATAAGGAACCAGGCTTTCATCCCTTGGTACCAGCCAATTGTTAACTGAAGTTTGTTGGGTGGGTACTGTGTAGGGGGTAACTCTCTAGATAAAGCGCCAGCTGTGAGTTGTTAGCAGCAAGCACTTGTGGCAGCTAAAGGATGGGCACATTGGCAGATTAAAAAGGATTCATGCACCAATACCATCCCTACAACAGATCAGTGGGATGTTTGAGATTCCGTATTCTAGAACAGTTCTTGGGTGATGCCAATGTGACTAGGCCAAGGACCACACTTCGAGTGGTATGAAATAGATTGTTTTGTTTTCAGGTTTTTCTACCTTTTTTCCCTACATCCCTTTTACTTTTCTTTCCTTCATTTTTCTTCTTTCTAATTATGCTGATTCTATGTCTGATCTCCAAACCAGTTTGTGGGACTGCATTCAGAGATTTGGGTATCTCCCAAGATTTTTTCAGAAGAAAGGGAAGAAAAGCCTCAATTTACTACTTTTCTTTTGATACATCCAGTTACCTAAACTAAAGTTGATTTTAAGCAGGATGCTTTCTTCACATGAATGAACAGTTCTTTTTAATTTTTACATTATTTCTTTAATTTTTATTTTTTATTTGTGTATAGTTGATACACAATATTGCCTTAGTTTCAGATGTACAACTTATTGATTTGACAAGTTTTTGCATTATGCTGTGTTCACCACAGGTATAGGTATAGTTCTTTTGGACAGGTTTATTCATTTATTCATTCATTTAAGATTTATTCACCCATTGGGAAGAGAGAGTGTGCACATGTGCATGGAAGTAGGGGGAGAGGCAGAGAGAGGGAGAGAATCTCAAGCAGCCTCCCTGCCATTTGGGGAGCCCGACCTGGGGCTCCATCTCAAGACCCATGAGATCCTGGACCTGAGTAGAAATTATGAGTCTGATGCTTAACCTTAACCAACTGAGCCACCTAGGGGCCACAGGTCTTTTTAAATATTATAGTCTTGGGATCTGATTCCAGAACAAGGCAGGACTCTCAGCTTTTCACGAGAAGACCAGTAAGAGCAAAGCTACCTTAAAGTAGGAACCACAACCAATCTTTTGATTTCAGTGTAGCACTAAAAGAAGTATTTACAAACCTAATTACTATGGGGTCTCCCAATTGGATGGGGGCCCCCAAATGTGAGTTGAGCTGATCTGGTGGAACCTGCAGGGCACGGGTGGTGAAAGAATTCACCTAAGGCAGAACAAAGGAGATAGAATACACCTTGAACACACTGCAAGGGAGCAGCAGGCAGGACAGCAGAACAGAGACTGGGGCAGGCTGTCGTTATAGGGGGAAGGTGAGGAGGTATGGGAACATAACAGAATTTTCCTTTTTTGGTACCTGTGTCTGGGTGTAAGTAACCTATTGATCAGCTAGGGCTTAAGGATACTTTGATGTGGGTCACCCACTGGGCTTGTTCGAACTCAGCCAGTGTGTCACTGTGGGCCCTTCTGCCTGACTCACGTTTCCATTGTTCAAGTTGATTGCCTGAAAGTGGACTCTACAGTTACTTCCAACTTAGTTGGAAATGCTGAGATCCCAAAAAGTTAAGGAATGTATTCAAGGTCACACAAGAAGTGACTGGCAACTTTGGATAAGGTACATCCTCATCCTTGGGCCTCTTGTTATGCTATGCTACAATTAATTTGAAGTTGGATCACTGCACCTTGAAAACAATTCTCAAAGTAGGGATACCAGCCATCATTTTTATACTTACACTTTATTCTTAAAGCACAGTGGAGTAGAGCATTGACATGAAAATAGAAACACTGTGTCAAAGCCAAGCTTCAGGGCTCTAGACACTCTAGAGTGGACTGCAAGTTCTGACTTTGTTTAGGATTCCAATGTTCACTTTAGAGAAAATCTCCCATACTATAGCACCATCCTCTTTACTGTAGAAAATTTTTTAATAAGACCATGATATCTGCTTCAGATTGGAGAAGATGACTTTTATTGCTCTCTGCTGTTTCTTATTTTTCATGGCATGGAGGTGACTGGGAAACAATGTATTTGGTACAGTACAAGACTATCTCTATTCACATTAAAATTAGGATATTATTACCATAATCATTAACATTATCCCCCTTCTCCTCCCCCTCCTTCTCATCAAAATTACTAAGTCTCACTGAGGGCTATGTACCAGGCAATATGTCAGGAACTTTATATGCATTATCTTGTTTAATCCTCAAAACTTTGCATGAGGCTAATACACTAAGACTCACTTTACAGATGAGAAAACTAATATATAGAGAATTTTAGCATTTTTCTCCATCTCACTGTGAGTTTATTATAGCACCTGGATTTGAATTGAAGTTGGCTCATTTCAGAATTTGTTATTGTAAACATAGTGACCTGTGTTGGCTAGTTAGATCAAAAGGCAAACTAGTTTCAAAGGGAAGGTGAATGTCATCAGTTTATGATGTGGAAATGGTGGGTTTCTGATACAGCAGCCAAAAAAAAAGTTCTTGAGACGTCTTTGGTGTAAAAAGGTGGTTTTATGAAAGTATGGGTACAGAACCCATGGGCAGGAAGAACAGCACTGAGGTGGTGAGGAGTGGCCCATCATATACTCTCGAGTTAGAAGGGGGTTAGGGACAGCACAAACCTCCTAGTTATTGTGGGAACAAGTTTTCCAGTACCCTGAGAGGGCTAGCTTTGTTCAGAAGAGGTCATTTATTGTAGTTTAGCAGAAGTTCAGTCATGAGACTCCTCAGATGTTTATCAGGGGACCATGTGCTTGGAGGATGATTGCTGACATATATCTTAGGGAGTATTGATAAAGGGAGTTTCTAAAGGGGTTTCTATATGTTTAAAATAGACTCACAGTTCATGGGGGGGTTGGGCTAAGATTGTCTTTTGCTCTTAGCAAAGTGTCAACATCAAGGCAGCTGAGCTCCCAAAGGAAGGTCACTCTGCCTGTTTCAATGGTCTGGAAGTAGTAAGAAAATTCAATTTTTCTTTTGCCCTTGTTTTCCATATCAGTTTAGTTTAGAAATATATTGCATTTATGTCAGTGTATTCAGGGGAACATTTATAGGCCAATGAGAAATCCTAGAGAAGGACAAGGTAAGAAGCTTCATGTTGCAGGAGGATGTAGTTTTGAAACTACAAGAGGAAAAGCACAGAACAAGACTATAGTTTGCAAAAATGGAGCAAGAGAGATTTTTGTTTGTTTCTCTGATAGTAGGTGCCACTCTTCATAATAATTTTACTGAGAAATGTTTATGCAGTAAAGTAATGTTATCAGGCATAAAATAGCATGTTGTTTAGATGTTTCCTTAGAAGTCTGAGACATGTAGGAAGAATTTCTGTTGCGATAATTAGGTCAAAATGGGACAGACTTAGGTTAATAGTACAAAGGGATTTTGCTGAGCTTACATATTCTAGAACTTTATACATACAAGTAAAGCATCATATCTTTTTCTAATTTGTTTATAATTTTTGTAAATAAATCAAATGTATTGTGTATTCATACTGTCTTATTTTCTATGTTTGATACCATTGCTGCAGTAGGGGGGAGAAACTTACACGGAAAAAGGTGGTGAGTCAACATTATAGAACTTCCATGCATGACAAAAGTAAGTAAAAAATAATCCCCCCTCTAGCTTTCTAAATTCTTGGCTGGGGCTCCTGTAACAAGAAACAAATGAAGGAGAGAGAAACAAGCAGACATTTATTAACATATATATCTTGTGTATACATGAAAGATACCCAGGAAAAAATGAGTAACTCTCAGAATTCAAGTTTAAATACTTCAGACAGGGTCACCTGGGTGGCTCAGTCAGTTAAGGATCTGCCTTTGGCGCAGGTCATGATCTGAGGGTCCTGGGATCCAGCTGCTCCTCAGCAGAGAGTCTGCTTCTCCTTCTGCCCCCCTACCTGCTAAGCTCCGCTCCCTCTCTTTCTTGCTCTCTCTAATAAGTACATAAAGCCTTAAAAAAATAAATACTTCAGAGAAAGACAAAAGAAAAGGGTGTGAGGGAGCCTGGTAAACAGATATGATTTCTTATGCAGATTTAAGTCTGTGCCTTTTCCATTGATAAGATTCTTTTGTAATTTAAAGTCACCCTTTTCTCTTTAGTTAAGAGAGGGAGACGCCATTTAGAAATGGAGATTCCCTTTGTAAATGCAAATCTCCCTTACAAAAGGGTAACTTCTGCACTGTTTTCAGAGCTTTTTCTGGGTCTGCTGTTTCTTAAAATAATCAGCTCAAAATAATCCTTATGCCTGAGAGGCATATTTCCGGGAGGAATATTCTGCCACACTTCATTTATATTATTAATAACAACATATACACCAAACTACTTATGTTGATTTCTTAGAAGAAGGGAGGATTGGAATAAATTTTTTTACATGTAACTTTTTATTGAGTTCTTAAAATTATCTAAAAGGTAATTTTTAGACATGAATCATTTCAACTACATTAATAATCAGATTATATCCATGTTTCTATATATCTTAGTTTATTCCAATTGGTATAGTTTACCAATTTAAATATAACTGATGAGTACAACATAATATATTTAACACCTAGACTACAGTGAGCAAGTTTGATATTCTATTAACAAGAGTATGTGTCTGTCTGGGGCGCCTGGGTGTCTCAGTGGGTTAAAGCCTCTGCCTTTGGCTCAGGTCATGATCCCAGGGTCCTGGGATTGAGCCCCAACATCAGGCTCTGTGCTCAGCAGGGAGCCTGCTTCCCCCCTCTCTCTCTGCCTGCCTCTCTGCCTACTTGTGATCTCTGACTGTCAAGTGGATAAATAAAATCTTAAAAACAAAAAACAAAAACCAACAACAACAACAAAAAAAACAGAGGATGTATCTGGACTTTCACAAGCCCTAAAATGAATCTGGGTAACTTGAGCAAAAAACAAGGATTGGAAGGATACTGTGTATGTTTTAGAATTAACAGGAATTCTGCAGAACCTGGTTTAGAAACAAAAAATAAGAACAGTTTTCTGTGTGTACATAGCAAGAAGATTTTAGAGGATTCCTGAAGCTCTGTTCAAATAAATGAACTTCAATCAATTTTAAGTCCTTTATCATAGGGCTGAAAATTCAAATTCTGGGGGGGAGGGGGTAGGAATCCTTTAATTGTCATGAATCATATACTCCCAACTTGGTTAAAATAGGGTCCAGAAGCAAACAAACAAAACCTATTATAGCCTTAATTATTAAAATAGTATGGTACTTGTGCATGAACAGACCTGCAGATAAAAATGTCCAGAAATGGGGTGCCTGGGTGGCTCAGTGGGTCAACCCTCTGCCTTCAGCTCAGGTCATGATCTCAGGGTCCTGGGATCAAGCCCCACATCAGGCTCTCTGCTCAGCAGGGAGCCTGCTTCCCCCTCTCTCTCTGCCTGCCTCTCTGCCTACTTGTGATCTCTCTCTCTGTGTCAAATATATAAATACAATCTTTATAAAAGAAAAGTTCAGAAATAGAGCAAATACATATTATTGTATGATAGATGTGGCTTCACATCAGTAGAATAAACAAATATGTATCTTTCGTTTTTTTAATTTTAGTTTTGTTTTTATTTAAATTTCAGTTAGTTAATATACAGTATAATGTTAGTTTCAGGTGTACAATATCGTGATTCAATACTTCCATATGACACCTGTTGTACATCATGACAACTTCATTCCTTAATGAAGAATCACTTGTTTCACCCATCTTCCCCCACACCCCTTTCTGGTCACCATCAGTTTGTTCTCTATAGTTAAAAGAGTCTGTTTCTTGGCTTGGCTGTCTGTTTTACCTAAGATTATTTGTTTTGTTTCTTAAATTCCACATATGAGTGAAATCATATGGTATTTGTCTTTCTCTGACTTATTTTGCTTGGTATAATGCTTTCTAGCTCCATCTACATCCTTACAAATGGCAACGTTTCATTCTTTGTGGTGGCCAAGTAATATCCTGTTTTGAAAACATATATATTTCTTCTTTATCCATTCATCAGTTGATGGACATTTGGGCTCTTTCCATAATTTGGCTATTGTTGATAATGCTGCTATAAACATCAGGGTGCATGTATCCCTTAGAATTAGTTTTTTTGTATCCTTTGTGTAAATACCCAGTAGTGCAATTGCTGAAGTATATGATAACTCTATTCTTACCTATTTGAGAAAACTCCATACTGTTTTCCACAGTGGCTGTGCCAGTATGCATTTTCACCAACACTTTAAGACGGTTCCTCTTTGCATCCTTGCCAACACCTGTTGTTTTATTGTGTGCTGTTAATTTTCACCATTCTGACTGGTGTGAGGTTTTAATTTGTATTTCCCTGATGATGAATGATGTTGAGCATCTTTTCTTGTTTCTGTTGGCCATCTGTATGCATTCTTTGGAAAAAATGTCTACTCATGTCTTCTGCCCACTTTTTTAACAGGATTATTTGTTTTTTGGTTGTTGAGTTTGATAAGTTCTTTATAGATTTTGGATACTAACCCTTATCAGGTACCATTTACAAATATATTCTCCTATCTGTAGATTGCTTTTTAGTTTTGTTGATTATTTCCCTCACTGTGTAGAAGCTTGTTACTTTGATGAAATCTCAGTAGTTTATTTTTTCTTTTGATTCCCTTGCCTCGGGAGACATATCTAAAAAAGAAGTTGGTATGGCCAATGTCAAAGCAGTTACTTACTGTTCTCTAGGATTTTTATGGTTTCAAGTCTCACATTTAGGTCTTTAATCCATTTTGAATTTATTTTTGTTATGGTAAAACACAGGGATCCAGCTTCATTCTTTTGCATGTGACTATCCAGTTTTCCCACCATTTGTTGAAGAGACTATCTTTTTCCATTGGATGTTTTCTCCTGCTTTGTCAAAGATTAATTGACCATATAGTTATGGCTTCATTTCTGAGTTTTCTAATCTATCCTATTGATCTGTGTGTCTATTTTTGTGCTTGTTTTGATTACTACAGCTTTATAATGCAACTCAAAGTCCAGAATTGTGATGCCTCCAGCTTTGCTTTTCTTTATCCCGATTGCTTTGGCTACTCATGGTCTTTTGTGGTTTCATACAAATGTTAGGATTCTTTGTTCTAGCTCTATGAAAAATTTTGTTGGTATTTTGATAAGGATAGCATTAAGTGTGTAGATTGCTTTGGGTAGTAGAGACAGACATTTTAACAATAGTTGTTCTTCCCATCCATGAGTATGGAATTTTTTCCATGTCTTTGTGTCATCTTCAATTTCTTTCATCAGCATTTTATAGTTTTTAGAGTACAGTTCTTTCACTTCTTTGGTTAAGTTTATTATCAGATACCTTGTCTTTGATGCAATTATAAGAAAGATTGATTTCTTAATTTCTCTTTTTGCTGCTTCATTATGGATGTAAAGAAACACAACAGATTTCTTTACATTAATTATATATCTTGCAACTTCAGTGAATCTTATTTATCAGTTCTAGCAGTTTTTTGGTAGAGGCTTATGAGTTTTCCATGTAGAGCATCACGTCATCTGCAACTATTGAGAGTTTGACTTCTTCCTTGCCAATTTGAAGATTTGGATGCCCTTTTTTCCTTTTTTGTTGTCTGATTGTGGTGGCTAGGACTTCTAGTATTATGTTAAGTAGTAGTGATGAGAGTGGACCTCCTTGTCTTGTTCCTGACTGTAGAGGAAAAACTCTCAATTTTCCCTATTGAGAATGATATTAGCTGTAGGTTTTTTGTAGATGGCCTTTATTATGTTGAGGTATGTTCCCTCTAAGCCTACCTTGTTGAGGATTTTTATCATGAATGGATGTTGTCAAATTGTCAAATTCTTTTGTCAAAAAATTTGTCAAATTCTTTTTCTGAATCTTTTTTCTGAAATTATCATATGGTTCTTATTCTTTTATTAATGTGGCATATCATGTTGATTGATTTGCAAATATTGAACCACCTTTGCAACCCAGGAATAAATCCCACTTGATCATGGTGAATGAGTCTTTCAATGTATCGTTGGTTAGAATTTTACTGAGAATTTTTGCATCCGTGTTCATCGGGGATATTTGCCTATAGTTTTTTTTATCTGGTTTTGGTATCAAGATACTGCTGGCTTCATAGAATGAATTTAGATTATATCTCCACAAATGGGAAAACCTGGAAGAAATGGAGAAATTCTTACAAACATATAAACTACCAAAACTGAAACAGGAAGAAACAGAAAACTTGAACAGACCAATAACCAGCAAAGAAATTGAATCAGTAATCAGTAAACTCCCAACAAACAAAAGTCCAGGGCCAGATAGCTTTTCAGGCAAATTCTACCCAACTTAAGTTTAAAGAAGAGTTAATACCTATTCTTCTCAAACATATATCTTTTATTTATTTTTATTTTTTTCAACATGTATGTTTTAGGACAATTAGATAGCTTTTTCAAAAGATAGCTGAATTCATATTTTGTAATATAGACTTGGATACGCTCCAAATCGATAGAAAATTTAATTTTAAAGTATCATACCTAAAAAGTTCACACATTAAAGTGCTAGAAGACTACATGGAATAATTCTTTCAGAACCTTGGAGAGAGGAAAGCTTTCTAGTTATCTATGAAACCATAAAATAAATGACTAATTTATTCTACACAGAGTATCTTCTGAATGGAAGAATATATCATAAACAAAGCCAAAAGATAAAATATAACCAGAAAAAAATTGCATATCTTATTACAGGCAAAGACTAATCCTTCCATGTATATAAAGAGTACCTAATAAGCCAATAGAACATTTATAAGGGACATAAACAGTTTATAGAAAAAGAAATATGAATGGCTCTTAAAAACATGAACGATGTTAAAACTTACTAATAATAAGATAAATGTAAATTAAAATCCTATCACAGGAGAGTGATAAAATTCAAAAGTTCAACAGCACATTCTTTTGGCAAAATGAGAAACTGACAACCTCGTACTTTGCCAAAAGGAATGAAAAATGGTGCAGTCTCTAAGGAGAACAATTTTAGAAATATTTATTATGAATTATAAATATATATTCCCTTTGACCCAACAATTATAACTGGGAATTATTCTTACATTTAATTTTGTCTCAGCCGCAGCTTTCCAGAAGACCCAGATGAACACATACCTTTTGTGTGGGAAAAGAAGAAAAGTAAAAATGTATATCCATATTTGCTTGTATTTATAGAAGGATATAGAATACAAGAAGTTAAGGGAAGCAAAAGAAATGGGGTGGTTGTAATGAGTTGGTGGAAAAAGATGAGGGGTGCAAGACTTTTAGAAACATGTGAATGCATTATCTATGCAAAAGATAAATTTAAAAGGCTCAAGCAAAAAAATAACAAAGTAAAATAAGGTCCAGAACTGTGTTTAACAGCCTCAGCAGAGTCTACACAATGAGAGAGTGGTAAATGCCCCAAAGTTCTCTGAGTACTTTCACCTAGAGAAGTTCCAAAAAAATCAACAGCTGACTTCTTCAAGGTCACTTCAAGTTTCAGGACTTAAAATTTGATATTATAATATTTAAATATTGCACAAATATAAAGCAAGAAGAAGAGTTGTAGAGAAAAACCCATTTCAATCTAAACTGAAGTGCCTGAATGTGATTGATGTTATAAGCCTTTGGAAGATACTATAGACTATCTATGTAATTCTTTTCATGCAATTTTTTGCAAAAACCAAATACTTTCAGTTCCTTAATTTAATTATTTGTCATGTTCCTGCAGCTGATCAGAGTATTCTAGGCTTAATGGCTAAACATTGGGTCCATTACTAGAGGTAAAGACATAAAAGAGATACACTCTGACTTCAGATATGGGGAAAATAAGAAACACTTGCCAGTTGCTATAAAGCAGAGGTATATGTGCTTCCCTAGCAGATGAATAAAGAGGCAGCACAGGAAAAAAGAGGGCAGGACAGCTTAATTCATCTTGAATGTGTTGAGGGATGGTTCATGAAGATGACATTTGAAGTAGACCCTGAAATCCAATCTTTTTTTTTAAAGATTTTTTTTTTTTTATTTGTTAGAGAGAGAGAGAGAGCACACATAAGCAGGCAGAGTGGTAGGCAGAGGCAGAGAGAGAAGCAGGCTCCCTGCAGGGCAAGGAGCCCGACATGGGACTCGATCCCTGGACCCTGGGATCATGGCCTGAGCCGAAGGCAGCGGCTTAACCAACTGAGCCACCCAGGTGTCCCTGAAATCCAATCTTTATATGTGTGTTTGTTTGTTTTCTGAGTTAAGGAAGGGGGGCATGGCCATCCAGATAGATGGACATTTTGAAATAGATGATTGGAGATGTGGAAGGTCATGGTGGATTACAGGGTTACTGGAGCAAGCACACGAGTATGTGGGTGAAGGTAATGGCAACAAATGAGTCTGGAAAGTAAAGGGAAGCCATTCTAAGCATTTTGAACTTTGTATTAGGAAAAAGAGAGAGAGAGAGAGAGAGAGGGAAGCGCATTGATAGTTCTAGAGAGGAGGATGTGTAAAGATTCATGGACTATGGAGGAGGGATACAGACTATAATGGGAAAGGACCAACGTCAGAGAGCTCAGATCCAAGGTTATCCCAATAATCCAAATGAGAGATGACAGAGGGCTGCAGTGAGGCAGGGGCCATTTCCAGCCATTTTCAGGCTTAATCAGTAATATATGAGATGCGTGGATATGAAGATAAAGGGGGAAAAGCAGTCAAAGCACACTGATGGATTTCTAGCTCTGTTCACGGCATCATAATGATATCATTAAATTAAATAGGGGGAAAAAAGAGAGACAGATTGGGAGAGAAACAAGTGAGCTTGATAAAGGTCAACATATTGGTTAAAAATTTGTAGGCTCTGAAGATGTTTTTTTTCCTGGTTCTTACATATCAGTTGATGGACCAGTTGTTTCTCTAAATATTACCATGTCAATAATAATAGGTATTAATAAGAATACCCAGAAAGCAAGTGATAAACACACGTAGCCCTTGTCCTCTACAGTGCCCTGTTCAGATAGATGTCCCAGAGTGGGAGATGGAGGTGTGTACTTTAAAGACCAGTGTCTGGGTGGCCTAAGATGGGAATCTAATAAATGAAAAAAAACTAACATGATCTAAGATATGGCATCCATTTGCTAAACCTGGCAAGCTGACTTTATTACAGACTGTCAGGGCAGAGAGTGACAGATCATTTTGCAGGGCCCAGAGAGAGCCAGATCTATCTGCCTAGAAAAACAAATAAATCCCAGTTCAGAACTGAGGTTAGAAAAGATTTATAAGGCACAGTGATGCATGTGCCCCTTTCTGGGTGGGTTGTGGTGCCTGGCCACGGGAGGCTAGCCTCATTGGTTCACATATCCTGCCATCTGGGGACACAGCAAGCTCCTGGGCTCGTATTACAGGACATTTTCCCATTTCCCTTTCTATGGTCTAGTTTGGGCAGAAAAATGGACGACGGGCTGGGGAGGATGAAAAATAAACAAGAGAGGGAAAAGAGTTCTCTCTCTGAGCAATCTTATAAAACAAAGCATAAATCTTTAACTGCCTGACCTTTCAGCTCACATGATTCTTGGTGCAGAAGGGATAAATCAGGGCTCATCTGGAGGCTCCAGGGAGGGTAGCTTTCTGCCTTCCCACAAGAAGCAACCTATTTGTGGAAAGCACATAGATGTGTCATTGTTTTTAATAGAAGCTCAATTGATTTCCTAGAAATTGAAATGTTCCCTCGGTTGGGAAATGAAATTTCTAGTTGGCCGTTCCACCTTTGGCTGCCCCTTGGTGGAAAGTCTTATTGCACATTGCTAGAATTAGCAGAGAAAAGGTCAAGTGAAAGGTCTTGGGGTCACACTTTCTCATAAGGGGAGACCGTCTCCTAAATGCAAATAAAACTAGCAAAGGTTGAGGGTTGTGCAGATGCAACTCCTACAATATAGTGAAGAGTGTTTTTGTTAACCCCTCTTTTGCTGATCACTGTTTTCCTTGTCCTTTGTTGCTCTCTTGCCATCATAGCCCATAAATATTCCATGAGAGCCAAGGATGGTTCCTGGAATCAGCAACATAGCAGGTAGTTTCTACCTGTGGGCCTGGCACTTTACTGCAACCAGTCCCTTTATCCCAGCAGCCAAAATAATAAATATTTGAAAAAAATATTTCTTAAATGCACGGAGAAAGGGGTGTGCTTTTTCTGAGCAAGCTGACAATCAGTGTTATCAAATAACTCAAGTACCCCCAGTTAACAAAAACTTTTTTTTTCCCCCTTTTTCCTTTTTCTGTCTGGTGGTATAGTGGTAACCAGAAGTAAGATAATAGTAAACAGTTTGAAGATAGATTTGGAGATCAAAGTTCACTCATAAAGTCCACTATTAGAGTTCATAGAACCAAGGATGTGTTTTGATCATTTTTTCTCTCTCTCTCTCTCCCTCTTTATTTTAATGATTAAGACTGCTCAAGTGTGGAAAAAGCAGATATGCCAGGAGCCTATACTTCCTGAGGTACTTATTAAGAAAAAAAAAAAAAAGGAAATAATTATTTAATTCCAATGAAAAGATAAAGTATTCTGAATCCTTCCCTGATCCCTTTTGCAGGAGTCATTTCTTTTGGCCCCAGCAAGTATGGCAAGGGCAGCCTTTGAAGTGAGTCCCCTTTTCAGTCCCTGTGGGTCACAGGAAATAGAGTAGAGCACCTCCTAGTGGCAAGAAGTTGGGCAACTTCCAGAGGAAAAGTATATATTCCTTTAGTTTAGGATGGGGAAGCCATTTAAAGAACAATGGCTTTTGTCAATGAATATTGGCTCTCCTTTTCTTTAAATGCTATTTTGTTAGCAGATTATTTCTACATTCACTTTTTCTAAGAATGTTCAAGCTGGTAAAATACAGAAAAAAGAAATAGGGAAAATTGAGGCTGGAGTCGCAGTTTTTGACTTTTTTGGTACTATATCATCAATGTGTCTCTCTTCATTTATTAATATTTACTATTAGTTTGTGTTTGTCCTATTTCTAAAGATTTCTTTATGGCCTAGTGGGGACCCACTGGACTGCAAATTAGAATATAATTTTAGATCTCTAATTTACTTTTTCTTGACTCAGGGTAACTTAGCCTCTATGTATCATATTCCGAGTATATATGTTAACCTGATGATAATTAATCTAACTTTAAAAATTACTGGTTTTACCCATTTGTGTATACAAATGGTATGCATTTAACATGATTTAAAAAAAAAGAATAAAAACCACAATAGCCCAAAAAACCCAGAAAGTGATTTACACAGGAAATGACAACTAAGCTTATAGAGCCTCTTAATATATTTTCTAAATACTTACTAATATTTGAATACATGAGTTTGGTCCCAGTTCTCAGAATAAATTTTGTATTGAATATACTCTATTTATTACCATACTTATAGTAGAAATCTGCCAAAAAGTGGTTCAGCATTCCTAGTAACATATGAAGGAGGTCAGTGGAGGACTGGTTTTTAAAAAATGATTATCTCTCTTCTAGGCTATTGTTTTCATTAATGGATCACATTTAAATGGTAGTGATATAGTCTTGTGATTTTTTTCAAGAACAGTTAGTAGTCCAAAGGCTGCCCTCGGCTAATGGCCATGTATTTCAGGTATTTTTGGTCATGTGTTCCTTCACCCAGCCAATCCTAGCATGGAAGCTACTGCTACTTATATAACA
>NW_019154117.1:20826130-20833630 GCF_002288905.1 Enhydra lutris kenyoni | reverse complement strand
ACTCCTTGTCCCTTACTAAGAGGACACATGCTATCTTCATTATAAGACATGTGTAAAGTAGGTTGGAGGTGCAGGTCTTAGCAAGAATAGAAGCAAAGAAAAGGAGCAATAAGTAGATTTTTATGGAGTTCTTTAGTTTCCCTGTCTCAGTTTCAAATGGGATTACTGTAAATATTTGTGACTTTTTGGACAGCAGCCCTCCCAATTACTAATAAATGCTAATTTTTATATTGGGAATTCACACTAAAAATTAGTAAAATATATATTTTATATATATATAAATTATGTTTTATATAATATACAAAATTATGTTTGTATAATATATAATATATTTTATTTATATTTTATTGTATATAATATATAATATATATGTTTTATATAATAAAATTATATATAAATAATATATATATATTATATATATATATTTCCCCCCCAGGACACTAAATTTCTCTGAATCTATTGTACAATTTTAGAGTTCTGAAACAGATATTTTTTGGATTTCTAAAACCCACACTGCACTGGCGATCATGTATTTGTTCCTCACTCCAATTCTGAAAGTAAACAGGAGATTAGAGTAACTTTTGTACTTGTTTCCTGTAGGAGGTAGGTGGAAGTGATGGGCTTGTATAGCTGTAAGTTCTACTTCATTAAGCACAAGGTATGGGCAGAAAATACTTATTACCAAACAGCCAATTTACTGTGCTCAATTTTTAATAGAGATGGGAGGTAAATAATCCATATGTGCAGTGGTCTTTCATCAATATCTACATTAAGAAGTAGATATAGGGTATAATTCTACCATGGATACAAGTCTCCTTATTACCAGGTTTGCAATTCAATTACCTGAGGAGCCTCAAGTATCATTGATTATTCATTGGATTCTGGGATGGGCTGGCTACACAAGCATTCATTAATTCCCTCAGTGCCCCAGGGCATCCAGAATGGTTTCAGCAAAGCAACAGTTCTCTGGTTCAAGAGTTTAGCCAAAGGAAGGATGTATGGGTTGGGAGTTTTCCCCCAGATACAACATGTAGTACATCGTTTTAGATTCTGATGGAAGTTCCTGCTGTTTTATCCTTGACCCTTTTTTAATGCCCTTTCCTATAGAAATGTTTCTCTGCAGTTGTTTTCTCTTCTCACACCACAGCTATGTTTCTAGTCCTAAAAGGAGCTCCACATTTGGAACCTAAGATCAGAGCACACGTTTCAACAAATGTTGTGGCACACACTGAGACAATAGCATAAGACACTGAAATTTGTATTGACCTAGAAATTGACTGACCTTCTTCTCAACCTCAGCAGGACCAGACAGAAAGAAACCCCAAACATCCTCCTTTCTCCTCTATGCAACAATGGCCACCCTCCTCCATCGTCACATGTTTCATACTCTTGGTTTATCTCCTGGATCGCAAGTCTTCAAACCTGGCCATACATATGTCACCTGGGGAGCTTTTAAAGAATACTGTTTCTTGGGCTCTGTCCCAAACCTTTTTCATAAGAACCCTGGGGGGAACAAGGGCCAGGCTGAATATTTTAAAAGGCTCCTTGATTAATTGTAATGTGTACCTAAGTTAGAGGACTGCAGTCTTAGCTCAAGCCAGATACCAGTAAATAAGCCTGGGTTCTTCCTTCTTCCTGACCCCCATTTCTTTTTTTTTTTTTTTAAAGATTTTTTTTTTTTTTTTAAATTTGACAGACAGATCACAAGTAGGCAGAGAGGCAGGCAGAGAGAGACAGAAGGAGGAGGCAGGCTCCCTGCTGAGCAGAGAGCCCGATGCAGGGCTCGATCCCAGGACCCTGGAATCACGACCTGAGCCGAAGGCAGAGGCTTTAACCACCGAGCCACCCAGGCGCCCCACTGACCCCCATTTCTAATTGGCCAACTGAAACAGACAAATCTGCTTTCTAAATCATTATCCTTCATCTTGTCTTTGACTACCTTTGAATTTTCCTCGCTGTGACCTTCTAGTAGTTTTCCTTTCCTCTGATCATCTCGTTTCCCATTATGGTGCACTGATCTTGCTGCAGTGGGGTTTTCTTTCACATTTGCTAACCATCATTTTTCTTAAGATTCTTCAATGATTCATCAGAACTTTAGGCCAAACTAATGTGGACTCTTTCTTTTAATTTTTATTTTTGAGACGGAGAAAGAGCATATGCATGCACATGAGTGGGAAGTTGGGAGGGTCAGAGGGAGAGGAAGAGAGAAAATCTTCAGCAGGCTCCACGCTCCATGGGAAGTCCATTGTAGGGCTCAATCTCACAACCCTGAGATCATGACCTGAGCTGAGTTCAAGAGTCAGATGTTCAACTGACTGAGCCACCTAGGTGTCCCTGACTCTCTATTTCCTGACCATTACTTCCCTATCTAGCTTCGTGTTCTATCACTGTGCTCCACATCCCTATACTCTCCATAAACCAAATGACTAGCTTTTTTGTACCCTCATGCTTTTGCCTCTGACTCTCCATCTCTTGGTTCAGCTTTTAAGCTGACAACTGCAATTCTTCAAAGCTGAGATAAAGTCTTCTCTCTGAACAAATTCTGTTTTGATCACACCCTGTGCCCAACTACATTATGCCACTGACATACTGGGTTGATACAAGTCCTATACTGCCTAGGAAATGTAGCTCTAACTCATACCTATACCTAACAGTGTGCCCTGCACATAGTCAGTGCTTGATAAATCAATGTCAAATGCATGGAGAAATGGATAAATGAATGAACACATTAAATCATATCTTGTTATCCCTGGCATCATTTTCACTGAGGCTTCTTCTATGTCAGTGTGTGGTTATCCAAAAATATGTTGTTGAAGAAATGATAACATCAAGATGGCAAGAGTCTCCTTAATACACATTTCAGGAGGATGTTAATAATGATATTCACTTGAGCTAAGCTTAAATTGCATATACCATTTTATACGGTTCTCATGGGGAAGAGAGGGAGTACATAGATTTTATGGCTGAAGTTTTCTGCTATAAAAAATAAGCTATCTGACAAAAGAGGAATCTGTAGTCAATTTTAGCATGAAAGAAACCTTGGGGTGACCATGACTTTGCTACCAGACCTTGGCCCTGTTCTGGGTGGATATTATACAGGAGAGCTGGCTTTTCCATAGCCTTGAATCTTGATGGCATGTACACCATAGTTTGGTAAATGGACAATCTCCATGGTTCCTTTGAGTGCAAATGCTCTTTGAATTAGTTGACATATAGTACTGGGTAAGTAATATAAGCATTCTGCCTAGGTTTCTTGCTCTAGGGAGGAATCTGTGCAAGTGGTTTGTCTTTTGGCCACCTTATGTTCAACCTGACAGGAAACTCCACCCATTCCTTTGCCACTGCTGACAGAGCAGAAGTTCCTCCTTGACATGGTGTGGGAATATGGATTGCATTTCTGGAAGATACAGAATATTTGAATAATAGGATCATCCTTGTCAGATGCCTAGTTTAGCATTTGCCAACAGGAAGCCTGACTCAAGTTTCCATTTTAAGGAGATTTACTTACTCCTTAAAATAAGTGCTTCTAGAATTGTCTGGATGACGTAGGTGTCAATATTTGATAGGAAGCATTGCTTAGTATAGGAACCATTACTCAAGAAAATGTGGTGCCATTCTCCCCAGATTTTTTTTTTTTAAACAAAATCTTTTCAGGCTTATATAGAGCCCTGTTAGAGCTAAACAGTTAATCTCAATAACCTCATAGAATTCTTTAACCATCTTAGAAAAAAAAATCTCTCTTTTTTTGGAGGTGGGTGGGTATATCATTACTCTGTATGGCTTCCAAATGCTGTACCTGCCCTTCTCACTTTTCAGAATGTGGTCTGTAGACATAGAAACATGGAATTGGAAAGGAGATACTAAACAAGGTCTTTGGGGCTAATTGTTGCCCCAGTTCAGATACCATTTCCTCAATAGCTCGGGCAGTGAACTATACTGCCTCATCATAAACCCTTTTTGTGAATGGGAGCTCACTGTTTTGGAGTTCACACATGTTACTGTTGCCCACCTTTAAAATCCGTTAGAGAATTCTTTCTTGCGATAAGATGACAGTGAAATAAGTTCTACATATCTCAGCACATTTTTTTATTTGCATGTGACCATGAAACTAAGCGAGCCTCTGGGGTAAGTATGTAGGTTACCTGCAGAAGGATGGCTACCCTCTCATAGCCAAGAGTTCCCTGGAGCAGGAGGAAGTCTTGCAGGGGTGAGTCTTAACATCGGGGGTTAGACAGCTTCCTCCTCTCTCTAAGGCCAATGAGGAATTTGACCTGAACCTCCATACTTTGGAAGTAGGGAGACAGGAAGAGACTCTCTCATGGCAAAAAGTGAGACTCCTGGCCTCATACTGGCCATGTTTATCTTCCAAATGAACAAAAGCAGACAATGCCAGTAAGAAGGGACTGACAATGAGACTATGACATTAACTCCATGTATGTCAGGGATTTTTCAAGGTCCTGGTTTACCTCCCTCATTTCTGCTCAAATTCAGACCCTGGTGCTCTCGGTGCTGCTGCAGAGAGGCTAAGGAGTGATGCTGGTGAGAACTTTCTCATAGCGCCATGAACGTTGAAGCTTCTTGGATGCTGTGTTCTAATGTGTTTTCTTCCTTCCATAGATCATCAGTGAGATATTGGTAGCTTCTGTTTTTTTTTTTTTTAATTTCTAATAATTCTTAGTTTGAGAAACCCCTCCCCCCAAATCTATATAATTATATTACTTAGTACTTAAAAACAAAACAAAATAAAAGAACAGAACTCCTTAAATATACAAAAGCCTACCCAGGCCTCCTTATAGCATCATTGAAATAAATTATCTTTGCTAAATCACAAAACCATTGTTTTCCTCTGAAAAGCTGCATGAGTTTTATTTTGGCATCTGGGCATCTAGTGGCTGATCTGAAAAATGCATCTAAAGGCTTTCAAAGGAAAATGAATGAATGCTGGAAGAAATTTCTCAAATGTGTTAGGAGAGAGGGACCAATAAAGGATAGTTCCTCTTGTTAAAAAGAGAAGGGAATTGGGACACACAATAAACGTGGTCAGGTTTATCGTTGCATTTATGACGTGAACCTCAGCAAGCTTAGACTGTGCCATGAATAGGCGGGGTGATGCACTGGGCATGTCTATACTCCGTGAAGCAGAGCAAACACTCGGGCAAACATGCAGGCCTATCACCTCTGCTCCCAAACAGAATTGATGTCACAGATGGAAAAACTGTTTGAAGATTTCAACCCCATTCCACTGATTGCTTACCCATAATAAAACTCCTCTGCCAGTGGCTGCAGCCTGGGCTTGGTTCTGGAAAAGCAAGAAATAGATCAACAGTTTGCCTGGGAAAGGTTGATGAGGTTCTGAACTAACCGGAAACTGCTCATTCATCACTCTTTACCTCAAGTCAGCGGCATGATTTTCCCTAAGTCAAAAGGCAAAGAAATAGAATAGTGAGAGTTTGGAGTTCTTGCAGTTGGGATTAGATTATAAAGGTTATGTTCATTTCGGGTTCCCATCCTCTGGGATGACAACATTGAAAAAGGATTCTCTCATTTTCCTTTCTGGAAGTAGACATGGTGCTCTGATAAAACAGGGCATCCTGATAATGCTAAATAGAATTGGTAGACTTAGTGTTTTATGTGAACTGATGACACTGGAGAAAAGCAAGAGAAAAAGAGGCATTTGATAATTAAAATTATATTTTTTCCTTTCTTTGTCCATTTTTTTATTATTTAAATTTTAGTTAGTGAACATGCAGTGCAATATTCGTTTCTGGAGTAGAATTCAGTGATTCATTACTGACATACAACACCCTATGCTCATCCCAACTAGTGCCCTCTTTAATACCCATCACCCATCTAGCCCCTCCCCACCCACCTCCCTTCATCAACTCTCACTTTGTTCTCTATCATTAAGAGTCTTTTATGGGGGCACCTGGCTGGCTCAGTCATTAAGCATCTGCCTTCAGTTCAGGTCATGCTCCCAGGGTCTTGGGATTGAGCTGCTCATCAGGCTCCCTGCTCAGCGGGAAGCCTGCTTCTCCCTCTCCCAATCCCCCTGCTTGTGTTCCCTCTCTTGCTGTCTCTCTCTCTGTGTCAAATAAATAAATAAACTTAAAAAAAAAAGGGGGTCTTTTATGGCTTGTTTCCCTCTCTCCTCTTTTTCTTTTCCCCCTTCCCATATGTTCATGAGTGAGATCATATGGTATTTTGCTTTATCTGACTGACTTATTTCACTTAGTATGATACATTGTAGCTCCATCCACATTGTTGCAAATGGCAAGTTTTTTTTTTTTTTTGGCTGAGTAGTATTCCATCGTGTGTGTGTGTGTGTGTGTGTGTGTGTGTGTGTGTGTGTGTATACAAACATACAAACTACATCTTTTTTATCCATTCATCAGTCGATGGACATTTGGGCTCTCTCCATCATTTGGCTATTGTTGATATTGCATCTATAACATTGGGGTGCGTGTACATTCTTTGAATCTATATTTTTGTATCCTTTGGGTAAATACCTAGTATTTATAGATAATAAATAATCAAAGTGTAACAGTGATATTTAATTTGTAATTTAATTTATATACATTTAACTTTTTAAAATAACATCCTAATTAAGGGACATTATTTTCTTAAACACATATTTCATGAAATAGTTTAATTGAACTGTTGTCTCAATCATGTTCTGCTGCTGCTATAACAAATTACTAGAGACTGGTTGGCTTAAATAAGAAATACCTGGGAATTCCAAGATCAAAGTACTGGCCGATTTTTCCCAGTTTGTGGATGGCCTTGCCTTCTTCCCGTATCCTCACATGGTGGGGAGAGAGAGATAGGTGGGAAACTATAAGAATAAGGGCGTTAATCCCATCATGAGGACACCACACTTTTGACCTAATTCCCTCCCAAAGGCCTCATCTCCAAATACTGTCACACTGGAGATTTAGAATTTTAACATATAAAATTTTCTCCCAGTGTTATTAAAATATAATTGACACACAACATCCTGTAAGTTAAAAGTGTACATTGAGTTGATCTGATACATTTATAAATTACAGAATGATTGCCACAATAGTATCAGCTACCACCTTCATGGTGTCACATAGTTGTCATTCTTTTATGGGGAGAACCTTTAATATCTACACTCTAAAAACCAAACCAAACAAAAAAACCTTGCTCTTTCTGAATAACAAAGGAGGAAACAGTCAACAAAACTAAAAGGTAACCTACTGAATGGGAGAAGATATTTGTAAGTGACATATCTGATGAAGCATCTAAAATATATGAAGAACTGATACAACTCAACAGCCAAAAAACAAATAATCCCATTAAAAATGGGCAGAAGACATGAACAGATATTTCCCCAAAGAAGACATGCAGATGGCCAAAAAAGATACATAAAAAAAAAAGATACATGAAAAAATGCTCAGTATCACTCAGCAGCCCAAGTGTCCATTGATTAAGGATAAAGAAGAAGTGGTATATATAAGTGGTATATATATTCATATATAT
>NW_019154117.1:20445907-20826120 GCF_002288905.1 Enhydra lutris kenyoni | reverse complement strand
ATATTCATATACATGTATTTATATATATTCATATATATATATTCATATACATGTATTTATATATATTCATATATATATATTCATACAAATGAATATTATTCAGCCATAAAAAAGAATTGAAATCTTGCCCTTTGCAACAACGTGGCTAGAGCTAGAGATTATAAAGCTAAGTGAAATAATTTGGTCAGAGAAAGACAAATACTGTATGATCTCACTCATATGTGAAATTTAAGAAACAAAGCAAATGAACAAAGGAAAAAAAGAAAGAGATAGAGAAAGAAACCAAGAAACAGACTCTTAACTACAGAGAACAAACTGATGGTTATCAGAGGGGGGTTGGGTAGGGGAATGAGTGAAATAAGTGATGGGAATTAAAGTGTGCACTTATCATGTTGAAAAAAAGAATCTACTCTCTTAACAACATTCAGATACATGATATAATATATCATATGTCATATACCTATTTCCTTTGCTCATTTGTTTTGTTTCTTAAATTCCCCATGTGAGAGATATCATATGGTCTTTGTCTAATGTCTTTGTCAAGCTAGACAAAGAAGGGCAATTACTGTATGATATCCTTATTTGAGGAATATAAAGGAAGAAAGCCCTCAAATATAAAGTTGAAATTAAAAAAATACATAAATTTTGTCACATTTAGTCCATAGCAACTGTCATCAGAATTTTCATTTCTAGGTCCATTTTTTGCATTACCTAATATAATTTCAGGATGACATAATTTTGTTTTTTTAAGTAGTTTTAGTTGTAGGACTTGGTGAAGTTCTGTCAGATTCCATCATTGAAAATTTCATCCTAACTACATGTACCTATTTAAGTGACATTGAAGTAGCCATTCTGTCCCAAGTTATCCTATAGGTATCTCTTTGTTATTTATACAATATAGTCTTATATACAATATAACTCAATTCTGGTTTTTTAGTCCGTATTTTAAAATAAAATATTTTGCAAAAAAAAAAAAAAAATATTTTGCTATTTTCTAGTATGGTAAAATGCGAAAATGGCCACAGATTCTTCCCATCCTTGAATTTATTCATTTTTCTTTTTTCTTTTTTTTTAAGATTTTATTTATTTATTTGACAGAGAGAGATCACAAGTAGGCAGAGAGGCAGGCAGAGAGAGAGGGAGGGAAGCAAGCTCCCTGCGAAGAGAGCCCAACACGAGACTCAATCCCAGGACCCTGAAATCATGACCCGAGCCGAAGGCAGAGGCTTAACCCACTGAGCCACCCAGGTGCCCCAAATTTACTCATTTTTCAATGTAACTTTATAGCCCCTCCCCAAAAAGGTAGAGTTCATTTTTCTATGCTTTGAATCTGGACTTGGCTACATGACTTGTTTTGCCCCATGTGTCATTAGCAAATTCTGTAGAAGCAGAAGCTTGAAATTAGGGTTTACTTTTTTACTGCATTTGGGAGCCCTGTGGCTACTACTGTGTAAATAGGCCCATTGGTAACCTGCTGTATGTGAGGTGTCACAGACCCAGTTGCCTCCATTGACCCAGCTGACAGCCAGACAACTGCCCCATGCACTGTCAGCTGCTCACAAACATATGAATGAGCCCAGCTAATACCATGTGGAACAGAGAGAAATCATCCCATCTAAGCTCAGCCTAAATTGTTACCTTATGGAATCTTCAGCAAATAAAATGTTCTTGTTTTAAGCCACTAACATTTATAGTTGTTTGTTATGTTGCAACAGTGAACAGGTTTATCAATTTTATACATTATTTATTGACTTCCTTTGATGGTAATGAGGATTTGGCTCTCTCATACTTTGATCTCTCCTACAATATCACCTCCCCATTATCCTGTCAATGTATTTATATAACATCTCTTGGTCAATCTGAAGTCAGTAATCATACTGCTCTGACTTCCAAATATTGTTTACACTAGAACTACACAGTCCTTCGCAGCAATGCTTCCTTTTGAATTTTTCCTGGGGATCATTATTGTCTCTCTTTTTAAAATTTACTTAGTTTTTTATGGACCTTTCCTTTTTTCAGAATTATTCTTGCAGATCTGTTGACACCCAGTGAATCTTCTTTTATCAATGATCAAACATACCAGATAATTTATCATTTCATTTTTATTATTTTCTTGGGGCCTTCTTTCTGGAGTCCCCTACCCTCTTGCTTTTGTCTAGTCTGGTTGCTCTCTAATCTGGCAACATGGATGACACCTCCCCACTCTTCAATTTTGGATATTCTGATTTTTGGATTCCTATGTCTGTCTCTGCTTTGGTTATCTTCATCCAACTTTTTCAGATGCTTTCTGGTTGACCTGGAGCGTGTTAGTTTACTTTTCTCATGTGTGGTTTCCTTACCAGTGAAGTGAGAACAACACCTCCCATGCTTTGTCTCATAACATATCTTCGGGAAGTACAGTGAGATCGTGTCTGTGGTCATACTTTGTTGCTTGAAAAGTACAACGTTAAAATAATGTTATATGAGAAAATTAGAAGCCTAGATCAGGAATGAGAAGCTCTTATATGGATCCAAATGTGACTTTCTGCTTGGAATTTCTGGACCTCAAGTCTGCCTTCTAAATGAAGGGCAGTGCAAGTCTGACTTCTGGAAGGGACAGAGCAATGGAGTGTCAGGGCAACTAAAGTTAATCAGGAGATCTGAGTCTTCATCCTCAATCTACCACTAATATAGTTGTATGACATTGGGTGAGCAACTAAGTGTCTCTGGGCTTAGATTTTCTACTCTGTAAAATGGGATACGAAGGGGGCCTCCATCTGTCTTTCAGCATCAAAATTCTATGAGGTCAGCCACCTCTTATTCGGAAGAAGGCGCTGTGTATTGCAGACTGCATATATATTACAGCTCCTTCCTGTGGTGGAGAGATGGTTAAATGAATCTGTGACAACAAAGTCAAGTAACACTTGGTAATGGAACTCTGATTTCATTTTCTTCCCAAGTCCTCAGAAATGCTGCCCCTTCTGAACATGACGGCGGACCTGCATTGTCACTCCTTGCTTGGTTGCCTCTTGGAAGTGATGTCCAGACACGTTGGCCTCTAGACAATAAGTTTCCCCATGTGCCGTAGTTTGGGGCCACCTGCGGCATGTCGGCTCACCTCATCCTACCACTGCACTCGCTAGAGCAGAAAAGATTAACTTCCTGAAAATGAAAAGGACAGAGAGAAGACGAGCTGCTTATCAAATATGCACATTTCAGATGGAACTTCACACTCAGTAGAAAGATGTTAGATTGCTGTTAGCTCTCTGGAGCGCTCCTGACAATGTGTTATCAGGTCATGTTTGCATGACAGCGGCAGCCCAAGCAGGAAACATTAAGTCATATGACTTCTAAGACGGAATCAATCAAGTGAGCAGTACAGCTCCTGAAAACTAATTTCACCTTCATAAGGTCTGGTTATCTGTGCGGCAGACATGAGGTTTGTCAGCCCCATTTCAGTCTGACCAGGTTCAGCACTGCATCAAGAATTTTAATGAACCGACACTGTAATATGTATGAAAGATGACACTGAGATGAATTCATGAAAAGCCAAGTCCCCATGAAATATGAACAATTACTTGCAGGCTCCTCTGCCTACTTAGCTCATTTGAAATGTCCATTTCAAAGGCCTTTGTCTTTCTGTGGTTCATTTGCAAGTTTGTGCGCAGATTTTCATCATATTTAACCAGTTTAAAAATCAAAGAAGCTACTCACAATCAAACAGTTCAGTGAGCTCTGGTTTGATGGGGGCAGAGCCAAGGCCAGCCAGAGTTTAAATCTTCATTTGGCTACGGAGGCACAGATTTCCTTGTGTGGGGAGGGAGAGCCTTAAAGACTGAATGCTCATGCTGACACCATCTTTCGCATCCAGGGTGGCCCTAACAAAGATCCTTGTTTCTGGTCCTGGTTACGTTATATTCTCTCCACTAGTAATGACATTTATTCATTTTCAGCTTCAAAACAGCACTTACCAGGGTGAGGTGAGGTTTATTTTGGAAACTTAAAATTTGTTAGTAGGTACGTGTTCAAATTATAAATAGAGTTTTCCAGAAGGTGTTGGCTTTTTTGTACATGGCATCCCAACCTATTCTCCAGATCCTATCGGCTTTTTATGAATTCCATTGCTGCCTGGTTGTGCTTTTTATATGCTGATCTATATAACTTAGGATGTTTCATATACTATTAAGCACAGTTGTTATCTTGTGCTCAGGGGTTATGGGCCGCACATGACCTTACACATTCAGCCCCCCTCAACTGCGCTTCCTTCTCCTTTGGCAGACCTTGCTCCCTGCTGTGCAGACACACCGTATTTCCCTAGCTCAGGGGCAAAGTAACTCCCTTTCTTGTATCTTTTCTCCCCATCTCTTTATCTTAAATATATTTCAGATATACAGAAAATACAGAGATCATTTAAACAACATTCATGCCCTTACCATCCATGCAACTTCCAACAGCTTTTAGTATTTTGTCTTATTTAACTCAGATCTTTTATTTAAACAAACAAAAATATACATGTCAGGGACAGCAGAAGAGCTCAGTGTTCTTTTCAGTCTTTTCTTACCTCCCCTGATAAAAGTAATTACTGAACCTGGCAAATAAAATTCCCATGCATGCTTTATTACAAATAAAATAATTATGTAGGACTGTTTCCATGTTCTGTCAGTGGCATCACACTGGAGATGCTCTTAAAATTTGATTTTTGTTTCTTTTACCGGTTATACTTATAATAATTCATATTGTTGCATTTACCTTTACTTCATTCATCTTTATTATTACATAATATTCCATTAAACTTTGTGAATAGTGCTATAATGGAATAGAAAAATTTAGCATTCATTTAGTTGAGTTTATCAGCCTATTCTCTTAAGGTTTGTGCTTTTTGTGTTTAAGAACTCTTTTAAAGGAGTAGGTCTTGGTATATTAATTATTTGAATTTTGTTTTCTATTTTTATTAATCTTTGCTCTAATTTCATTATTTCTGTATCATTTAGGATAAGTTTTTAAGTCAAATTTCTAACCTACTGAGTTGAACAGTCAACTCATTCACATTAATTCTAATTTTTAAAATAACTATATTCATTCATAAGTTCTTTCCATCTTAGCTCCCCTTCAGATGTACTCTACAAGCTTTATACGTATTTAGAAATTTTTGTTGTAATTTCTGCATAAAAGTCATAAGTGATTTAGGAATTCATTTTATTTCTATAACATAAAGGGTATTTTCAAACAGCTGTGTTGTTTATTCTTCTTTAAGTTGCCTTATGATTGATGACAATGTTTTCTATGATATTCATTCTATGAAATTTATTCAAACTTCCTTTGTGACCTAGTAAATGGTAATTGTTTTCAATGTTGTAAGTATACATGGAAACAATATTTTTATTTTTATTTATGCTTGATAATTCCTTGTCTTCGTGTATCTTAAAATTTCTTTATTGTGTTCTCATTTATGAATACAGGTGTACTTTGGTATAAAATTCTAAACTGTCATTTTCCCCCTCTGCACAGAAGCAATTACTCTATTGATTTCAGGTATCTATGACTGCCATTAGATTGCTGTTAGTTTATCAGTCCTTCATAGGAAATGTGCTTTTTTTCTAGCAGGTTTTAAGGTTGTCTTTTGATGTTCCACATTTATGATATAATGCATCTAGATGTACAGTTCTATTTATTCATTTTTCTTGATTCTCAGAATGTATTATTGATCATGAGGCTTTAATTTTTTTTTTGCTTCGAATTGGAAAATTCTAAGTTTTTATCTTTTCAAATACAACTTCTTTATAATCTCTTGCTAGAATTTCTATTAATTGCATATTTGAACCTCTCAATTAATAGAGGTTTTGCTTATTTCTCATTCGCTTTCTCTCATTAACTTAATTATCTGTACCTCTATTTATTTTTCCATGTTTGTCTCTATTATTTTGAAAATGTTGGTTATAGTTACTTTAAAACCCTTTATCTGCTAATTTGGATTATGTTTGGTCTAGTTTATCAATTACTTGGATTATCTTTTGGTCTGCTCTGTTCTATTTTTTTCTTGGTTATTAGTTATATAGTCATGTATTTTTGTATGTCTAGTAATATTTTTGTTATATGCTAGGGATTGTCTGTAAAAGAAACATATAATCCATATAAAGTTGTCTTTTACTAGGAAAAGTGAATTTTTCCTCTATTAGGCAGATAGATTTCAGGCTGATCACCTTAATTCAGTCAGGGAATAAGCTGGATCTGGAACAAGTTGCAGTTTTGGTAAGAATTGGTATACTTCTGTTTATCCCATATTCCTAGTGCATAGCACTCCAGAACTTTCAGCTGAGAGCCTGGTGGCTTTTGTCCCCTAAACCTTTGAGGATGGGGGAGAATAGGAAGATTTAGATCTGTCCTCCAGAGATTTTTAGTGTAGTGCTTTGACCTCTTACCTCAACATTTTGAGGGAGAAACTAACCACATAAAAAAGCCCAAAAGGTCTTCTATTTTGTCATTCCAGACCTTCATGAATGACAATCTCTGTGCTGGTTTTTCTGTTATATTTTCTATTATATTGCTGATACTTTTATTATTGTCAATGTGTTTCTTTGATTTTGTTATTAATTGGTTCATATAGTTGACTGCTCCCATATTAGGGGCATAGATATTTAAAATTGTTAGATCTTCTTGTTGGACAGCCCATTTGAGTATGATATAGTGTCCTTCCTCATCTCTTATTATAGTCTTTGGCTTAAAACCTAATTTATCTGATATAAGGATTGCCACCCCAGCTTTCTTTTGATGTCCATTGGCATGGTAAATTGTTTTCCGCCCCCTCACTTTAAATCTGGAGGTGTTTTTGGGTCTAAAATGAGTTTCTTGTAGGCAGCATATTGATGGTTTTTTTTTTTTTTTTTTTAATCCATTCTGATACCCTGTGTCTTTTGATTGGGACATTTAGCCCATTTACATTCAGGCTAACTATTGAAAGATATGAATTTAGTGCCATTGTATTGCCTGTAAGGTGACTGTTACTGTATATCATCTCTGTTCCTTTCTGGTCTACTACTTTTCAGTTCTCTCTTTGTTTAGAGGACCCCTTTCAATATTTCCTGTAGGGCTGGTTTGGTGTTTACAAATTCTTTTAGTTTTTGTTTGTCCTGAATGCTTTTTATCTCTCCTTCTATTTTCAATGATAGCCTAACTGGATATAGTATTCTTGGCTGCATGTTTTTCTCATTTAGTGCTCTAAATATATCATGCCAGTTCTTTCTGGCCTGCCAGATCTCTGTGGATAAGTCTGCTGCCAATCTAATATTCCTACTGTTGTATGTTACAGACTTTTTGTCCCAGGCTGCTTTCAGGATTTTCTCTTTGTCACCAAGACTAGTAAGTTTTACTATTAGATGATGGGGTGTGGACCTATTTTTATTGATTGTGCAGGGGGTTCTCTGTGCCTCCTGGATTTTGATGCTTGTTCCCTTTGCCATATTAGGGAAATTCTCAACAATTCACTCCATTATACCTTCTGCCCCCTCTCTCTTTCTTCTTCTTCTGGAATCCAAATTATTCTAATATTGTTTCATCTTATGGTATTGCTTCTCTCTCAATTTCTCCCCTCATGGTCCAGTAGTTGTTTGTCTCTCTTTTGCTCAGCTTCTTATTCTCCATCATTTGGTCTTCTATATCACTAATTCTCTCTTCTACCTCATTTATCCTAGTATTAAGAGCTTCCATTTTTTTTATTTTTATTTTTTTTTTTTTAAAGATTTTATTTATTTATTTGACAGAGAGAAATCACAAGTAGGCAGAGAGGCAGGCAGAGAGAGAGGAGGAAGCAGGCTCCCTGTTGAGCAGAGAGCCCGATGTGAGGCTCGAACCCAGGACCTGGGATCATGACCTGAGCCGAAGGCAGCGGCTCAACCCACTGAGCCACCCAGGCGCCCCAAGAGCTTCCATTTTTGATTGTATCTCATTAAAAGCTTTTTTGAATTCAGCCAGGTTAGATTTTAGTTCTTTTATTTCTCCATAAAGGGCTTTTATTTCTTCAGACAGGGTTTCTCTAATATCTTCCATGTCTTTTTCAAGCCCAGCTACCACCTTGAGAATCGTCATTCTGAACTTTAGATCTGACATATTACCAATGTCCATATTGATTAGGTCCCTAGCCATTGGTACTGCCTCTTGTTCTTTTTTTTGTGGTGAGTTTTCCAGCCTTGTCATTTTATCTAGATAAGAATATATGAATGAGAAAATAAAATACCAAAAGGGTGGAAAAGACCCTGGAAAAATGTACACTAACCAAATCAGAAGAGACTCCCAATTGAGGGGAGAAGAAAGGGGGTAATAAGAAGTTTAAAAAATTAATATATATATATTATATATATTATATAATATATATATATTAGACTGGTGAATAGAACAGAGCCACCCACTTGATTTTGGGTGTATTTTGGTTTCTTAAAAGAAACTACCTCCCAAAATTTTAAAGAAAGAAATTTTTATATGTATACAAAAATAAGGGTAAATATGATGACGGGATGAAATATGACTGTAAAGATGAAATTTTTTAAAAAAAATTCTAAGAATGGAATTGATAAGATAAGTTGGTTGGAAAAAGAAAGTGGAGAGAACTTGCTCAGGCTGGAGACTAGAACAAAGCCCTATGCTAAATTTAAGGTATATTTTGATCTATTAGAAGAACTTGTATCCCAAAATTTTTTAGAAGAAAAAACCCTATATGTATTCAAAAAATAAAGCTAGATACAATGAAGGATAAAATATGACTATAATAATGAAGGCTTAAAAATATTTTTTTAAGAAAGGTATTTTTAAGATAAGCTAAAAAATGTTAAAAGGGGAAAGATGAAAAGTTAAAAAAAATTAGAATAAGAAAAAAATAAAATTAAAATTTAATTAACTTAGCAAGACTAAAAAATCATGGGGAGAAAGCCGTGAATTTCATGCTCTGCTTTTTCCTCCTCTGGAATTCCGCTGTTCTCCTTGATCAGTGAAGTTGGTCTTGGCTGGATATTTTTGCTGATGTTGAGGGGGAGCGGCCTGTTGTAGTGATTCTCAATCGTCTTTGCCAGAGGCAGAATTGCGCCACCCTTGCCAAGGGCCAGGCTAAGTAATCTGCTAGGGTTCACTCTTGGGAGCTTTTGTTCCCTGAATGCTTTCCACTTTCCATAGAGCTCTGGAGGATGGGAATGAGAATGGCAGCCTCCCAGTCTCCACCCCGGAAGAGCCAAGAGCTTGGGGCCCCACTCCTCAATGTGCCCTCAGAGAAAAGCAGTCTATCACTCAAGTTTCCCTGGTCTCTGGCCACACTCTGAGCTTACCTGGCCTGTGACCAAGCGTTTCTGTTTCTGGCACACTGCCCCGTTTGGAGTCTCCAAACCCAGCAGATTCCTGCCCCAGAGAAGGAAGGTGAGTTTCCCTGGATCTGCCACTTTTGGGATCCCTGCTCGAAAAGCAGTGTCCTGACTGTGCCACGGATCATGGTTTAAGGTAACACCAAGCTAACAGCTCACTCCTCGGCTCCATCTCTGTAGCTGGCATCCCTGCTCTGATACCTGTGAGCTCTGCTACACTCAGACACCCCCAATCCTTCTGTGACTCTGTGGGACCTGAGACCACATTGTCCCCGTGGGGGCTCCACCCCTGCTTAGCCTCTGAAGCAATGTGCCTGAGTGCGGCAGACTTTTAAAAGTTTGAATTTTGTGCTCTGTTGCTCCACTGCTTGCTGGGAGCTGGCCCCTCCCCCTGTAGTCTATCTTCCCATTTCTCCAGATTCACTTCTTCGCATGTCCTACCTTTCAGAAAGTGGTTGGTTTTCTGTTTCTAGAATTGCTGCTCTTCTTCTCTTCATCTCCTGTTGGGTTTGTTTGGAAACAAACCATTGTTTGGGATGGTTTGATACCTATCTAGCTGAACTCCTGCTATCTAATGTCATCTCAGTCTGCTACTCCTCTGCCATCTCCATATCTCCATATTGCTGATACTTTCAAAGAACTTAGTAGATATTGTCTTTCATGCTGAGCCCTATACTGTCTCATTTAATCCTCACTGTCTGAGAATTAAGTCATTATATCCCACCTGTATTTGAGGAGAAATGGGTTAAATAGTTTCCCCATATCATAGTTAGTAAGACATAGAGTCAGAATTTGAAATGAAGATGTTTGATTCCTGACTAATGCTCTTAACCATTATATCATGTAGTCTTGGTATCTCCTTTTTTTGTTTTTTTAAGTACTATTACATCCTTAACTCCTATCCCATGTTTCTACTGTTTTATTTCAGATACTTCTTTAAAAGGTTACTTGCCTTTGCTATTTACAATAGACTGTTGCTTCACTCTTGGTGATATGACTTGCACCCATGTCACTCTATTAAAATAGTCAAAAATCTCATTCATAGCTTTTTGTGTGTGTATGTGTTTGTGTTATATATTTTTCAAAAATTTCAATTGAAGTATAATACTGAAAGTGTGCAAAGCAAAACTAAACATTCGACTCTCAATGAATTGTTACAAATTAACCATCTCTATAAATACCACTGCCTTCAAGAAATAAAACATTTTCATGTGAGAGACTCCCCTAATGCTCCTTCCTAATCTCTACCTCTTCTTTTCTTCCCAGGATTTCTCATTGTTGCAACTTTTAGTGCTATAAATTAGTTTTGCCTGTTCTTGAGCTTCATATTAAATGGAATTAGACTCTATGTATTTTTTATTGCTTAGCTTCCTTTTGCTGGATGCTTGAATAATCATCTATGTTGGCACACAGAGCTATACAGTATATTTTCATTTTTCTTTAATGCTCTATTGTGTGAATACACAAAATTTAATCAAGTTTAATAGCTACATTAGGTCATAATTGACATTCTGTGAACTGCATGTGTGTTAAGTATACAATTTGATAAGCTATAACATATTAATACATTCATAAAACTGTCACCACAATCAAGCTAATGAATATATTCCATACCCCCAAAATTTTCCTTAGGAATGTAGTTCCCTCCACTTCATAATACTCGCTTATCCAAATCTTAATAGTACAATTTCAACTTAAATTCCATCACTTCTCTGAATATAGCTGGATATGATTTCTCATATCCAAACTTGTTCAGCAGTTTGTGGCTTATCCTATATAACCTGGTAGTATTGTACTTTGACTACACAGCTCTCACTTTTAAATGTAAGCCATTTGAGGTCTGGGCCATGTCTTGATCAGCACTTAGTGTAGTGTTGTAATTCTTCAGTGAATATAAATTAAATGAGTTAATAAATGAAGAATACAAATGTATATACAACTATGTCCATAGCACATGTCAGCCTATTACTTTGTTCATTGCCTAAATCACATTAAAATTTGTGCCAGAATTATAAAATAAAATCCTTAATAATTCTTTCCTTCTTCAAATTTTGGATCAGTCCTGGGCATAAAAATGGTGAACTCCAAGAAGGCATGAACTTTGCATGCTCACTGATGTGTCTCAAGCATTTTTCAGTACATGTTTTTTTTGTCTGAATGAATGTTACAATATAATGAGTATATTCCTCCTCTATTGTAGCTATATTTTTGTATAGGAACTGTCCTTATTCATTAACAATTAGGATGTATTGTATATGAGAAATAAAGATAGACACAAAATTCCTTACAAGTACAACACAACTACTTTGTGGAAATGTTTCTGACATGACTGTAGTGTCCTAGAATTTACCAGTTATATTGTCCTAAAAATACACCATTCTCACTAGCAATGAACAATTAGCAAATAAAATTAAGAAAATAATTCCATTCATAATAGCAATAAGAGAACACAAAATTTAAGAATAAACTTAACAAATAAATGCAAGTCTTGTATACTGAGAACTATAAAACATCACTGAATGAAATTGAATAAGACCTAGTAAATGGAAAGACTTCTCATGTCCATGGATTAGACAAATTATATTGTTAAGATGACAATACTCCCCAAATTAATGCAACCCCTACCTAAATCTCAGCTGCAGTTTTTGCAAAAATTGACAAGTTGATCCTAAAATTCATATGGAAATGCAAGGGACCTAGAATAGCCAAAACAATCTTGAAAAAGAACAAACTTAGAGGACTCACATTTCCCTATTCAAAACTTACTACAATCAAGACAATGTGGTACTGGCATAAGGATATACATATTCATCAATGGAATAGAATTGAGAGTCCAGAAATAAGCCCATACATTTATGCTCAACTGATTTTTGATAAGGGTGCCAAGACACTTCAATGATAGTCTTTTCAAGTGGTGCTGGGAAAAGTGGATATCCACATGTAAAAGACTGAAATTAGACCCCTGCTTCATATCATATATAAAAATTAACTCAAAATGGATCACAGGCTTAAATATAAAAGCGAAAGCTATGGAGTTGTTAGAAAAAAACATAGGCAGAAATCTTTATGACTTTGGATTAGTCAATGGTTTCTTGCACATGACACCAAAAGCACAGGCAACAAAAGAAACAAATAAGTTGGACATCATGAAAATCAAAAAATTCTTGTGCATTAAGAGAATAAAAAGGCAACCCATAGAATGGGAGGAAATAGTTACAAATCATATGTATCTGATAAAGGACTTATATCTAAAACATATAAGAACTCACTCAACAACAAAAAGACAAATGACCCAATTATAAAAAATGGGCAAAGAATTGGGATAGACATTTATCCAAAGAAGAAGAACAACCAATAAGCATATACAAAGATGCCCAACATCATTAGTCATTAGAGAAATATAAATTAAAACCATGATGAGATGATACTTCATATCCTCCAGGCAGTCTAGAAAGAAGACAGACAATAACAAGTATTGGTGCATATATGAAGAAATTGGAAACCTTTTACATTATTGGTCAGGTTTTTAAATGGTGCAACTACTTTGGAAAATAGTTTTGCAGTTCCTCAAAATGTGAAATATGGAATTACCATATGATCCAACAATTCCATTCTCAGGAGAAATGGAAACAGATCTACACAAAAACTTGTACATGAATATTTCTAGCAACATTATATTAAAAAAAAAGATTTTTTTTATTTGAGAGAGAGAACATGCACAAGAGAGCGGGGGAGGGGCAAGAGGAGAGGGAGAGAGAGAATCTCAAGCAGACTCCATGCTGAGTATGGCAGATCCCCCATGAGGGGCTCGATCTTACAACCCTGAGATCATGACTTGGGCCAAAACCAAGAGTGGGTCTCTCAAAAGACTGAGCCACCCAGGTGCCCCGCTAGCAGCATTATTTATCAAAGCCAAAAAGTAGAAACAACCCAAATGTCCATCAACTGATGAATAGATACATAAAAGGTGGTCTATTCATACAATGTGATATTATATGGTCTTAAGAGGAAATGAGGTACTGATGTATGCTGTGGCATAGACGAACCTTGAAAATACTATACAAAGTGGTCAGACACAAAAGGCCACAAATTTTATGGTGTTATTTATATGAAATGTCCAGAATAGGCAAATCTATGATGACAAAGTAGATTAGAGCTTGCCAGGGGCTGGGAGGAGGAAATGGGAGTTATTGTGAATGGATACAGGGTTTCTTTATGGGGTGATGAAAATTCTCTACAATTAGACAGTGGTGGTGATTGCATAACTCTGTGAATATACTAAACACCACTGAATTTTATACTTTAAAGGGGTGAATTTTATGACATTTTAACTACATTCAATGAAAGTGTTACTAAAAAGCAGATGCTTTTACTATAAAACAAAACAAAACACAACACACACATATTATTTATGAAGGGATCAGATATTTCTCTTATGTGTAAAAAGCAGACCATTGCAGAGCAACAAGCTTCCCCCCCACATCCCCAACGTCTTCAATGAAGCGTGACCCGATGACAGGTAACAGGCAGCCTTCTGGGCTGAACACACATAAACATTTAGCTGACAACTCTTTTTGGGATGCTTCACATTCAGTAATATGGCTTACCTTTAAGGCAATTTAATTGTACTTTTAAGTGACTGTCTATTCGTGGTTTCAGCTTCACAAAAGTGGCTGCAGCATCTTTATGTGTGTAACTCTCATTAAATGAAAACAGTGTTGCTATGCCTTTGCATGTTTGACAACGTCAGGCTTCCTCTTGGGGTCTCTGTGTAGGAGTCTGATGGGGATATTCCCCTTAAAAAGGAAGCATCAACTGTGTGAGTTGAAACCTTATTCTTTTTGTGACCTTCACAAATGTGATGTGGGCTGATGCAAAGCATTTTTCTCTCCCTCTCATAATCACCAAATGGTGAATTACACCATTCCAAAGAATACAATCATTTACACCCTTGGTCTAGTGGATGATTCCAACAAAACAAAACCTTGGCCATGGGCTCTGTGAAGTATTAATTCGGACCTTTCTAAATAAGAAACTTGATGGTTTGAGTGGAAACAGCCTCCATTCGTGGAAGAACTTAACTTTGACAGAGCATATGGATACTCTGGGGGAAACTCTGGCTCTCTTGAAAAAAATCTTTCTTTGTCACAAAGCCTTTAAATACTAGGTATGTCCAGTTAATGTTGAATCTTGCATCTAAAGCTTTGCCAGAGAAAAACTGCTGCAGTGCCAAAGCCTCAACAGAGTATCTCCAAAATATCTGGGATGAAAAGTACAGGAGTGGAAAGGTCTTATAGATTCAAGGCCCCCATGCTCTCTTTCCAGCTGTATTATTTTTCTACTGCTGCATAAAAAGTTACTACAAATGTAGTGGCCCAAAACACAGTGATTTGTTGTCTCACATGTTTTGTAGGTGAAGTACCTGGCATGGTATATGACTAGATTCCCTGCTCAGGGTCTCACCAAGCTACAGGTAAGGTGATGGCCATGTCAGCGGTTGTCACCTGCACGTGGACTCTTCTTCCCAACTCACTGTTTATGGGCAGAATTCATTTCCTTGTAGTTGTGGGACTCTGTGTACCCATTTTTCTTTTAGCTCTTGGCCAGGGGCTACTTCAGATGCTGGAGACCATCCGCAGTTCTTTCCCAGGTGGCCCCCATGGATATAGTTCACACATGGATGTTGGCTTTCTTCTAGGCCAGTGGGAGCACATCTCCCTGACCTTTTGTCCTGTAACCAACTGGAGAAGGGTCTTATTGTTTAAAGGGCTCCTGTGATTGGGTCGGACTTCCTGGATATGCCCCTTATTTAATTAACATAACCAGTTATGGGATGAAATCCCTCTTTTTAACGGTTGTAGGGATTACGCAGGGTATGTACCCTAGGGAGGTGAAAGCTGTTGCAGCCTATTTTAGAATCCTGCCTACCGTACCATTGCTTTTCATTTTGGGAAAAAAAAAAAAAAGCCTTCTTCTTAATATTTAACAGTAAGCAAAGGCTTTGGGGGTGATGCTCAACTGAATGGTTACATTTTGTCTGTGGTAAGAGCCCAAACGGTCAGGGCCATCAAAGGGCGGGATAGGGGACAGATGAGAAAGACACAGTAGCCTGTTTCATCACATGTAAACTTAGGCTTAGTTCTATCTGCCTCTGCCTTTAAGGACTCTCAATCTCTGTGACGTTTCTGGAAGAAAGATCATAGGTGCTTGATTATCTTGCCCTTCAAAGGATACATACAGGTGCACTGGCCTATAGTTCCACCTACTCAGGAGGCTGAGGCAGGAGGGTCACTTGAACTCAGGAATTCTAGACTGTAATGCACCATGTCGATCAGGGGTCCACACTAATTTCGATGTCAATGTGGTGACCTCCTGAGAGTGTGAGGCGCCCCAAGTTTGTCTGAGGAGGGGTGAACTGGCCCAGGTCAGAAACAGAATAGGTCAAAACTCCCGTGCCGATCGCTAGTGGAATCAGGCCTGTGCATAGCCACCGTGCTCCAGCCTGGGCAACTGAGACCCTTTTCTTTAGAAAACAAATAATAAAATAAAGGATGCATGTATGTTTTCATGATTGACAGTCATTGAATCAGATCACCAGGAATCTAGGTAATTTCTTCATTGATGGAAATTTTACTTGTCTTCCTCCTTTTGAACAGTCTTTAAAAATATCTGCTAGTAGGAAGATTGAAAAGTGGTATAGAATTCAACATACATTTGCCAGAAATGACACATGAGCTATAAATTATGGAGTCTAAATATAATTATAGGTACTTTATATGTGAAAAGGATGAAGACCGTTTTCACCCTAGATATCTTTTTGTTAAGCAGAGGGTAGCTGCATATTTTGAAGACCTTAGTGAGTTCACATGATCCCTGGGACTCTTAATTTTCATGATTAGAATTTAAATTCAGAACAACTAGGGAGCTGAGGCATTTTCCTGCTAGAAATAGAGGAGAGGCGAGCTGAGTGTTGTGCAGAAGCAGGGAAAGAGGCTGAGAAAAGGAACAAGAGTAGGGTCTCTTCCCAGGAGAATTTTAAAGCTGTTTCTAGAAAAATAACAAATGTGAAAATAAATTATACTAATCTATCCATTAATTCCTTAAATTCAGAGCCTATTAAAACATGCCTCAAAGAAAGCTTGGGATGACCTGTTCTGCCCAATTAATTTTGAAGTATTGGAAATCAATTAGTTACAATAAACAGACTTGTTCTCATTATTTTAAGCAGCTTGCAATTAGCTTCATAGAAAGATGATTGTATACAGGGCTTTAAGTATAAAGACATGCTGGCATTGACAAAGAATACTGTGTTCTTCTTTTTTCTAAGACTAAATCTCTTTTGTACTACAAGAACCAACTTCTGATAGTGAATTCAAACTTTTACCAAGTGGTCTGCTTTATATAGAACTGATTTAAATATTGAAACACTGGATTTTTCCTTTGCAGTATGTGCAACAGAAACTGAAATTCTTCTGTGAATGTACACATAACATGGTACCAGTTTTTGTTTGCTATGCTTTCAGCCTGCAAGCAACACAGAATGAAATGCATTTAATCCTTCTCTCATTCCTTTCAGCCACCAAGGCACTTGGCTTGCCAAGGTACTTCTTTCCAACTGCAGCCAACAAGGACTCATTGTTCCTCACTCATTAAATGCAGTAGATTTGCTTGATGGAATATATTTGCTTGCCTGCCTATCTGGTGCGCTATTTTGCATCTGCAGTTTCCAAGGTATTCATTTGCTCACCAGAGAAACACATGATGAGGGGAAAAAAAAAAACCACATAATCTGCATATTCTGATGTTAGTACATTGATTCATTATGTCATTTCTAAAAGAGGGACAATATTATGACTCATGAGCATAGAGGGAAAAAATGGAACATTTTATTTCTTTGTTGGTTCAGCAAGTGTACATTTGGTAGTGACATGAGCTAATTGCATAGTTACCATGAAATAACATGTTTTATTTTTTTCTGTAATAACGTAGTAACTACATAGTAACTTCTGAGGAAACAGTAATAATTATACAGTAATGTGATAACAGTGCTGTTTTATTTTTCTCAACAACTATGCAATTAACTGTACATAAAGTACAAAATCCACCTTTTCTGAACTAATGTGCACACTTGCCTAAAACTATTCTTCCTTTGTTTTTCTGTCCCCTATCTGCTTCTCTCTCACATCAAGCCCCTTTACACTATTCAAAAGTCTAAATCTAAATCCTTTTCATAATCTCTCTCCTTCAAACCTGACAAGCTATTCATCTTTTAGAGTTCTGTCATGAGGTTTAGAACTGAAACATGAAACTGAAATAGTATGTGGAGCTTTATGTTAAGTAACCTAGAAGTCACTTAGAATGGCAAAAATAGCAAAGTTAGGGGATGGCTTCCATGGACCGGATTCAGTAAAATGGGCCATGGTGAAGACCTGGTACACTCCTGGTGTGGTAGGTTTTACACTGAGCTAATCTGAGTCTGAAAGAAGAACATACATTTAGCTCCCCGGGTGAAGAGGTGTGGAAAGCCCTTGTTGGCACTTCCTCTATTGGATGGTCTATGGAATACATGCACAGGTTTGGCGAGAGGAGAAAATCTCATCTTTGTCTCCATAGACAGAAGGGGGTTGCAGGCATCTTGAGAAATAGTTTATTGAAAAGAAATATATCCAAAATATAATTGCTCTAAACATCAGAGTGGGGAGGAGAGTCAGTTATGGGAACAGAGAAAGATTCACATAGTAAAAGTAGTAAAAGAGGCTCAGATACTTGGCTAAGAAAACAAGACAGGTGGGAATAAAGACAGAGACACAGAAGCATAGAGACCTAAAGACAGCATGAGAGTAAGAGAATGAAAAGGTTAGAGCAGAGAAAAAGACATAGAGAAGGAAGCATGAACAGAACCAGAGAAAACAGGAAAGAGTAATAGAGACATTGAGAGAGAAAGGGAGTGAGAAGCAGAAAAAAAAATGATATTCAAAGATGAAAATAAAAGAGCAAGGGAGAGAAGGGAAGATATATAAACGTATATGTTTATACATACATATATACATATATATAAGACCCTACTGATTTTTGGTCAGCCTTGTTCTATCTATTTTTGGAGTTGTATGAGGGCCCGAGGCAATACTTCTGCTCATTATAAAATTGCATTGCATTTTCAACTTCTGGTTTGGTATGAAGAAATGAATCACACAGCCTCAGAGCACTACCATCATTTTTCTCCGTGGTCTAATTTAAATCCTCTATCAAATACCATTGCAACAGTGACTTTTAACATTTTGCATGATTTATACTGTTAATGAGCAAAGAACCAGAGCAGGTTGGGATGTTCCCTATAAAAGAATGAAGTAAAATAAAATCCTGCACACAAGCCTTGCAGAACTATTCCAGTTCTGATAGGTCTCGTTCAAGCTGATCACTTTTAAGTGATTGCTTCTACTTATTGCAAATGAAATGACATCTTTCAATGACTGGGGTACCTAGATACTTAGATATGTAGATTTTTGCACATAGAAGAAAACTAATTGGATGGGGAAGAAATATCCCAAAGGTAGAGAAAAACTGCAACATGACCTGACTGACTCAAAAGATGAACATGCTAGTCCAAAGGAAGACAGACAAGCCACAAACTTCGAATATCTGGGTTCACTGAAAGCAAGTACATTAGATTTCGATAGCCTAGAGTTCTAAATCGTAGACTGCAAGTTCTGAATTTTCTAAAAAATGTATCTTGGATTGTTTGGAAAGGATATTGCCATGTGTTGAAAGAGTACTTTGCAATAGATTAAGAAAGGCAGCAAGAACTCAGATCCCTCAGATATACCATGTGATTCTGTGTAAGATGTTTTGACCTGAGCTATGTCATTTATAACCCTAGACTGCTGTTCACCACCCCATTCCAATTCTCTCTTTGGAGATGTGGATCTCTATTCTAAACTTATTTTCAAAGTGAAATGTTAAAAAAGTGAAATTAGCAGTTGATTCAAGGAGAATTTATAAGATAATGGGAAGTGGTTCAAAACCATCTGTCCAACCAGTATGAACCCCCCTCTCTCTATCCTCAACTCTGTTTGGAATGTGCTGTGCTCATCACTATGTAGGGAGCGTGTTTGCACATGACACAGTGTGCTTACGGCATTTTGTTATGAACTGGAACTTTATCAGTGCTATGGACTGTGATCCCCAAATTCAGACAGTAAAGCCCTAACACCCAGTACTCAGAAAAGGACTATACCTGAAGAAAGGTCTTTACAGAGCTTATTAAGTTAAAATGAGATTATTAGATGGGCCCTAAGCCAGTGTGAACAAATTCCTTATAAGAAGAGAAGATTAGGGGCACCTGGGTGGCTCAGTGGATTAAGCCACTGCCTTCGGCTCAGGTCATGATCTCAGGGTCCTGGGATCGAGTCCCGCATCGGGCTCTCTGCTCAGTAGGGTGCCTGCTTCCCTCTCTCTCTCTCTCTGCCTGCCTCTCCATCTAATTGTGATCTCTCTCTGTCAGATAAATAGATAAAATCTTAAAAAAAAAAACAAAAAAGAAGAGAAGATTAGGATGCTGATACGTACCATGTGAAGACACAGGGAGAAGACAGTTATTTTATAAGCCAAGGAGAGTGGTCTCAGGAGAAACCAACACTGTCAACATGTTGATCTAGTCTCTAGAGCTATGAGACGGTATTTCTATTGCATAAGCCACCCAGAGCATGGAACTTTTTTATAGCACCCTAACAAACACAAATAACCAGTTCTCATGATTTGTGCCAAGAATCATTTTCAGGGTGTTAGATATTCCTTAACTAATGAAAGCTATATTTTATCAACAATAAAAGTCTTTAGTATGATATTTGAGTATAAATTTATTAACCAACTGTCTCAAAACAGATATTTAGAACAGTGGCTTACTCTAAAAGGATTTGGTAGCCTTCTCACTGGTCTCCACAAGTTTCCTCTACCAGTTCACTCTGAAGGTAAGAAACAATTCTTTGTAGTCTGCACTGGTTACTTGAGGAAATGTCTGAAGGCCCAGGTGCCCTGTCTCTCAGCAGCAACATCCTCACTCCCTGCATGAGCAAAGAGCTATTGAATCACTCTTCTGTGTCTACTTAATTTTTTTTTCCCTGTGCCTTTCTATAAATGCCTTTACTTTCTTTGTAACTTTCTTCTATGGAAGCCATGTCTTTAGTCCTGCCCTAGGTGTTAATGTTGTTTTCCCTCTACTTGGCACTCTGCTCACCCTTTCAAACTTTAGTTGACAGTCTCTTTTGAAGTTTAATCTAGTCCTCTTCAACATCTGGGCTCCAGACCTGCTTGGTACTCCTATTGTTACCAGTCCCCAGGGAGATAAGGAACTTTCAACAGAATGTAAATGTACTATATCACCAACCCTACTGTTCAGTTTAGCTCTTTAGTTAATGTTATTATTATTATTTAAACAGTAGTAGTAGCAACAATACCAAAACTTTCTTGAAGAAGGAAACAGGGTATTGATTCACATTCTGGTACAAGCTACTTATCTCATCAGGTTCTGGTACTTGGAGCAGCACTAGTTTACACCTTCTATTTACCTCCTTTCTTCCATGACTTTGCCTTACCTTTGGAGCTCTGACAATCTTACTGTTTTTGTTCTGCTCTTTTTTCCCAGTTCCTAAAAGTACACGGTTCCTTGCTTTCTTCATTTAACTTTGTCCTTGTGAGCATCTCTTCCACTCCCTTGAATCCTTATCCAATTTGAACTATTATTCTGTTAATCAAAGGCTACCCTGAAACATTTTCTGGTCACCCCATAGTTTGCACCAAACGAAGTGTTGTGTTGAGCCTGTAGGAGCCAGATATAGCTCCGGTCTTCTCTTAACACATGAATTAGATGAAGAAAGTCCTCTCCCCCTCAGATTTGATTTCACATTTTACTCCCTGGGTCTTTCCTGAACTTAACAGCCTCTCGCTAAAATGGTAAGTGTATTGCCCTGTTACAGTATGCCTTTTCATTATGTTTTAATTTGTAGAAATAGAAGAAAAATGGAAAGGATGCTTGGGTATGAGTATCTCCTATGGAAGGAACCAGTTATTTCTGAATCCTTGTTATGGGGTTCCTCCAAAAGCTCTATGTCCAGCATCTAAACATAAATTAGAAAGTAATATTCATGAGTCTGCAAACAGGTATTTGAGAAGCAGCATCCTTGTGCTCAGTCTCTACTTACACCTGCATCAGTAGTCAACAGCTGCTTGTTTCTCCTTGGGAGTGATCGTTGCAGGGAAATGTCCTGTCAAAGCCCAGCTCTTGCTTCTCCAACCTCCAACTATAATCGGTAGTGCAGTAAGAATAGAACATCAAGAGGCCCTGTGCTTTCTCTTTTCTTACTTGCTTTCTCTTCCATTATTCTTTTGCAAATCCCTTGATTTTTGCCTTAGTTCCTCAGATTTGTCCCAATAACCCCTCTTCTGCTGCTTTTCCGGGTCTTTCTTCAAGTTCTTCATCATGTGCACTCCAGTATGTCTCTCTTTGTCTCTTTAGCACTTGCTCCTGTACCATTTTCCATACCTTAACCCATTTTTTATTTTGTACTAATTCTTGAATTTTTCCTAAATATGCTGCTTAAGATTAGATGACTGGGTTTCCATGAAGCCCATCATGTCCTGTTTTGCTGGGAGGGAGCCTTTTCATAGTTCATATTTACCCCAAAAAATAGCATGGATATTTGCAAAAATACAGATGTAAGACTCCTGGGCTCAGATTCTCCTGGGGACTTAATTTTTTTATTGAGTATGGCCATAGGTAATCACATAGTCTTCCAATAAGTGGTACTGGGTGGCTGGGTGGAGATTTGTGGAAGGTATTCTTGGCAATGGATAGAATGGGATTTGTGCAATGAAACATCTAAACTTATTTCTTAGGCTTAAATATCCTGGTTGTTTTATGATGATAAAGGTCACCTTCCTACTCCTTATTCTATTCTAGTTATAGATAATGTCTTATCAATTTTATAATATAGCAGCATTGTTAAGCAGAGGTTTTTTCCCCTGGAGTTTAAGGCAGTAGAGCACAGCGACTCAGAAATTGAGCTTTAAAGTCAGGCTGAGGGACACTTAGGTGGCTCAGATGGTTAAGCTGCTGCCTTCAGCTTGGGTCATGATCCCAGGGTCCTGGGATCGAGCCCCATGTTGGACTCCCTGCTCAGTGGGGAGCCTGCTTCTCCCTCTTCCTCTGCCTGCTGCTCCCCTTGCCTGTGTTCTCTCTCTATGTGTCAAATAAATAAATAAACAACTTAAAAAATAAATTTTAAAAAGTTAAAAAAAATAAAGTCAGACTGAATTGTGTTCTAAATCTTGCTTTAGTACCTATGAGCTGTGTGGACAAGAGCAAGTTACTCAGTCTCTCTGGGTCTTTGGTTTTCATTATACCAAATGGAGATATTAATGACTTCTTTCAGGCTTCTAAGGATCCAAACTGTATAGTTTAAACTGAATAAACTATATAAGCTGAAGTTTTCGTGCTTCCTGTTGGGACAAAAAATGGCCTAAGAAATATATGTGGTGTGGGTCAAAAAACCCCTAGGTTATATGGTAGATGCCAAAGTCATTTTGGGAAACCTTGGGGGGAAATACAGACTCAGCCAGTCTTTCTGCAGAGCAGCTATTACTGAGATTCAGGGAACAGGCCTATTTGACTTTCTATTAAGAGAAATATGTTCTATATATTAAGATGCTTGGAGCAATGGAAACAGTCGGTAATTTAAAACTAGGGGCACTAAATTAAAGTTACAATGGCAGCCACTCCTACTTTGCAGGTACTTATTTGTACTTGAGAAACTTGTCCCAAGAGCAATTTCATGTGACTTCCCAAGACTGAGTGGCCTAGAGTTTTTCATGCAATGATTCATCCCAGCAGGACTGAAGAGGCCAGGCAAGATGGTTTGAAGATATCTCTGAGGTGTTTGCATGGTGTTCCAGCACATAGAAAATGCTCAGGAATTGTAGCTGTGATTATGTTTAGTAATGTCAGGGCTTGAAGGAACCCATGAAACCCTTCTGGAATTGTACGGTGATTTTCATGCATCATATGCATTTTTTAAGGGTTCAGTCACCCATTTACTCAGGTTCTAACATGGTTCATAATCATTAAATGTGTAGCGATATTTTAGCTTGTGTCTCCAACGTGGAATCAACCTAAAGTCTCAGTTCATCTTTGAAAATGCCTTGGGACTGACATTAAACCCGCGGAACTTCACTTCAGATTCAGAGCAAAGAAAGGTCAGATCTTGTCTGTGATAAATCACTGTAAAAATCCAGAAACTCGCCTGGAACTGAAGAGATGTTTAGGCATGAAGACATGATATATTGGCTAGCTTTGGGTCCAGCTAACATGCTCCTCCTCGTGCATCAAGAAACCCATTTCATTGTTCTGCCAACTGAATAAGTCCATTCTGTCCTTCACCGAGGATCCTTGAGGCTGCTCCTTGACATCTGGTAATCACCAGCGGCTAAATGACAAGACTTATACATTTTTTGGTGCTCTACAATATCATAAATCCTTGCACTGGGACATTGTATAATGACTCCAGGATGTGGAGTCTTCCTTATCTCTGAAAGCTCAAATTATATAGCTCGTCTGTCAGTGGCCCCTGACTGCCAGATAACCTCATTTCATCAGACAAATACGTATCCCACACTTCCAACCATGATACTACTTCTGAATGATGGTGTTTATTTCTTACAGAGGTTAAATATGTTTTGTTTTTGTTTTGCTTTGTTCCCCTCTCTGGAAGTCAGTTAGCGTCAGAATTATGTTTTCTACTCTGTTGAGCTCAGGCCTTGCTAGAGGCTCTGACTGGTTGGGTTTCTGAATCGTGTTGCAGTCCCAGAGTTTTGTTTTTTTTACTTTTTATTTCTTTTTTTCTCATCTTTCAGTAGTAATTTTGTGACATGATACATTTGCTGGCACCTTGGTTAACTATGTTCATGCATTCCTTTACACCTTCTAGAACTGTAAATGTAATCCAACACACGGCTGTTGGAGGAAGTCCGGGAAGTGAGATCCAGCAAACCAGAGGTGTGGTAGGGGAGACGAGTGTGCATAGCAGATAACTGTACTTGATTAGCTAGATTTAAATAGTGTCGGATGAATTTGCCAGGTGAAAATAAAAATTGTCAGTTCAGTTTAATTTCATGGTGAATCAAACAAGGAAATTAGATTCTGCTACTCTGTCAGTTTGACATCCACAGCAAGTGACAATTAGAGATGATGGGAGAACTTATATTTACTTTGAAACTCTTGATTTTCTGATAGGCATGCAACTTTTGTTTACCCTTGTGTTGCAGAAAAATGTGGCATAACAGTAGCATTAGCAGAGGTTGTTGGAATATTTGGGATGTAGGCTTGTGAGGCAGAAGGAACAGGTAGAGAGGCCAGAGATCACTTTCATAGCATGGCATAATCAGATTGAGAGGTATGCCAGAGAGGGGAAGCCCCTGTGCTCTCAGGCCAGAGGAGTGTAGCTGAAATGTGGATAATAACATAGTGGTCACACCTCTTGCTTCAGCGGACAAGATTACATTAGAGCAAGTTAAGGCCGGCAGGCAGGGAATGAAAGTGGCTCTGACATGCGTGGTGGCAGCCAGGCCGTTGAGGTCACTTTTCCATTTTCGTCACAAGCCTACAACTGAAACATCCGGCAACTTGGAGGACTCCCATTTCAACACAAAAGCATTTCCAGACATCCTCCCCATCACCCTGGATAGAAGAAAGTGGAATTTCAATTCCAAATTTGGGTTCAAAGAGCACAGAAAATTTCGTAGAACTGAAGCATGAAATGATCACTTGGAAAGTTGCTTCCTTGATTTGCAGCAAAAGCTCTTGGCAAGAGGTAGCTCTCAGTAGCACAAGGAAATCATTTCCCACCTAAACTCATTTCCAAAGAAAGCATTTCAGGGTTGACTTGACTGACTACCTTTGGATAGCAGAGACAACATTAGGAGATATAAACAGAATGAGAGGCAAAATATGGTTTGATTCAAGGGCAGTGATAATGACTAGGTATTCTTGTCTTTGATTTAACAGGTATATAGTCATTTTGAAAGGATCATTCATCTTGTGGGTATCAAGGTCACAAGAAGGCCTGGATAAGTCAACTCACACATTTCTCCAACTTCTCATGGGACCTGAAAGTTCATTGCCTAAAAGGCGCTCTCTCTCCCTCTTTCCAACTGGTTAAGGAGGTATACAATTCTGATTCTAACTAGACATTTCTTTTCTTTTCTTTTCTCTTTTTAAAGATTTTATTTATTTATTTGAGAGAGAGAGTGAGAGAGAACATGAGAGGGGAGAAGGTCAGAGAGAGAAGCAGACTTCCCATGGAGCTGGGAGCCCGATGAAGAACTCCATCCCAGGACTCCAGAATCATGACCTGAGCCGAAGGCAGAGGCTTTAACCCACTGAGCCACCCAGGCACCCCTCAGTATAACTTCCTTATTTGCCTTTTCCTGCATTAACCTCAGACTTGTTTTTTTAATCCTTTTTAAAAATTAACATATAATGTATTATTTGCCCCAGGGGCACAGGTCTGTGAATTGTCAGGCTTACACACTTCATAGCTCTTACCATAACACTTACCCTCCCCAATGTCCATAACCCAACCACCCTCTCTCTACGCCCCTCCCACCAGCAACCATCAGTTTGTTTTGTGAGATTAAGAGTCTCTTATGGTTTTTCTCCCTCCTGATCCCATCTTGTTTTATTTTTCCCTTTCCTATGCCCCAAGTCCCCCACATTGCCTCTCAAATTCCTCATATCAGAGGAATCAGGTGAAAATTGTCTTTCTCTGATTGACTTATTTTGCTAAGCATAATACACTCTAGTTCCATCCACGTCATTGCAAATGCCAAGATTTCATTTCTTTTGATGACTGCATAGAATTCCATTGTACATATATATCACTTCTTCTTTATCCATTCATCTGTTGATGGACATCTAGGTTGTTTCCATAGTTTGGCTATTGTGGACATTGTTACTATAAACATTTGGGTGCACATGCCCCTTGAGGTTACTACATTTGTATCTTTAGGGTAAATACCCAGTGGTGCAATTGCTGGGTCATAGGGTAGCTCTATTTTCAGATTTTGGAGGAAACTCCATGCTGTTTTCCAGAGTGGCTGCACCAGCTTGCATTCCCATCAACAGTGTAGAAGGGTTCCCCTCTGTCTGCATCCTCAACAGCATCTATCATTTCCTGACTTGTTAATTTTAGCCATTCTGACTGGCATAAGGTGGTATCTCATTGTGGTTTTGATTTGTATTTCCCTGTTGGCGAGTGATGTGGAGCAGTTTTTCATGTGTCTGTTGGCCATTTGGATGCCTTCTTTGCAGAAATGTCTGTTCATGTCCTCTGTCCATTTCTTGATTGGATTCTTTGTTCTTTGGGTGTTGAGTTGGTTAAGTTCTTTATAGATTTTGGGTACTAACCCTTTATCTGATATGTCGTTTGCAAATATCTTCTCCCATTCTGTCAGTTGTCTTTTGGTTTTGTTCACTGTGTCCTTTGCTGTGCAAAAGCTTTTGGTCTTGATGAAGTCCGAATAGTTCATTTTTGCCCTTGCTTCCCTTACCTTTGGCGATGATCCTAGGAAGAAGTTGCTGAGGCTGAGGTCAAAGAGGTTGCTGCCTGCGTTCTCCTCAAGGATTTGGATGGATTCCTGTCTCACATCGAGGTCCTTCATCCATGTAGAGTCTGTTTTTGTGTTGTGTAAGGAAATGGTCCAGTTTCATTCTTCTGCATGTGGCTGTCCAATTTTCCCAACACCATTTGTTGAAGAGACTGTCTTTTTTCTTTCTTTTTTTTTTTTTAAAGATTTTATTTATTTATTTGACAGACAGAGATCACAAGTAGGCAGAGAAGCAGGCAGAGAGAGAGGAGGAAGCAGGCTCCCTGCTGAGCAGAGAGCCTGATATGGGGCTCGATCCCAGGACCCCGGGATCATGACCTGAGCCGAAAGCAGAGGCTTCAACCCACCGAGCCACCCAGGCATCTTTTTTCTATTGGACATTCTTTCCTGCTTTGTCAAAGATTAGTTGACAATAGAGTTGAGGGTCTGTTTCTGGGCTCCCTATTCTGATCCATTGATCTCTGTGTCTGTTTTTGTGCCAGTACCATACTGTCTTGATGATGACAGCTTTGTAATAGAGTTTGAAGTCTGAAATTGTGATGCCTCCAACTTGGGCTTCTTTTTCAACATTCCTCTGGCTATTCAGTGTCTTCTGGTTCCATATAATTTTTAGGATTATTTGATCCATTTCTCTGAAAAAATTTGATGGTATTTTGATAGGGATTGCATTAAATGTGTAGATTGCTTTGGGTAGCATCAAAATATTCACAATATTTGTTCTTCCAATCCATGAACATTTTTCCATTTTTTGTGTCTTCCTCAATTTATTTCATGAGCACTTTATAGTTTTCTGTGTACAGATTCTTTGCCTCTTTGGTTAGGTTTATTCCTAGGTATCTTATGGTTTTGGGAGCAATTGTAAATGGGATCGACTCTTAAATTTCTCTTTCTTCTGTCTTGCTGTTGGTGTATAGAAATACAACTTATTTCTGAGCATTGATTTTATATCTTGACACTTTACTGAATTCCTGTATGAGTTCTAGCAGTTTTGGAGTGGAGTTTTTTGGTTTTTCCACATAAAGTATCATATCACCTGCAAAGAGTGAGAGTTTGACTTCTTCTTTGCCAATTTGGATGCCTTTAATTTCTTTTTGTTGTCTGATTGCTGAAGCTAGGACTTCTAGTACTATATTGAATAGCAGTGGTGATAATGGACATCCCTGTCATGTTCCTGACCTTAGCAGAAGAGCTCTCAGTTTTTCTCCATTGAGAATGATATTCATGGTGGGTTTTTCATAGATGGCTTTGATGATATTGAGGTATGTACCCTTATCCCTATACTTTGAAGAGTTTTGATCAGGAAAGGATGCTGTACTTTGGCAAATGCTTTTTCAGCATCTATTGAGAGTATCATATGTTTCTTGTTCTTTCTTTTATTAATGTATTGTATCACAGTGATTGATTTGCGGATGTTGAACCAACCTTGCAGCCCAGGAATAAATCCCACTTAGTTGTGGTGAATAATCCTTTTAATGTACTGTTGGCTCCTATTGCCCAGTATTTTGGTGAGAATTTTCACATCTGTGTTCATCAAGGATATTGGTCTGTAATTCTCCTTTTTGGTGGGGTCTTTGTCTGGTTTTGGGATCAAGGTAATGCTAGCCTCGTAAAATGAGTTTGGAAGTTTTCTTTCCATTTCTATTTTTTTGGGACAGCTTCAGGAGAATAAGTATTAATTCTTCTTCAAATGTTTCATTGAATTCGCCTGGGCCATTTGGCCCTGGGCTCTTGTTGGTTGGGAGATTTTTAATGACTGCTTCAATCTCCTTCCTGGTTATGGGTCTGTTCAGGTTTCTATTTCTTCCTGGTTCAGTTTTGGTAGTTTATATGTCTCTAGAAATGCATCCATTTCTTCCAGATTGTCAAATTTGTCATATAGTTGTTCATAATATGGTCTTGTAATTGTTTGTATTTCTTTGGTGTTGATTGTGATCTCTCCTTTTTCATTCATGATTTTATTAATGTGGGTCCTTTCTCTTTTATTTTTGATAAGTCTGGTCAGGGGTTTATCATTTTTATTAATTCTTTCAAAGAACCAGCTTCTAGTTTGGTTGATCTGTTCTACTGTTCTTTTGGTTTCTATTTCATTGATTTCTGCTCTGGTCTTTCTTATCTCTCTTCTCCTGCTGGGTTTAGGCTTTCTTTGCTGTTCTTTCTCCATCTCCTTTAGGTGTAGGGTTAGGTTGTATATTTGAGACCTTTCTTGTTTCTTGAGAACAGCTTGTATTTTTATATATTTTCCTCTCAAGGCTGCCTTTGCTGAGTCCCAAAGATTTTGAATAGTTGTGTTTTTTTTCTTTTATTTTTTTAAAATTTTATTTATTTATTTGAGAGAGACAGAGAGAGAAAATGCACACAAGCAGGGAGCCTGATGCAGGACTCGATCCCAGAACCCTGCAATCACGACTTGAGCTGAAGGCAGATGCTTAACTACTGAGCCACCCAGGTGTTCCAAGCAGTTGTGTTTTCATTATCATTTGTTTCTATGAATTTTTTCAATTCTTCTTTAATTTCCAGTTGACCCATTCATTCTTTAGTAGGATGCTCTTTAGCCTCCATGTCTTTGGGTTCTTTCCAATGTTCCTCTTGTGATTGAGCTCTAGCTTCAGACATTGTGGTCTAAAGATATGCAGGGAATGATCCCAATCTTTTGGTACCAGGTGAGACCTGATTTGTGACCCAGGATGTGATCTATTCTGGAGAATGTTCCATGTGCACTAGAGAAGAATGTATATTCTGTTGCTTTGGGATGGAATGTTCTGAATATATTTGTGATGTCCATCTGGTCCTGTGTGTCATTTAAGGCCTATATTTCTTGTTGATCTTTTGCTTGGAAGATCTGTCCATTTCAGTGAGGGCGGTGTTAAAGTCCCCTACTATTATTGCAGTATTGTCAGAGCATCTCTTTGATTTTGTTATTAATTGGTCTATGTAGTTGGCTGCTCCCATGTTAGGGGCATAGATATTTAAAATTGTTAGATCTTCTTGTTGGACAGCCCATTTGAGTATGATATAGTGTCCTTCCTCATCTCTTACTATAGTCTTTGGCTTAAAATCTAATTTGTCTGATATAAGAATTGCCACCCTAGCTTTCTTTTGATGTCCTTTGGCATGGTAAATTGTTTTCCACCCCCTCACTTTAAATCTGGAGGTGTCTTTGACTCTAAAATGAGTTTCTTGTAGGCAGCATATTGATGGGTTTTATTTTTTTTATCCATTCTGATACCCTTTGCCTTTTGATTGGGAAATTTAGCCCATTTGCATTCAGGCTAACTATTGAAAGATATGAATTTAGTGCCATTGTATTGCCTGTAAGGTGACTGTTACTATATATTGTCTCTGTTCCTTTCTGGTCTACTACTTTTCTGTCCTTTCTTTGCTTAGAGGACCACTTTCAATACTTCCTATAGGGCTGGTTTGGTGTTTACAAATTCTTTTAGTTTTTGTTTGTCCTGGAAGCTTTTTATCTCTCCTTCTATTTTCAATGATAGCCTAGCTGGATATAGTATTCTTCGCTGCATGTTTTTCTCATTTAGTGCTCTGAATATATCATGCCAGTTCTTTCTGGCCTGATAGATCTCTGTGGATAAGTCTGCTGCCTATGTAATATTTCTACCATTGTATGTTACAGACTTTTTGTCCCAGGCTGCTTTCAGGATTTTCTCTTTGTCACTAAGACTTATAAGTTTCACTATTAGATGATGGGGTGTGGACCTATTTTTATTGATTGTGCAGGGGGTTCTCTGTGCCTCCTGGATTTTGATGCTTGTTCCCTTTGCTATATTAGGGAAATTCTCTACAACAATTCACTCCAATATGCCTTTTGTCCCCCTTTCTCTTTCTTCTACTTCTGGAATCCTAATTATTTTAATATTGTTTCATCTTATGGTATCACATCTCTCTTAAATTCTCCCTCATGGTCTAGTAGTTCTTTGTCTCTCTTTTGCTCAGCTTCTTTATTCTCCATCATTTGGTCTGCTATATCACTAATTCTCTCTTCTGCCTCACTTATCCTAGCAGTAAGAGCCTCCATTCTAGATTGCAGCTCATTAAAAGCTTTTTTGAATTCAGCCTGGTTAGATTTTAGTTCTTTTATTTCTCCAGAAAGGGCTTTTATTTCTTCAGACAGGGTTTCTCTAATATCTTCCATGCCTTTTCCAAGCCCAGCTAGCTCTCTGAGAATCATCATTCTGAACTCTAGATCTGACATATTACCAATGTCCATATTGATTAGGTTGCTAGCCTTCAGTACTGTCTCTTGTTCTTTTTTTTTTTTTTTGTGGTGAGTTTTTCTGCCTTGTCATCTTATTTAGATAAGAATATATGAATGAGAAAATAAAATACCAACAAGGTGGCAAAGACCCTAGAGAAATATACTCTAACCAAATCAGAAGAGAACCCAAGTTGGGGGGAGAAGAAAGGGGGTAAAAATAACTTTTAAAAAATTAAAAAAAAAAAAAATATATATGTGTATACACACCACACACACACACACACACACACACACACACATATATATATATATATATATATATATATATATTTGGTGGTGAATAGAACAGAGCCACCCACTTGATTTTGGGTGTATTATTTTGGTCTCTTAGAAGAAACTAGTTCCCAAAATTTTAAAGAAAGAAAAACTTATATATGTACAAAAATAAGGGGAAACATGATGAAGTGATGGGATATGAGTATAAGGATGAAAAATTTTTTTTTTAAATTCCAAAAAAAAAAAAAATGGAATTGATAAGTTGGTTGGAAAAAGAAAGAAAAGGAAATGGAGAGAATGTGCTCAGGCTGGAGACTAGAACAAAGCCCTGTGCTAGATCTAAGGTATATTTTGATCTATTAGAAGAACTTGCATCTCAAAATTTCTTAGAAGAAAAAACCTATATGTATACAAAAAATAAAGTTAGATACAGTGAAGGGTAAAATATGAGCAAAATAATGAAGGTTTAAAAAGTATTTTTAAAAATAAGATATTGTTAAGATAAACAAATTAAAAACATTAAAAGAGGAAAGATGAAAATTTAAAAAATATTAGAATAAGAATAAAATTTTAAAAATTTAATTAACTTTGCAAGACTAAAGAATCATGGGGAGAAAGCCATGAATTCCATGCTTTGCTTTCCCCTCCTCTGGAATTCTGCTGTTCTCCTTGATCAGTGAACTTGGTCTTGGCTATATGTTCTTGCTTATCTTCTGTGGTAGGGGCCTGTTGCCATGATTCTCAAATGTCTTTGTCTGAGGTAGAATTGCACCGCCCTTGCCAGGGACCAGGCTAAGGATTCTGCTCAGGTTTACTCTCAGGAGCTTTTGTTCCCTGAACGCTTTCTGTAGAGCTCTCAAGGACAGGAATGAAAGTGGAGGCCTCCCAGTCTCTGGCTGGGAGGAGCCGAGAGCTTGAAGCCCCACTCCTCAGTGCGCCTTGGAGAAAAGCGCTCAATCACTCCCATCTCCCTGGTCTCTGGCCACGTTCTGAGCTCACCCAGCCTGTGGCCGAGCATGTCTATCTCTGGTGCAGAGCCCCATTTGGAGTCTCCAAACCCAGCAGATTCCTGCCCCAGAGAAGGAAGGTGAGTGTCCCTGGATCTGCCACTTTTGGAGTCCCTGCTCAAAGAGCAGTGGTCCAACTGTACCATGGATCACAGTTTAAGGTAACACCAAGCTGAGAGCTCACTCAGCTCTGTCTCTGTGGCTGGCTTCCCTGCTCTGATACCCGTGAGCTCTGTTACACTCAGACACTCCCAATCCTTCTGTGACTCCACGGGAACTGAGACCACACTGTCCCTGCAGGGGCTCCACCCCCACTTAGCCCCTGGAGCAATGTCCCTCAGTTGAGCAGACTTTTTAAAGTTTGAATTTTGTGCTCTGCCGCTTGCTGGGATCTGGCCCCTCCCCCAGCAGTCTATCTTCCCATTGCTTCGGATTCACTTCTCCACACATCCTACCTTCCAGAAAGTGGTCAATTTTCTGTTTCTAGAATTGCTGCTCTTGTTCTCTTTGATCTCCTGTTGGGTTTGTAGGTGTTTGGAATGGTTTGTTAACTATCTAGCTGAACTCCTGCAACCTGATGTCATCTCAGTCTACTACTCCTCTGCCATCTTGACTTATTTTGATATAAGGAGCACATACTAGGATGATGGTAGAATAGTCAGTAAATAAGCATATGAATCCTTACTTTTGGATTTTAATAATTTGAGAATGGGAGTCCTGTGTGGGAGGTTTACCAAGTGAAAACTCAGATCCTGAATTAGGAAAATTTGATAGCTCCATGGAGCATATCTTTGTCATCACTGATTTTGATGATTTTGAATTTATTTCTTTAATCCAGCATGACCAAAGTTTGGCTAAAAAGGAGAAGAAATAGAATCCTGTGTAATTTGAAGGTGATGATTTCAGTTGCTTATCAAATAGAACATATGAGATTGTATCCTAATTATTTGGAAATGTGAGAATTCATGGAAGTCACAGAGTGGAGAAATAATGAATCAATTATTTCTTTTCTATTTCCCAGCTTTCTTGGTACAAATTTAAAACAGGAAATGGGAGGAATTATCATTGGCTCAGCTATATAAAATTCTTAACAATTTGATTAGTGCTTATACCAGAATTCTAGTAAAAGTGGAGTACACTCATTCCAGGGTACTTGTTACGTGTAAATTCTACAGCATCCATTTAAAACCTTCGTCAACACTTTAAAAATGAAGTATAATAATAGTAAACAACTTGAACCAGAAATGAATTGGCAGCACACAGCTTGACAACCTTACATAAATCCTCGAATTTCTACATCTTGTCTTTTATTGGGAAGCTAATTGATGCTTGAGTATATCATCTGAATCATACAAACAAGATAAATATTTATAAGTAAAAAATTGTGTAATGTTTGTGAAATCCAGAAAGGGACTTTCCTACTTGGTCTTAATACTCACTCTATTTCTTAACCACTAAACAGCTCCTACCTACTTGGGTAAAGTATAAGGTTGTTTATCTCTACTTCTCTTCTCTTTTTTCTTTTCTTTTCCTTTTCTTCTTTGGCAAATTCCCTTTTGGGCACTTAAAGCTTGCTAAAGATGGTCTGGTAAGACCATAACCCACAGTTCTGTTTTATTGATGATAAATACTTAGAAACTGAAATTTAATATATATTCTTTAGTTAATATTTTTAAGGGGTCCCTGAAGGAAAATACAGGCCTAAGACTATATGAGCTGTGCCTTTAAAGAGTCACTTGCTATAAAATGGTAGAGGGCGTGTACCTTTGACGCTGTCCTCTCCCACCTTGAAGTCCTTTATGAAGGCCTTTCAGCATTATATAAATAGGATCTCTCTGTGGTTTATTAAAAAGTTTCAAATTATGATTCTGACTTTCCCTAAAATAAATACATTGCACTGTTAGCATATTAATTGCCAATTGGAACATTCTCTAGCTCGACCATAACACAATGCCATGGTTCATTACCTGCAGATACTCCATTCAGCAAGCCACTGGTTGCATGCAGATATTCCAAATGACTTCATAAACACAGGAGCACATACTGTTAAGCAGTGATTAATTCCTACAAGACCATGTGATGCCCTGTAATTCTTTAAGAGTGCCAAAGTGATCTATAGCATAAGTGCATACTTTGGCTAGCTCAGCAAAAGCCCAAGGGAAACATCAGGAACATCTCTCCTAGCAGGCATTTTTGTGGGGATTTTATTCACCTTGGAAAAGGACCTACAGCTTGCACAGAAAAGACACTTTAAGAAACTTGCACGTGCAGTTGGTCAGGGGGGAATAAAAAGACAGTTCTTTCCTCTTAAAGATATATTATTCTTTTATGGTGTTCACATGATCATTATACCCAACAAGAGGAAGTGGGACAGCAGCCCTTTCTCTCTTTCTCTGGCTCCATTGCTGGGAGAGATGATAGGCCCTTTTCATATATTTCAAGATTCTTTATTCATTATACAAAAAGGTTCTTCTAAGGATACACATCAGCAGCCAGTTCCATCAACAGCAGAGCATGAACAGAATGCATTTAGAAACCAGTGAGGTTATAACAGCAATCAACATTTTTCAACGATGCGCTCCAGTTTTAAATGAGAATTCTGGTGACTCTGTGATGTCAGACAGCGTATTTTGATTAAAACATTTCTTTATTGAATTTTTTATGGGCCCATTACTGGAATCCCTGGATACATATAAACATTTTTCAGGACAATGCAATTGGGCAGAGATGTGGGACTGGGCCTGGAGTCATAAAATAGGAAACATTAAACCCAACGGCTAGGGAGTGCACACTACCCTAAATATCAGTGACCCATACTCTCCCTTGGGTTTAAGCCACTCTGCAAAGTAAATTAGGTGCTTAGGGATGAATATGAATAACTCTGGGCACTGAAGACATAGTGCTGGGAGGGTCTTATTTCCAAATACCATTTAATAGTCGAAGTGAGTAAACATATACTTGTTTATATGGAAAGAGTAGGTTCTGCCAAGCCGCAGATTGGACACAGACATTCCAGTTTCTAGTCCTGATTTTAACACCCATTCTCTGGGGGATTCTGACAAATCAATTAAAATACCTGAGATTCAGATGCTTCATTGTAAATGATAAGATTGCAATACCTGCTGGGCTTGGGCATAGCCCAAGGGATCAATCAAATGAAGAAAAGAAAAATATGTGTCTGGAAAACCTTCTATCGGACTGAAAGTGCATAATAAAGAGAAATTGCCACAGTTTATTTGATTATGAAAACTTCAAAAGAGGTCTTCAAAATCTTCAAAAAGAAAACGTGGGATGCCTGGGTGGATCAGTCAGTTAAGCATCAAACTCTTGATTTCAGCTCAGGTCATGATCTCAGGGTTCTAGGATCAAGCCTACTATGGGGTTCTGTGCTCAGCAGGGAGTCTGCTTGAGATTCTCTCTCTTCTTCTGTCCCTCCCTTGACTCTCTCTCTAAAAATAAATAAATATGTTACAGACTTCTTGTCTCAGGCTGCTTTCAGGATTTTCTCTTTGTCACTAAGACTTGTAAGTTTCACTATTAGGTGACGGGGTGTGGGCCTACTTTTATTGATTGTGCAGGAGGTTCTCTGTGCCTCCTGGATTTCGATGCCTGTTCCCTTTGCCATATTAGGAAAATTCTCTACAATAATTCACTCTAATATACTTTTTTGTCCCCCTTTCTCTTTCTTCTACTTCTGGAATCCCAATTATTTTAATATTGTTTCGTCTTATGGTATCACTTCTCTCTCAAATTCTCCCCTCATGGTCCAGTAGTTGTTTGTCTCTCCTTTGCTCAGCTTCTTTATTCTCCATCATTTGGTCTGCTATATCACTAATTCTCTCTTCTGCCTCACTTATCCTAGCAGTAAGAGCCTCCATTCTAGATTGCAGCTCATTAAAAGCTTTTTTGAATTCAGCCTGGTTAGATTTTAGTTCTTTTATTTCTCCATAAAGGGCTTTTATTTCTCTAGACAAGGTTTCTTGAATATCTTCCATGACTTTTTTGAGCCCAGCTAGCACCTTGAGAACTGTCATTCTGAACTCTAGATCTGACATATTACCAATGTCCGTATTGATTAGGTCCCTAGCTTTCAGTACCACCTCTTTTTTTTGTTTGTTTGTTTTAAAGATTTTATTTATTTATCTGTCAGAGAGAGAGAGAGCATGAGCACAGGCAGACAGAGTGGTAGGCAGAGGCAGAGGGAGAAGCAGGCTCCCCGCCGAGCAAGGAGCCCGATGTGGGACTCGATCCCAGGACGCTGGGATCATGACCTGAGCCGAAGGCAGCCGCTCAACCAACTGAGCCACCCAGTACCACCTCTTGTTCTTTTTTTTTGTGGTGAGTTTTTCAGCCTTGTCATTTTATCTAGATAAGAATATATGAATGAGAAAATAAAATACCAACAGGGTGGCAAAGACCCTAGAGAAATATACACTAACCAAATCAGAAGAGAACACAAATCGGGGGGGGGGGGGGAGAAGAAAGGGGGTAAAAATAACTTAAAAATTTTTTAAAAATGTATATATATATTAGGCTGGTGAATAGAACAGAGCCACCCATTTGATTTTGGGTGTATTTTGGTCTCTTAGAAGAAACTACCTCCCAAAATTTTTAGGAAAGAAAAACTTATATATACAAAAATAAGGGGAAACATGATGAAACGATGGAATATGAGTATAAGGATGAAATTTCTAAAAAAAATTCCAAAAAAATGGAATTGATAATATAAGTTGGTTGGAAAAAGAAAGAAAAGGAAGTGGAGAGAATGTGCTCAGGCTGGAGACTAGAATGAAGCCCTGTGCTAGATCTAAGGTATATTTTGATCTATTAGAAGAACTTGTATCCCAAAAATTTTTTAGAAGAAAAAACCCTATAAGTATACAAAAAAATAAAGTTAGATACTAGATACTAAAATAAATGCTAAAATAATACTAAATACTAAATAAATACTAAAATAAATACTAAAAAAATAAAGTTAGATACTGGATTCTAAAGTTAGATAAAGTTAGATGAAGGATAAAATATAAGTATAATAATGAACATTTAAAAAGATTTTTTTTTAAAAGAAAGGTATTGTTAAGATAAACTATTTAAAAAATGCTAAAAGAAGAAAGAGAAAAAGTTAAAAAATTAGAATAAGAAAAAATAAAATTAAAAAAAGTTTAATTAACTTTGCAAGACTAAAGAATCATGGGGAGAAAGCCATGAATCCCATGCTTTGATTTCCCCTTCTCTGGAATTCTGCTGTTCTCCTTGGTCAGTGAGCTTGGTCTTAGCTAGATGTTCTTGCCGATTTTCTGCGGTAGGGGCTTGTTGCCCTGATTCTCAATTGTCTTTGCTGGAGGCAGAATTGTGCCCCCCCTGCCAGGGACCGGGCTAAGTATTCTGCTCAGGTTCGCTCTCAGAAGCTTTTGTACCCTGAACGCTTTCTGTAGATCTCTGGAGGATGGGAGTGAAAATGGTGGCCTCCCAGTCTCTGGCAGGGAGGAGCTGAGAGCTTGGAGCCCCACTCCTCAGTGCGCCTTGGAGAAAAGCGCTCAATCGCTCCCATCTCCTTGGTCTCTGGCCATGCGCCAAGCTCACCTGGCCTGTGACAGAGCATTTCTGTATCTGGCATTCAGTGCCATTTGGAGTCTCCAAACCCAGCAGATTCCTGCCCCAGAGAAGGAAGGTGAGTCTTCCTGATCTGCCACTTTTGGGGTCCCTGCTCAAAGAGCAGTGGTCAGACTGTGCCACAGATCACAGTTTAAGGTAACACTGAGCTGAGAGCTCACTTGGCTCTGTCACTGTAGCCAGCTTCCCTGCTCTGATACCCACGAGCTCTGCTACACTCAGACACTCACAATCCTTCTGTGATCCCACAGGACCTGAGACCACACTGTCCCCACAGGGGCTCCACCCCCACTTAGCCTCTGGAGCGATGTCCTTCAGTTGAGCAGACTTTTTAAAGTTTGAATTTTGTGCTCTGTTGCTCCACCACTCACCAGTAGCCAGCCCCTCCCCCTGCAGTCTATCTTCCCATTGCTTTGGATTCACTTCTCCACACATCCTACCTTTCAGAAAGTGGTCAATTTTCTGTTTCTAGAATTGCTTCTCTTGTTCTCTTTGATCTCCTGTTGGGTTTGTAGGTGTTTGGAATGGTTTGATAACTATCTAGCTGAATTCCTGCAACCTGATGTCATCTCAGTCTGCTACCCCTCCACCATCTTGACTCTTCCCCTATAAAAATAAATAAATAAATAAATCTTTAAGAAAAAGTGAAAAGAAACCTGAAAAACCAAAGCTTCAAAATAATTTATTTCTAAGCTGAGCTATTTGTTTAAAGGCCCTGGCTGCCCTTTACCTTCCTTGAACCAATTATGGAAATGATGAAATGGGCTTGGTAGAAATTTCCCTAAAGAAGCACTCTGTGCTAAGTAGGGTGTTTGCTTGGCTTACGAGTTGTGGTTCCATGGTGAGAGCTGACTGTGCTCTCTGTGCTCTTTCTCCAGGCTCTCACTCCAGAAAGTTGCTCACAATGAGTATGGCTGTAAATGAAAAGTTACATGCAGTTCACATTTTACTGAAGAGAAAGTCATGATTTTGTCCTTTTTTATTTGTTTGTTTATTGAGATAATTTACATGGTTTTAAAGATTAAAGATGGCACTGAAGCCAAATAACTCCTGTGAATTTGAAGGAATCTCAGCTGTTTTATTTTAGAATAACTCCTATTTCTGTGGTGTGTGTGTGTGTGTGTGTGTCCACATGTGCTTTATGGTTCAGATGGAAAGGGTTAATTCTGGATGAGATTAGATAAATGAGCCAAAGTAATGATAAATCCTGAAGATAAAACAAGTGTATTCCCTGTGTCACTCTTCAGGATCCAAGGGCATGATTCTCATAAATAGTGAAGGGACTAAATGCCATTTTCAGTCATTATATATTGTTTGAAAATCTTGACAGTTTCCACAGTCATTGTTAAAAATGAATGGAACCGATATTGACGTGTTTTGTACTTCTTTATTAAGGTATGGTGGGTAAGATGTGAAACTTTTACATATTCAGAGCACACACATGTGAACAGGTATGTTATGTCTTTTTTTTGGTTTGTTTTTTAAAGATTTTGTTTATTTGACAGAGAGAGAGAGATCACAAGTAGGCAGAGAGGCAAGCAGAGAGAGAGAGGGAAGCAGGCTCCCTGCTGAGCAGAGAGCTCAATGCAGGGCTGGATCCCAGGACCCTAAGATCGTTATCTGAGCAAAGGCAGAGGCTTAACCCACTGAGCCACCCAGGTGCCCCTGTGATGTTTTTTTCTGAAGTGACTTTTTATTGGAGGAGATGGTAGACTACCTGATGAACAACCCCATCAGAACCCAGTCTTTTCACATGTTAGGGATGAAAAGGCTATCTTGGGCTCATTTGGAAGAAGAAAATTCCTGCTTACATATTCTTTACCCTTACTATTGAATAAGCAGGCATTTAGATGCTCATTTCAATTGGCAACCTAAATCAGAAAACATGTTGAGAAGTTTTACTTCATTGTATAAATCAAGCTGGAATGATTTATTCATTCTCATGAAGATTTTTTCCTGAGTTTTATTTGAAAAGGCAGTAAAGTTTTAGTTACCACCTACTTTAGTCTTGGTTAGATGGTAGATGGTAGGATTAAAGTTGAAGGAAAGATGATTCTTGCCTTCAGGTTGTCTAGAGTGGGAGAATACCTTTAACTACATAATTAGCAAGTTGAGGGATCAGAACTTGGAAAGAAGTGGGTTGTTGCTTTAACATGGAGATCATCTCCTGTGTTCTGGAGGAACCACATGATGCTTGTTGAGCTGCATTGCAGTGGTTCTGAGACCTGTTGTTAAGAAAGGAAAAAAAAAAAGGAGAGGGTGCAAATAAAGAAAAACTGTAGATGGCGGGACAGGCAGACCAAGACACATGACTTGAAAAGATTTAGGGTACCACATGCATGATGAAGCTTGTGTCTTTGAGCACAGGTGGTTAGGATGTTAAGGGGCATGTCAGTTTTTACAATATATTTTTTTAAATTTTTACTTCCATTCTTGACTCCTTTCAAATCAGCCTGACAAAAGTGTTTGTTTGTTTGTTTTTGTTTTTATATCAAACAGGCTTTGTTTTCTTGTACTGAAATACCACAAACTTTTCTCCAACTTCAGACATTTGGTACTCTAGTTCATTTGGGACATGGGGCTGCTGCTTATCTGGGCTATTTGGAAATAAAATGCATAAGTTGTCCTTTGTGAGTTGTGTTAATATGCAGTCAAGATAGATATCTTGAAATCCTTAAAGCCTGACTGGTCTCTCACTGCTACATTAGGTGCTGTAAAGGTGTGAACATATTTCAAGAAGATCCTCCTCTGTGTTATTTGCTTTTTCCCATATGTGTTCAGGGTCTCTGGCTCAAATGGGCTTAAATATCTCCTTTGGTCTCTTTAGCACAAGGCCTAGAGGTATAATTGGACTAGTTCTTGCCTGCTTTACCCCAACTTGCTGGCTTCTTGGCCTTCTATAGATACAGTTGTCTCCTCTTGTGAAGGAGGGATTCCCTGGCCTATTTTACCTTATTTGGTTGCATTAGATGATAGACAGATAGATGATAGATCAGTAGATTGATAGGTAAGTGGATGGATAGATAGTTAGACAGAATACACTATCATATACTAGAATATAGTGTAAAATATGGTAGAGAGAAAAACATGAGTTTACCCAGTTCAGTTACACAGATCTAAAACTCTAACCCCAATTTAGTTGGCTTAACTGTGTGGTTTTAAATATTCCATTGGATCCTTCATCCAAAAACGAACTAACTTTTCTCAGTCTAGAGATGGGTTCTGATGGAAACTGTTATCAGGGGAATTTTCAGTTTTAGCTGTCTTTGATGGCATCCTAGTACCTTGAAGCCAAATATCCCATTGCTCAATCATCCAAACCTCCCAGACAAGTCTTCTGTTTCTCTGTCATACATTTCTTGGAGTCACACTAATGACAAATGGACAAATGATGAAGCCCTTAAGGAACAGTTTTTCTCTTAACTTCATTTTAAAAATCTAGCATTACACAGTTTACCTATAAGATTGGAATTGAGGGAGAGGGAAGAGATGGACGGTTGTAGCGGTCCATGTGTAAAGGTCTTTCATTGTATCTCCTGTAGCATGTGATAGTTTAAACAGCATTCTGGTATACAAGATCTAACAAACAATGACACAGGGGGGCATTGGATCTGGCTGTAAAGCATCATATTACTTTCAATGTGTTAGGCTCTTTTGGATTGAGAAATCTTCTTCTGGTGTATAAATGCACTTTTTTTTCTTCTTACATGGCAAGGTTCTTTTCAGTACTGAATGTTTTGAAATAAAATGAAGATTGAGGAAAATTTGCCCCTCCTTTTTTCCTTAGGAAATAATAGAAGAAAAAACAATTTTTTTTTTTTTGCTAATTATATCTGTCAAACAACTTAAGAATTTATACAGAATTGTTTTCTTAACAATGTTGTTGTGTGAACACCTATGATTCTTAGTGTTCTTTGGATCTGGGAATAATAAGCTAGCAAACAAAGAGAAAGAATAGTCAGCTCACTCTGACTCCTTACATAATTAATGTACATGCAAGTATCGTGAAGGTGAGAGGGAAGCAAACACTTTTTTCTTCTGACTGATCTTTGTATGGACATGCAATAGCAAAGGAACAACTCCATTTCTTAGGGATAGATGAAAAATTTCCCCAAATATTAATAGAGAAATAGCATAAAAGCTCTTAATTCTTCTTTTGACATAGGTTTTGACTCTCTCCCCCATTGAGTAAAATTTTTAGGTTAATGTCTTAAGGAATGTATAATTCCCTTTTCTCACTTCAGTGTTAGAAAAGGATTTAGTCTGACTATAAGGGCCTATAGAATTTAATTGTACCTGTTTTAGGATTTTAATCTGTGTAGTATAACTAACTTCATAAGGACCATGGAAACTGCAAGAGAAATAGATTTAAAATCAATCTCTCTCTTTCTGTTTTTCTTTTAAGAATACTTTTAGGTTTGATGGCTTTATTGGTTCGGGTCTTCCCCATAAGATGGGAGTGCAGAACTCATAACCACTGCTATTCCTTCCTGGAATGAATCTTTGAAACTGAAACCGCACAGCTGTATTGTGTAGGTCATGATTTTTCCATTTAACCAAATCATTAACCAGATTATGTAAATACAAAAGATATCCTTTATTTACATTTTGGAATTTCACAGGCTATATTTGCTCCTTCCTCCTTCCCTCATCTATCTCTGCCTCTATCTTCCTCTGTCTCTGTGCCACAGCCAAAAAAAAAAAAGATCTTTTTTGTGTAGTTGTACCCAGAATAGTGGAGGTATAATATCCATTTTGTCACCTTCACTTTTTCTCTGAAAAGTGTAGAATAGATTAGTTTTGCTTTTAGAAAAACATAAGAGGGACGCCTGGGTGGCTCAGTTGGTTAAGCAGCTGCCTTCGGCTCAGGTCATGATCCCAGAGTCCTGGGATCGAGTCCCACATCGGGCTCCTTGCTCGTCAGGGAGCCTGCTTCTCCCTCTGCCTCTGCCTGCCATTCTGTCTGCCTGTGCTCGCTCTCTCTCCCTCTCTCTCTCTGACAAATAAATAAATAAAAAATCTTAAAAAAAAAAAAAAAAAAAAAAAAGAAAAACATAAGAAACCAAACTCACCAAATAGTATACATTAGTTATGTTCAGCATTTTGTATCCAGTTATACCTCAATAAAGTTGGGGAAAGAAGGAAAGACAAAATGTACATTGTTTTTCAGAATTTATAATTCTCAACATAAGATGATTTACTTTTTAAAATTCTTTTAGTCTTTTTTAGGGGCGCCTGGGTGGCTCAGTGGGTTGAGCCACTGCCTTCGGCTCGGGTCGTGGTCTCAGGGTCCTGGGATCGAGCCCCGCATCGGGCTCCTTGCTCAGTGGGGAGCCTGCTTCTCTCTCTGCCTCTCTGCCTGCTTGTGCTCTCTCTCTCTCTCTCTCTCTCTCTCTCTGTCAAATAAATAAATAAATAAAATCTTTAAAAAAATAAAATTCTTTTAGTCTTTTTTAAAGATTTTGTTCATTTATTTGAGATAGAGAGCAAGAAAGAGAGAGCAGGAACTGTGGGGGGCAGAGGGAGAGGGAGAAGCAGGCTCCCCACTGAGCAGGGAGCCCAATGTGGGACTCGATCCCAGGATCCCAGCATCATGACCTGAGCTGAAGACAGATGCTTAACCAGCTGAGCCACCCAGGCACCCTACTTTTTATTTTAAACTATATTTAAGAAATATATGTTAATCATTGCCCAAGATTACATACTGGCTTTTAGTGTTTTGTAAAATAAGTTAGTTAAATAGTAGCAATAATCCTTAAGGATTATTACAGAAAGGTCCCCTGTATTCCCTTTTCACCCAACATTTCTCTATGAATAGTGTCTAGAATTATATATATCTGTTGTTGAGGATTCATAATCTAAAAAGAAATGTGTGGGTCGCCTGGGTGGCTTAGTGGGTTAAAGCCTCTGCCTTCGGCTCAGGTCATGATCTCAGGGTCCTGGAATCGAGCCCCACATCGGGGTTCTCTGCTCAGTGGGGAGCCTGCTTCCTCCTCTCTCTCTGTGCCTGCCTCTCTGCTTACTTGTGATCTCTCTCTGTCAAATAAATAAATAAAATCTTTAAAAAAAACTAAAAAAAAAAAAAAAGAAATGTGCTTTGGATAGTGTTCAGATTTGTTTTTGAATTCTCACTTACAAGAAACCAAATTAAAAGTAAACTTAATTCTAAATCTTTGGCCCCTGGGCCCATAATAATTTATCTATACTGCTTCTTCTGAGAAGAAAGAGCTACCATTATCACTTCCATGTTGCATTGTTCAAGGCATCTCCTTCCTCTTTGTCATCACTTGGATTATCTATTGCTAATCACCCCCAAATTTATTGGCTTAAAACACATTTGTTATTAGTATCTCTCTTTGTGGGTTGACTGGGGTGGTTCTTGGTCATGTTTATTTATGAAGCTATAGTCATCTGAGCATTCAAGATGGCCACTCCCATGGCTGGCACTTGATAGTGATTTCTGCAGGACCTCAGCCACACTTTTAATCAGATCACCTACTTCTCCACGTGTAGAAGCCTCTGGAAAGTTACTTACTCTCTCTGACCTTTATTTTTCTGAGTTCATATTTAAGTGGTGTTGATAGGTAGGCTTGGAATTATTATTCGTTATTATGACCAATAGTCACGAAAGAAGCTTGCTGCTGAATAGGAAAGAAGACATGCTGGAACCCACATGTACTGTGGCAACTTGCTTCTAACCAGTGTTGATATGCAGAGAGGAATGGATATTTTTTCACTTCTACCTGTTAGATCACATGCAACTTCACTTTTTAGCCAACTCTAAGCTGAAACCATGTGGAGTTAGGAATTGCGGGAAATATTACTCCCAATATAAACAAATTGACAGAAGCGCAATCCAGCTTTCACTGGATGGTGAAATCCAGTCACAATGTGAAATGTGAAATCACAATCCACATTTCACTCCTTGTCAACTTGGTATCTATCCACAACTCATTTCATCATATTTAAGTTTCAAATATAGACAGTAAAAAAATGCTTCTGGCTAATATGCATCTGTTTCCTTTACAACTGAAAATATGCTTTCTCCCCAGTAGAGGATTTACAATAGAGGATTTACATTTGTTTTATTTGTGATTGATGTTTATTCCTACCCCAGTGCTGAGCCTCTAGAAATAACCTCCTCTTAAGCTTTTCTTCTAGAAATAATAATGCTTATAAAGAGCTTGGATATAGAGGGAAATTGTCCATAACCCCACTATTAAAACTGCACAGCTTTGTAAATTTGGCATATGCCTTTCTGATAATTTTCCAGTGTGATATATTATTACATATCATGAATTAATTATAGGCATACAATTTTAACTTACCATTCAATTTGCTACTAGATCATATTATGTTTTCAGGTAATTCCATAGCCTTTATAATAATGGCTGCATAATATTCTACTCAGTGATTGCAGCATCAGTTAATTTGCTCCCAGTCTACTGATGCGTATTTAGATTGCTTACAGTTTTTCACAAGTACAAATAGTCCCATGTGGTCAAATATAATGCATTCTCTGACAGGTCCATGAAAGTGAAATGCATGAAGCTTGTACAGTATACTTATAAGGGAAATCTCATTCCCCACAGCTAGAAAAATTTATAAAATCCATAACTCTACTTCTTTAAGACTATGTTTTCAACATTTACTCACAGAACAAAGCTTTTGTTCTTTTATTTGCAATAGTACATCGTCAACTACTTAAATTCTACTGAGTGACTGAAGCTGAAAATTTCCTGATCTCTTCCTTTTTTTTCAATTTTATCACATTTGTGGAACAAGTGTTTTTTATTTGTGTCAGCAATTTAATATCTTTTCTACTGATTTTTATGTTATTTGCAAAATAAATAGAACATTCAATAATATATTGAAATAATTGCACAAACATTGCTAAAGAGAAAAAATGATGGTGACACTGCCAAATATGAATGTTTCCAAGAGGGAAACTATTACTTAAAATGTTCCTTTTCAGCTGATACACAGAAGTAAAAAAAAAAAAAAAAAAGTGAGGTAAGATAGTGATGTGAGCCTGTTGTTGTATAATGGGTATATAATTCTTATAGAAGTTGAAAGTATGAAAAATTGTATGTTTTCCTAGAATATGCCAATGACTTTTTTCTTAAAGATTTTCTTTATTTATTTGAGAGATAGAGTGAGTGAGAGAGAGAGAACACAAATGGGAAGGTACAGAAGGAGAGGAAGAAGCAGACTCTCTGCTGAGTGGAGAGCCCACTATGGGGCTTGATCTGGGACTCCAGGATCATGACCTGAGCCAAAGGCAGATGTTTTACTGACTGAGCCTCCCAGGCACCCACCAATGACTTTTCATGCTTGTCACTTTTAACATATTGTGAAACTTTTGTGGTAAATAAATGGATTAAATAGTATGAACAATTTATGATGCTTGATAAGTGGGAATAAGGGGGCAGGGCATATAAATTAGATGGTGATTATATAGACAAATGAATTCTGGAAAATTTGATATATGAGCTGAGTTCTGGAAGGAAAAAAGGAATTAACTATGTAAAAGTAATGGATATAAAGAATGAATTATTCAAGGCAGTTTGGAAGGCAGAAAGCACATGATAAGGTTGGGGAATTGTTAGTAGCTCAACATGGCTGGAGTGAAGGTTGTATATGATCAAGGAATGGGTGGGTAGAAGTCTGAGTCAACAGAGTGGCTAAAAGCAAAAATCGTGAGCGATCATATGAGCTAAACTAATGGTTGATCTTAATCCTGAAAGCACTGGCAAGTTCTTTATGGAGACATGGGGTCAATGTTACCAGATTTCTTTTCAAGAAGATTTTTTTCCCCCAGCTATGAGCAGCAGAACTTGGAGAGACCAGAGAGAGACCAGTTAGGAAATTTTCTTGTAACTGAGGAAAGATAAAATGAAGGGATGATGGAGGCAGTGACTACAGGGATTGAGAAGCAGGGAAGTTGTTAGACAATCTTAACAGAGTTAAATCCACTAGAACTGTGCCTTTGTGTGTGGATGTGGGGAGTGAGCAATGAAAAGGAAGAAAGTAAGATGATTTCTAGACTTCCTCTGTGGGCATCTGAGTTCATGGCCACATCATTCTTCATAAGAGGGAGAATATAGTTGAAGAAGCAGATTTGTTGGCATATATGGTAAATTCAGTGTCACCCCATAGACTGGGACACACCTATATGATATTTAAGGAGAAATATTCAGTAGATAGTTGGAGATATGAATATATGAATGGAGTTGGAGGGAAAAAACACTTGGGTAGTTTTGGTAATAAAGAAATTAATCTTGAAAAGACTAACTCAGGGATAGAATGTAGAAGAAGAGCAGAGGGCCTAGGGCAGAACCTTGGGACAGTGTAGACATTGTGTAGCCATGGAAAGAACAGAAAATAACAAAGGAGGCAGAGAAGAAGCATGGGGAATTGTATTTAAGTACTTTATACATAGTACTTTATACATAGTCCATGCAAGGGTCTTTTAGTTTATGAGTCATATAATTTGTGCTCTTGTGCTGTTTCTAGGCTTGTGGCCTGGCTATAACACTTAATATAGCTGAATTTTTATTTTCTCCTATGCAAGATGAGGCTATCGCACCTGCTGCCTGGCTTATCAGTTTCTATCAGATAAGGGGATATATGTGAAAGTACCTTGGGAACACTTCAAACCACTAGAGAAATGTATATTATTATTATTATTATTATTATTATTATTATTTTATAGAAAATGACTACTTTTGCCCTTTCTTCCTTTCTGCTGAAGAAATGTTAAGTGGGCTTATAATTCCAGTTATTGTATTTAATTCTTTTGCATTGAGAGAAAAAATTACCAAGATAATTTACAGGATTGCCAAATGGTCTAGGCCAAGAACTTCTAAGATATGAAATAGACGACACACTACATTTTTTAAAACTGACTTTGATGCACACTTTAGTTCAGGAAGACATTGGGTTAGTACTAAGAAAATCAATTTTTGGAAATTTGGTTATGTGCTTGGCATCACTATAAAAGCAATTGGAGGGAAATGGAGTTTCTAATTCAAAATGGATGGCTGAATATAAATATATAGTCTTAAATACAATCCCAGTAGCAGCGATGCCTGCAGGCAAATTTAAACAGTCAGGGGAATTTGTTTTACTACCTTCTTCCACTTTTTTACTGATTTCCCTCCTATTTCAGTCCTGTACTACATTTTCCCTACCTACCTCCATTCTGAAGAATTTTTTCTGAATTTGGGGACCATAATATCATGCACTTATTCATTTTTAAGTATTAAGATAGGAATATATTATCTCTTAAAGGCAGTATTCTCAAAGAGTGGATAGTGAATTATCCAGATGAGCAGACTCAGGTGATTTTGACCCCTATTCCCATTGTAGAAGCACTCCTCTAAGAGTATCTATCTCTTTAAACAGGAATGCAAGAAGAATTTGACATTTAACAAAGGAAATGAATGAGACATCATTATGGTGTGATGGAAATAATGCTTACTAATAGATGTACAGTGTTCTTGGCCAAGTCACTTAATCTCTTTGAAATTCCATTTGTCAGTTGTTACAATGGATAAAATCATAATAATAAAACCAGTAATCAAAAAGAGCCCACTTTACCTCACTCACAGAATGGTTGTGAACATCAGGAGAGAGGAAAACAGATTGTTGATGAAAGTAATTTTATAAGTATGAAATAATGTATTATAGTCATTTTTATTTTCACTGACAAGGTAGTATCTTGAGGGGGATGCCTTATAGTATGCTTTATATTAAATTATATATTTTACTAATGCTCAGAAAGCTTGACTTACAGATAGCTGGAATATATAAATGCAAATACAACATATTAATTACACATAGCTGAAACTATAGATTTAGGTTTTTATTATTATGGATATATTTCAAGAAAAAGCTTAATATTATATCAGAAATCCTGGGTTGGAGCTCAGTTAAGTATTTACTGAATGGGCAAATGCATTTGGAATAGATTTATTTTATATTGCTAGCACAGAGCTATTCTTTTCTATTATATTTTCTCAAAAAGTCCTCATAAAGATAGAAAATGTGAAAACTTTGTTAATGCCATATTGATGTAGCATCATGCAGGAGTGTTAATATCAGTATGACAGCATATCAATAGTGATATGATGAATGCAAAGAAATTCTGCCTTGAGGTCCATGCAAGCATCTACTTGAGCTTTATTCTTATGATTTAAAGGGTCATTATGTATCAATTCAATTATAATTTTATCTCAATGAAATGAGCATATGTCTGTCAATAACATTGTTTATTAATTGTTTTAAACAAACCTATAATGTACTTAAGGGATCAGATCTATAACCATTGCGCTCCTAAGGGAACAGTTATTCTTCACTTCTGTGCTTGACATTTTATTTAAATGCTTTCTAAAGTTACATGTGAGAATTACTAAATACGGTTTTGCATCAAAGAGTGGATTTTCTTACGTTTGGTTTATAGTAAGTACTGAATATTAGCTAGTCTTTCAGTGTCGGGCTGAAATTGTCTGCCAGCGAGTATTAGTAAATATTGGAGAATCCTTTTGTTCCTAATTCTGTCTTTCACCCATGTGCTCATCCTTCACTCCCATCATAATTGTCATACATTGACTGTCTTCTTTGTGCAATAAGATGTATTAGGTTAAAAAAAAAGAGAGAGCGAGAGAGAGAGAGAGACTGAAAATGAATGGCTTTCAACTGAGGGTGATTTTGCCTCCCAGGAGACATTTGGCAATATCTGGAGACATTTTTGCTTGTCACAACTGGGGGAGTATTAGTGGTATCCACTGGGTAAAGCTAGGGATGCTATTATCATCCCACAGTGAAAAGAGTGGTTCCTTACAATGAAGAATTGTTTGTTCCAAAATCTCAGTAGTACTGAGGTGAACAAAGCCCACCTTAAATAATTTTCAGGTTTACCACACACTCAGCATCGGCATCTTCTCTACATCTTCCCTTCCAGGTGCTTTCTACCTGATCCCTTACAACTTGTAAGAAGAAATTGAAGATGGCAATTATGGACTATATCCCTCCATATGTAGAAAGCACTGGGGTCTTTATTGCTGCTTGTAGGTTTCTATTTCTCCCTTGGTCATTTTCATCATTCTGTGAGAAAACCTTGTTTATTAACCATGCTACCATGGCCACACTTCAGGCTTTAAACGAAGGCAAACAGTATATTTTCTATTTCTTTCCAATAAGGATTATCTTATTAGAGGAGTGAGAGGTCTGGTTTTACTACTTTTATTGTTTTTTTTTTTTTTAAATGGTTTGAGAAGTACTGCGGATCGCTACTTTCTGGTTTGAAAACTGGCTCTGTTGCTTATTTGCTGCATGAAGGTAGGCAAGTGTCCTAACTTCTCTGTAGAATGGGGATTTTACATGGGATCATCAAGATACTTACTTTGATGTAGAATTACTACTGTTTCGTTAATACAGGGATGTTCTTGATTTAAAGCCACAGCACTATTTTATGTACCAACAAGAAAGAGAAAATGCTGTCAATTAAATTATTTAACATCATCATGCGTAAGGCATATTCCAATTTCAGAGATTGTTCAAACGTGGGGAAAAAAGTGCATCTTAGGACCAATGAAATACAATCTATGCAGAGTGTTTAGTACCATGCCTGACGCTGAGTGTGCTCTGAATATCCATTAGCACTTGAATTGATATATGCATAATAAACTTCTAGAATGAAAACAGGCCATGCTCTTCAGAAAGCACCACAGCACTGCTGATGATTCTTCAGGAAGAGGACTTTTTGTCTGTCCTTCCTTCCTTTCTTTCTTTTTTTTTTTTTTTTGCTTTTTTCTGACAATATTTCTATTCATGCCATTTTAAAAGGCCCTTAATGACTTGAAAAAGAATACTGGATAAAGAACCCATTGGAAGAATAGGTGCACCCAACTAACAGCAAGCATCTCGTAAGGATGAGGAATTTGGGGTTGCAATGTCTTTTCTCTACTTCTCTATCTGATTTGGTTCCATTTTCTGAGTCACCCCCTGTTAATTTTCTTGACTTCCCTGAGTTATTCTCTTGGGTTTTCATCCCATTCTCTTTGAACATTTCTTTGTGTTCCCCTTTTTATGTTGTGTCTTAGTTTTTCTATGTATGACTTTTCAATGTTAATACTAACATCTAGAGGAGGGACAAGGTGTTAATACATAACTGTTAACACATATCATTAATAAATATCTACCAAAGTTTCAGATATAGACTGTGTGAATTTATAGTCTACAACTTGTTAGTCTCTTTTATACCATAAGATGTAGAAGGCACACGTGTGCCAAGACTAGTAACCAGACTAAGTCAGTCAGTGACTTAGTCTCTATAGGGCTTATATGAGGTCAGAGTTCAGTGTGTCATATCGGAGCATAGAAAGCATTCCTGTTCAGAAAGAGTAAGGATTTTTGACAATACTTCCATTAGAGTTATAGCCTTATAAACTATCAGGTCTGAGGAAACTGTAACATTTGACCTCTTCTTTTGCTTGAATGTGGAGCTGGCTTCTGGCCATCCTTTCTCTCTCCCTCCTGTGTAGCATGGCTGATGAACCTGGAGGGTTAAGGCAATTTTAGAGGCCTACAAGATTTTCCAGAGGTAATGATCAGATGTGTAGACCAACCAGAGGTGCATGTGTATGGAATATAAGGTTACGGCCTGAACTCTGAGTCACGTAAAGACAACAGCAAGTGTGGAATAAAACAGCTAGGACTTTGTTTCCCAATGATCAAGCCCAGAAGGAAGATCCATGCATTACAAGAACAAAATATCCAACCAAGGGGTTTGAAAACAAAACAAACCCAACCCGTTCTGGGATTTTAGGAATGTGAGAATATACTCCTAAAATGAAGCTTAGGCCATTATATGTAAACTCTGGTCTGCAGAGGTGAGACTAATGTCCACAGCCACCAATGTCTTATCAGATGTACTGTTGACTTCGTTTACATCAGGTTACATATTCAGGACAATAGCAAATGGCAAGTTGCTTGTTGTCATCATGTGACTTACCGAACTCAATATACCATCAAACATAATCTAGGTGCTTTCCTATTTCGGCCAGTGGCTTTCAGAAATGTGGTCCTGTCCTCAGAAATTGTAGCAAAAGGGCCAAAATGTAACAATAGCACAAGAAATGATTGTATTCTGCTAGTGATTGAATTTTTGCAAAGGGCTCAGTAGTTTTACATCCCAATTTATCTCCCTTTCTGAAAGTACACTGCCTTTAATACCTCCTGATCCTAGTTTTTATCTAGGCAGATAGTTGGAACAGTAAGATAACATATTAACAACAGATGCACACCTTTCCCTGGACTTCACAGTGGGGTGGCTGTTATCTCAAGAAATCATTAATGGAATTTAAAGTCTCTCACTTCCAGATTACAGGTTTGAAAAATGCTGCCTTTGTTGTATTAGAAAATCACTACTATCTGATATGTGTCATCATCATGGACTTAGTCCAGACATTTCATTAAGTACTAATAAGTAGCAATGGTAAGCTGAGAGGAAGTGATTTCATTTAGACATTGCCACATTGAATTACTATTCTTGGAGATGATTTAAGTCATCCTTAGACAGAGGCAGTGTCACTTTGACTGAAGTTGACCAAATTCCTTGGAGGTCTGTGTCGTCACCACACATAATTCTTTTGAGACAGAGAAACTAGACACCTTGGGTAGTAGTTTTCTAACAGATTTGTTTACTTTTATGTATGTCTTTTATATGTTATTTGATACTTAATAACACCTTAATTGGAAAGAAATAATAATTTGAAATACAGAAGAACAAAGTGTATGGATTATAGTATTGTAAAAGGTAACTTGCCTAGAAAAATTATTAATATATTTTAGGAGCTTGGGGAGAAATACAGCATAAAGCCATTTCTTAAACTTCTTTTTAAAGATTTTTTTGAAGTTACTTAAGAGAGGGCAGGTAAAGCTGATGTTTGATTATTTGGGGACATCTTCCTTTTGCAGAGTGAATTTCATTTACTCCTACAGTTTCTCACATGTGTATTTTTAAAATGTTCATTTTTTCAACTAAAAAATATAAGAAAGATGAAGATAAACCTTCTGGTGGGAAATTTTAATGTATACATTTTTTTACCACCATCATGATCAGAATACAGATAGTTCTATCACCCTCAAATCTTCCCTTGGGCTACCCCTATAGCCACATCCTCCCCCATCCCTAACCCCTGTCAACTACTAATCTATTTTATGTCACTACAGTACTGTCTTTTTGTGAATGCCTTATAAATGAATTCAAACATCATGTTTTCTTTTGAGAGTGGCTCCTTTTATTCAGTATAATGATCTTGAGATGGTACCCAAGTTGTGCACACCAATAGTTTGTTCCTTTTTTCTTGCTGAGTAGTTTCCACTATATAAGAGTACCATGGTTGTTTATTCATTCTTTCACTGAAGAGTATTTGAGTTATTTCTAGTTTTTGGAAATTATGAATAATGCTGCTATAAACTATTCATGTATAGATTTTTGTGGGAATATACGTTTCAGATTCTTTAGGGAAAATAGCTAGAAGTGGGATTGCTATAGCCTATGCTTGGTGTGTGTTTAACTTTATCAGAGAGGCTCTGTCATTTTGCTTTGCCATCACTGCTTTGTATGTGAGTTCCAGTTGCTCTGCTTCCTTGTCAATGCTTGGTATTGTTAGAAGTTTTAATTTTAGTTCTTCTGTTAGAGGTAGTAATATCACATCATTTTTAAAATTTGCATTTTCCTACTGACTCATGGTGTTGAACATCCTTACATGGTCTTCTTTGCTCTCTGTATCTCTTCTTTGGTGAATTGTCTGTTCATGAGTTTTGCCTAACTTTTAATTGGGTTGTTTTCTTTCTCTTGGAGTTTATTGTTGTTGTTGTTTGTTTTGTTTTGTTTTACATTCCAGAGGCCTTTTACTTTTTTATACCTATCGTGGCATGAACTCATAGGGAATAGGTTCCAGCAGCTCAGGCTCCTTTCCATTGGTTTTCCCAAAGTGTGCTTCTCTGGACGGAGTAGGCTGGCACTTCAGGTGAACCTAAGTACTTTTCTCTTTGGCTTCCTTCTTTTTGATCATTTTTCCTTCACATGCTTCAGGAAGCTGTCCTGACTCTTTGTGTTTGGTATACTTAATGCATATATTAATTTTCTTGGCAAGAACCTTGCTCTTAGCTTGTTTGTTTAGAACAATGCTAACAGCATGCTGGTAACCTAGACCCTGCAATTTTGCCATGGTAACACTTGTGGGGCATTCTTTTTTGAACAGTGACTATTCTCTTTCTCTCTCTTTTTTAAAAAATATTTATTTATTTATTTATCAGAGAGAGAGAGAGAGCGAGAAAGAGAGAGAGAGAGAACGTACAAGCAGGGGGAGTGGCAGGCCAAGGGAGAAGCAGGTTCCCTCCCAAGCAAGGAGCCCAATGTGGGACTTGATCCCAGGACTCTGGGATCATGACCTGAGCTAAAGCAAACACTTAACCAGATGAGCCACCCAGACCTCCCTTGAACAGTGACCATTCTCTTGATGTCAACAGTATCACCTTTCTTGTAGAGTCACATGTATGTGGCCTAAGGAGCAACTCCATGTTTCCTAAAAGGCCTAGAGAACATGTAGTGGGTACCTCTCCTCTTTCTCTTTGTTTTGGTCATTTTTACAAATTACAGGAGGATGACAGTTCTGGCCAAAAGGAAGAAGTTTCTGTTGAGTTTTGAAGTTCAGAATCCAAATAATTTGTAATTGACTTTGTCATTATATGCTCCCTTAAATGTATCTTTCATAGAGCAAAGGTAAATAATTTTGATGAAGGTTGGCTTATCAATTGTTTTCTTTTATGGATCATGCTTTTGGTATTATATCTAAGAATTATTTGCTTCATTCCCAGGTAACAAATATTTTCTTCTGAAAGTTTTATAGTTAATATTTTACATTTAAATCTATTATTCATCTTGAGTTAATTTTTGCAGAAGGCATGAAGTTTAGGTTGAGATCCATTTTATTGCATATGGATGTATGTCTTACCTTTTGTTGGATGTATGGATGTATGTCTTACTCTTTGTTGTAAGGCCATCTTTCCTCCATTGAATTGCTTTTGCACTTTAGTCAGAATTAATTGGTATACTTGTATGGGTCTCTTTCCAGGCTTTTAATTCAGTTCCATTTACCTGTGTGTCTATCCCACCACTAACATCACAAAGTTTTGATTACTAAAGATTTATAATAAATCTTAAAATTGCAATTCTTTTCCAGAACTCTTTTGGCTATCCTAGTTTCTTTGCCATTGCATATATATTTTAGAATAAGCTTCCTATAACTACAAGAAACAATCCAGTTGGGATTTTGATTGGAATTACATTCAGTCTATAGGCCAATTTGAGAAACACTGGAATTTCACCCATGTTGAATCTTGCAATCCATGAACACAGTGTGTCTCCAAATATTTCAGTATCCTTTGATCTTTGTTACTATTTTAGTTTTTATCATATAGATCTTATACATGTTTTGTTAGATTTATACATAAATGAGTTCATTCTTAGAGCTAGTTAAAAATACTTATAATTAAAAAATCATAATACTCTTATATACATACATAATTTAATTTGGTTTTCAGTTGTTTATTGCTAGTAAATACAGGTGTAATTAATCAGTGTGTGCTAAACCTTACTACACAGTTATTAGTACTAGAATTTAGAATTTTCTACATAAATACTCATGTTGCTTGTAAATAAAAACAGTACTACTTTTTCTTTCCAATTTGTATACCTATTTTTCTTACCTTATTTCACTGGCAGGGACTTCCATTACAATGTTGAATAGGTGAGGTGAGAGTGAACCTCTTTGCTTTTTGTTTAATCTTATAGAAGAAGCATTCAATCTTTTGCTGTTAAGTAGCATGTTGTCTATAAGGTTTTCTGTGTGCCCTTTTATCAGGCTGAGCAAATTCTTTCTTTTCCTAGTTTGTTTCAAATTTTTAAAATGAGTAGGTGTTTAGTTTTGTAAAATGATTTTTCTGCATCTGTTAATATAATCTTGGCTTTTCTTCTTTAATGTGGTAGATTACTTTGTTTTTTGAATATTAAACTAATGTTTCAATCCTGGGATCTATTCCATTTGGTCATGGTGTGATCTTCTTTTCTATATTGCTGGGTTTGATTTTCAACTATTTTATTGAGGATGTTTGCATATATGTTCATGAGGGTTATTCATCTATAGTTCTCTTTCTCTGTTTCTCTTTTTCTCTCCATACTGTTTGTGTCTAATTTTTGTATCAGGATAAATGTTGGCCTCATAAAATAAGTTGTATAGTTTTTCTACAAGTAGTCTTAAAGATTACAAAATACATATTTAACCTCACATAATCTACTGAAAACCAGTGTTTTCCACTTTATTAGGAAGATAGCAAACTTACCCTTTGTTCCACTGGTTGGATAATTCCTATTGTTTGTCTTCAACTTCATCAACCCTATCCTCTACCAACTCCATTATGCTGTTTAGCCCATCTGGCGAGGTTTTGTTTTTGTTTTTTGAGTTTATTACCATTTTAGACCTAAAATTTCTAATTGGTTCTTGCTAATATCTTCTATTCCTGTGTTGAGAATTTCTATCTTTCTATTTAACTTGAGTGCTTTTGTTTCCTTTTTCATGTGTATGCATATTTTAAAAACACTATTTGCTACATATTTTTTAAAACACAGGTCATTTGTATTCAGTGTGCATATAATAATTTCTGTTTTTGATTTAAATTGTTCAGTGCATCAGAAGTAACTCTTTTTTAAAAAATTATTTTTATTAACATATAATGTATTATTTGCTCTAGAGGTACAGGTCTGTGAATCATCAGGCTTACACATTTCACAGCACTCGCCATAGCACATACCCTCCCCAATGTCCATAACCCAACCACCCTCTCCCTACCCAACCACCCCCCAGCAACACTCAGTTTGTTTCATGAGATTAAGAGTCTTGTGGTTTCTCTCCCTCCCTATCCCATCTTTTTTCATTTTTCTCCCCTTCCCCCAAGCCCCCAGCTCTGCCTCTAAAATTTCTCATATCAGAGAGATCATATGATGATTGTCTTTCTCTGATTGACTTATTTTGCTCAGCATAATACCCTCTAGTTCCATCCACATCATTGCAAATGGCAAGATTTCATTTCTTTTGATGGCTGCATAGTATTCCATTGTATATATACATACCATTTCTTCTTTATCCATTCATCTGTTGATGGACATCTAGGTTCTTCCCATAATTTGGCTGTTGTGGACATTGCTGCTATAAACATTTGGGTACACATGCCCCTTCAGATCACTACATTTGTATCTTTAGGGTAAATACCCATTAGTGCGATTACTGGGTCGTAGAATAGCTCTATTTTCAACTTTGTGAGGAACTTCCATGCTGTTTTCCAGCTGGCTGCACCAGCTTGCATTCCCATTCAACAGTGTGGGAGGGTTCCCCTTTCTCCTCATCCTCACCAGCATCTGTAGTTTCCTGACTTGTTAATTTTAGCCATTCTGACTGGTGTAAAGTGGTATCTCACTATGGTTTTGATTTGTATTTTCCTGCTGGCGAGTGATGTGGAGGACTTTTTCATGTGCCTGTTGGCCATTTGGATGTCTTCTTTGCAGAAATGTCTGTTCATGTCCTCTGCCCATTTCTTGATTGGATTCTTTGTTCTTTGGGTGTTGAGTTTGATATGTTCTTTATGGATTTTGGATACTACTAGTCCTTTATCTGATATGTGATTTGCAAATATCTTCTCCCATTCAGTCAGTTGTCTTTTGATTTTGTTGACTGTTTTCTGTGCAAAAGCTTTTGATCTTGATGAAGTTCCAATAGTTCATTTTTGCCCTTGCTTCCCTTGCCCTTGGCGATGATTCTAGGAAGAAGTTGCTGCAGCTGAGTTCGAAGAGGTTACTGCCTCTGTTCTTCTCAAGGATTTGGGTGGATTCCTGTCTCACATTGAGGTATTTCATCCATTTTGAGACTATTTTTGTGTGTTATGTAAGGAAATGGTCCAGTTTCATTCTTCTGCATGTGGCTGTCCAATTTTCCCACACCATTTGTTGAAGAGACTATCTTTTTTCCATTGGACATTCTCTTCTTCTTTGCCAAAGATTAGTTCACCATAAAGTTGAGGGTCTATTTCTGGGCTCTCTATTCTGTTCAATTGATCTATATGTCTGTTTTTGTGCCAGTACCATACTGTCTTGATGATGACAGCTTTGTAACAGACTTTGAACTCTGGAATTGTGATGCCACTGACCTTGGCTTGCTTTTTCAACATTCCTCTGGCTATTCAGTGTCTTCTGGTTCCATATAATTTTTAGGATTATTTGATCCATTTCTCTGAAAAAATTTGATGGTATTTTGATAGGGATTGCATTAAATGTGTAGATTGCTTTGGGTAGCATCAAAATGTTCACAATATTTGTTCTTCCAATCCATGAACATTTTTCCATTTTTTGTGTCTTCCTCAATTTATTTCATGAGCACTTTATAGTTTTCTGTGTACAGATTCTTTGCCTCTTTGGTTAGGTTTATTCCTAGGTATCTTATGGTTTTGGGAGCAATTGTAAATGGGATCGACTCTTAAATTTCTCTTTCTTCTGTCTTGCTGTTGGTGTATAGAAATACAACTTATTTCTGAGCATTGATTTTATATCCTGACACTTTACTGAATTCCTGTATGAGTTCTAGCAGTTTTGGAGTGGAGTTTTTTGGGTTTTCCTCATAAAGTATCGTATCATCTGCAAAGACTGAGAGTTTGAGTTCTTCTTCGCCAATTCGGATGCCTTTTATTTCTTTTACTTTTTATCATTTTTTTCAGATGCCTTTTTATTTCTTATTTCTTTTTCTATTTCTGATTGCCAAGGCTAAAACTTCTGGTACTATGTTGAATAGCAGTTGTGATAGTGGACATCCCTACCATGTTTCTGACCTTAGGGGAAAAAGCTCTCTGTTTTTCCCATTGAGAATTATATTCGCTGTGGGTTTTTCATAGATAGCTCTGATGATATTGAGGAATGTACCCTCTATCCCTACACTTTAAAGAGTTTTGATCAAGAAAGGTGCTGTACTTTGTCAAATGCTTTTTCTGCATCTATTGAGAGTATCACATGGATCTTCTTTCTTTTATTAATGTATCATATCACATTGAATGATTTGCGGATGTTGAACCAACCTTGCAGCCTAGGAATAAATTCCACTTAGTCGTGGTGAATCATCCTTTTAATGTACTGTTGGATCCTATTGGCTAGAGTTTTGGTGAGAAATTTTGCATCTGTATTCATCAAGGATATTTGTCTGTAATTCTCCTTTTTGATGGGGTCATTTTCTAATTTTGGGATCAAGGTAATGCTGTCCTCATAAAATGAGTTTGGAAGTTTTCCTTCCATTTCTATTTTTTGGAAAAATTTCAGGGTAATAGGTATTAATTCTTCTTTAAATGTTTGGTAGGATTTCCCAGGAAAGCCATCTGGCCCTGGGCTCTTGTTTGTTGGGAGATTTTTGATTACTGCTTCAATCTCCCTACTGGTTATGGGTCTGTTCAGTTTTGGTAGTTTGTATGTCTTTAGGAATACATCCATTTCTTCCAGATCGTCAAATTTGCAGGCATATATTTGCTCATAATATGTTCTTATAATTGTTTGTATTTCTTTGGTGTTAGTTGTGGTCTCTCCTCTTTCATTCATGATTTTATTAATGTGGGTCCTTTCTCTTTCTTTTTGATAAGTCTGGCCAGGGGTTTATCAATCTTATTAATTCTTTTAAAAGAACCAGCTCCTAGCTTTATTCATCTGTTCTACTGCTCTTTTGGTTTCTATTTCATCAATTTCTGCTCTGATCTTTATGATTTCTCTTCTCCTACTGTTTTTGGCTTTCTTTGCTGTTTTTTCTCCAGCTGCTTTATGTAATATGGTTAGGGTATGTACTTGAGACCTTTCTTGTTTCTTGAGAAAGGTTTGTAAAACTATATACTTTCCTCTCAGGACAGCGTTTGATGTGTCCCAAAGATTTTGAACAGTTGTGTTTTCATTTTCATTTGTTTCCATGAATTTTTTCAATTCTTCTTTAATTTCCTGGTTGACCCATTCGTTCTTTAGTAGGATGCTCTTTGGCATCCCTATATTTGAGTTCTTTCCTACTTTCCTCTTGTGATTGAATTCTAGCTTCAGAGTATTGTGGTCTAAAAATATGCAGGGAATGATCCCAATCTTTTGGTACCAGGTGAGACCTGATTTGTGACCCAGGGTGTGATCTATTCTGGAGAATGTTCCATGTGCACTAGAGAAGAATGTGTATTCTGTTGCTTTGGAATGGAATGTTCTGAATATATCTGTAATGTCCATCTGGTCCAGTGTGTCATTTAAGGCCTTTATTTCCTTGTTGATCTTTTGCTTGGATGATCTGTCCATTTCAGTGAGGGAGGTGTTAATGTCCCCTACTATTATTGCAGTATTGTCAATACATTTCTTTGATTTTGTTGTTAATTGGTTTATATAGTTGGCTGCTCCCATGTTAGGGGCATAGATATTTAAAATTGTTAGATCTTCTTGTTGGACAGACCCTTGAAGTATGATATAGTGTCCTTCCTCATCTCTTATTATAGTCTTTGCCTTAAAATCTAATTTATCTGATATAAGGATTGCCACCCCAGCTTTCTTTACATGTCCATTAGCATGGTAAATTGTTTTCCACCCCCTCACTTTAAATCTAAAGGTATCTTTGGATCTAAAATGAGTTTCTTGTAGACAGCATATCAATGGGTCTTTTTTTTTTTTTTAATCCATTCTGATACCCTGTTTCTTTTGATTGGGGCATTTAGCCCATTTACATTCAGGCTAACTATTGAAAGATATGAATTTAGTGCCACTGTATTGCCTATATTTTGACTGTTACTGTATATTGTCTCTATTCCTTTATTATTTTATTTTACTATTATGTGTGTGTATAGGTATGTGTGTGTGTGTGTGTGTGTATATATATATATATATATATATATATAATTATTATTTTTTAATATATTAGACTGGTGAATAGAACAGACCCACCCACTTGATTTTGGGTGTATTTTTGTCTCTTTGAAGAAACTAACTTCCAAAATTTTAATGAAAGAAAAACTTACATATATACAAAAATAAGGGTAAACACGATGAAGGGATGGAATATGACTGTAAAGATAAAAATTTAAAAAGATTCTAAAGAAGGAATTGATAAGATAAGTTGGTTGGAAAAAGAAAGAAAAGAACAAAAGAGGGAATATGATCAGACTGGAGACTAGAACAAAGTCATTCTACACCTAGATTTAAGGTATAGCTGGTCTTTTAGAAGAAATTGTATCCCAAAATTTTAAAGAAAAAAATACCTGTATGAATACAAAAAATAAGGTTAAATACAGTGAAGGGATAAAATATGACACTAACAGTGAAAAGATTTTTTTTTTAAAGGTACTGTTAAGATAAAATAGTTAAAAAAACATTAAAAGAGGAAAGAGGAAAAATTTTAAAAAATAGAATAAGACAAAAAGTAAGATAAAAAAATGTAACTTTGCAAGACTAAAGGATCATGAGAAAAATGCCATGAATTCTTTCGTTGCTTTCCTCTAGCTCTGGAGTTCTGCAGTTCTCACTGATTTGTGAACTCAGTCTTGGCTGGATATTGTTGCTGATCTTCTGGGGGAGGGGCCTGTTGCTGTGATTCTCAAATGTCTTTGCCTGAGGCAGAATTGTACTGCCCTTGCCAGAGGCCAGGCTAAGTAATCTGCTTGGCTTTGCTCTCAGTAGCTTTTGTTCCATGAACACTTTCCTTAGAGCTTTGGAGGACCTGAATGAAAATAGCGGCCTCCCAATATCTGGCCTGTAGGAGCCGTGAGTTCAGGACCCCCTTCCTCAGTGAGCCCTCAGAGAAAATCAGTCAATCCCCTCTGTCTCTCTAGTCTCTGGCCGCACTCTGTGCTCGTGGGGCCTGTGACTGAGCATTTCTATCTCTGGTGCACAGCTCTGTTTGGAGTCTCCAAACCCAGCAGATTCCTGCAGCCCACTCCCATGCCGCTCCTCCCAGAGGAGGAAGGAGGGTGTCTCTCTGGATCTTGTGGGGCCCTGCTCGAAGAGCAGTGGCCTGACTGTGCCTTGGATCACGGCTTAAGGTAACCCAGAGCTGAGAGCTCACTCCTTGGCTCCAGCTCCATCTCGGTAGCCAGTTTCCTCACTCCAATACCTGGGAGCTCTGCCACACTCAGACGCCCCCAGTCTTTTTGTGACCCCACAGGTCCTGGGAACAGTGTCCCCACAAATGCTCCACCCCTGCTTGGCCTCTGGAGTGATGGCCCTCAGTGGAGCAGACTTCTAAATGTTCTGCTGCTCCACTGCTTGCTGGGATCTTGCCCCTACCCCCACAGTCTATCTTCCCATGGCTTTGCATTCAGTTCTCTGCACACCCTACCTTCCAGAAAGTGGTCAATTTTCTCTTCCTAGAATTGCTGCTCTTCTCTTCTATCTCCTGTTGAGTTTGTAGGTGTTTGGAATGGTTTGATAACTATCTAGCTGAACTCCTGCGACCTAATGTTGTTTCAGTCTGATACTCCTCTGCCATCTTGCCAGCCCACTCCTCAAGAAGTAACTCTTAATTAATTATCCTAAATTAGCCAGAAAAATATTTTGATTCCTGAGTATTGACAAATCTCATCATCTTAAGTGAGACAAAATGATCCGTCTAATGAAAATAGCCTCCTCTTCTCCCCAACATCACTCATGATAAAATTTACTAGAGAGGAGAAACCAGGGAGGAATGTGCCATGCCCATAGGGAACTTGGAAAGGGAGCAGCAGTATTTCTAAGGTGGTGACACAGACTAAGATCAGGTATAGAAGTTGCTCATTCAGGTGATGATTTCAGATGCCTTCCTCTTGATGTTCTTTGAGATAACAGGCAAAGTAACTTAATAGGCACTTAGCAGTGTACAAGTCTCAGTATAAGAGTGCTAAGTAATCAGTATCATATACATGAGGAAAACACCAAGAGCATGAGACTTTTCGATGTTGGCACTAGATACTGGGAATTATTTATGGAATGATGGTAAGATGGCATCATGGTATTTGCCCTTTATCTGCTACATCTGGTCAGTAGGTCTGTTTTTGTTGGCAGTTCCTGTTTTTAATGTGTGCTTAATTCAACTGAGGTGGGGAATGGGCAAGGAAGGCTTGACACAGGCTGAAATTGTCAGCTCAGTCATCATTTTGTGTCATACTGGCAAGATGCAAGTCTCAGCAGGACAAAGTTAGCAAGGTGCTGTGAGACTAAAACTGGAATATAGTAACTGTGGTGTCTGGTGAGCCAGCCATCTCTTCCATCCATTTCTGATGCTCTCAGCTCCACGTGTCTGTGGATCAGCTGCTGCTGTGGGTGCTGACAAATGTCACACACACAGGACTGAAAAGTGTCTCACCTCATGCCATGTAATTCTCACCTCCACTTCAGGGCTTCCCGGTTCACTGAACATGAGACACTGCAGGATTCTGAAACTCACCAAGAGTTAATGCCTGGTGTAGCCAAAACTTTGATAAGTGGAAGCTACTTGCAAATTATTTTCCTCTGCCTTTTCTCTGTGTTCTCAAAGAATAGTCGTGAATTATAATTTGTATGGCTTCTTAGAGCAAGTGCTCAGGATACCAAGCTAGCAATTGCATTTATTGGCAGCCACCTGATATACACTTTCTTACTAGGGCCGCCTCCATCCCTACTTGACTCTCTTTGTGTCTTTTCTGATCCTGGATACTGCAGTCCCTAATCACACATTAACCCTTAAAGCTATGTCTAATGTTCTATTTTCTGGGGAACATTGGCCAAGACACATAATAACATTATTACTTAATTAAGAGACCCATGTGAAATATAATAAAATATGAGATAAGCATTTCCAGTTAATATGGGTATTAAATAATTATGTGTAGTTTACTGCAGTGAAATTTGTTTGCTTCACTTTTCAAATTTAATTTTCACTTCCTCTTTGTACTGCTGCTCACTCAAGGGGACTCTGGGCTTCAGCTTTTTAACAGGTGTGTTCTGGGGAATCTGTGCTCAGTAAATAGTTGTTAATTACCCTTGAGTTGTTTTAATAGACACTTAAGCAATACATAATATGGAGGTAAAACTGATTTTTATATCCCCTCAGAATTGCATAACACACTACAAACAAGTTTATAATATCCTTGGGTCTTTAAAATAATCATGTGAGGTAAGCAGGAAAGCAGGTTTATTTATCTCATGTAGGAATGTAATTGGGGTTCAGGGAGATAAAGAGATTTACCTTAGGTCACAGATGAGATAACTGTCAGAACCAGAGTCAGGTTTACCAACATTTGTTCTTTCCCTATTGATCTCTTTTATATCAGGTGTTTGCAGTCATTGGGTCTTGTAAATGGATATTTTGAATTCATCTACTGAAACATCTGTAATACAGTGTGATCTTTCAGTTGATGTTAATTTTTTAAAAAAGGCTTCTGGTTTAGGGGCACCTGGGTGGCTCAGTAGGTTAAGCTTCTGCCTCTTGATTTAGGCTCAGATCATGATCTCAGGGTTGTGAGATCAAGCCTGGTGTCAGGCTCTGTGCTGGGTGTGGAGCCAGCTTAGGATTCCCTCTCTCCCTTTCTGCCCCTCCCCATGCCTTCCTGCCCCTGCTTGCAGGAGATTCTCTCTCTCTCTCTCTCTCAAAAAAAAAAAAATCTAGTTTCTAGTTTATATGATGGAATATAAAATATATAATATGTGATAAAATGAACTTGAAATAAATTAATCAATTCTGTAAAAGAAGCAAGTTGCATCTCACCTAGACTTTCATCTTGACATATACTATGTTCTTTTATAAATGGTTATTATCCTACATATGTTTCATTTGTTTATTTTATTTATTTTTTTTAAAAGATTTTATTTATTTATTTGACAGACAGAGATCACAAGTAGGCAGAGAGGCAGGCAGAGAGAGAGGGAGAGGGAAGCAGGCTCCCTGCTGAGCTGAGAGCCTGATGCGGGACTTGATCCCAGGACCCTGAGATAATGACCTGAGCCGAAGGCAGTGGCTTAACCCACTGAGCCACCCAGGCACCCCTCATTTGTTTATTTTAAAAAATACTTTTTCAAAAGTCTTTGCTTCTCTCTTCTGATCTTTGCACATCTTCATTAAAGCTCTTATTGGAACAAAATGTGTGATTGGCTATTTTTTGTAAATAACAGGAGAGTTTTCTTTTCTGTTTACTGAGCATAGTCTTACACTGCTATAGGATAATTTATATCTATAGTTCTAATATGTACTAATGAGATATGTAAAGCATAAATAATCAATATATGAAAAGCAAATACATTATATCAAAAGTACCTAATATGCATTATGTTATAAATAACTATATACTTCATTTTTTATATATCTGGACTAATCTTGGTACAATAAGATTTAAATAGTATTTTTAAATATAAAATATTTTGAAAGAGTTTTGGCAATCAAGCTAAGTTAAATGAAGTACAGTATTTCTTTATATATTTTTTCTTTTTGATAATTGGCGTGTGCACCATACAGTTTCTCAAATGATGGTGGAGGCATAAAACGTGTAATAATTAGTTACTGCTTAGGTATCAACAAATCTTACTTCAATACTTTCTGTATGTTCAATAAAGGAAAAACCGAAATATTTTTTTCTGTGTGTCAACATTCTCACTCCTCGTACTTCATTAAATCAAGATGATATAAATCCCTGAAGACTGAAGTACAGATTTTAGAGCTGTATTGATTTAACCTTCCCTTTGTAAATATTTCATAGTTCTATAATGTGCAAATGTAGTCACACATAGAACAAAGGATTGTACTTTTCTGTTAGTAGGCAGAGGAGGTAACTGACAGCTTTTATTATACCATTTAGAAAATAATACATATGAAAATGTGTAAGAATATTTTGTCATTATTATGGATGTCAAGGAAAATTGATGAAACATTGTTTTTAAAGCCAAGATTTTTGTAGAGAATACTTTAAATGTGCCATTTTCAAACATAAATCCATTTGCCTCTTATAATTTAAAGTTTTTTCTCTTAATATTTTTAAAAATTACTTATTGGTTCTTTTCAGATAAGGGGCTTTTATTTGTTGTTGGTGGTCTTTTATCCCCCTCTCTCTCTCTCACTGATGCTGAAGAAACTCAGGATTTAAATATGTGATATTCTGGTAACTTCCATAGCATCATACGGTAAAGTTGTAGGGGGTAGGTATAAAGATAAATATTTCATGAAGGATCCATCAAGGAGAAGTAACCTTTCTCATCTAAGGGTTGGGAGTAAGGCTGTAAAAATGACAACTATGTTATACTACTGTTTAATGTTTCTTTCTTTCTAAGCTTTATATAAAAAGAATGCCATAGCATTTGTGAATGCTGATATATCAAGACATAACAAAAATAGTTTTCAGCACCATAGAAATGACATCAAAAAGATGATGATTATTTGTTATTTCAGTACTTACTTGGCTAAGAGTGAGGCAGAGAAAATGGATTTTTGGTGAATGATTGGGGCTAATATCATGAGATAATCACATGACCTACTTTTGTTAAAGAAAAAGTTTGGCAATTACACACATATACACACACACAGTTTAGAATAAGAATATTATAGATTTATAAACTGGCAACTTAGTGCATTGAAACCAAAATTCAGTGTATACTGAAGCTGACTACATTTGGAACTTAAAGAATACAGGAATGTATATGAAGATAGTTTCTGCAAACAGGGGCCTGGCCTTTCACTAGAGGGCAAACTTTAATCAGGACAAATGGACTTTTGAGTATTTGTGGTGAATTTTCTTACAAAATTTTGCCATGAAAATATAATAATACGGTATATAAAAGGAAGGTTTATTATATTTAATTTCTTGTACTAATTCTTTAATTTAGGATCAGATGACTATATTACTGTATCAGGGGTGTGTGTTTATGTATTGTGTTGTGTGTGTGTTCGCATGTGTGTGTATCATAGTGCACCATGTAATGTCATTTAAAATGAGTTTTATTTTCTTAGAGACAGTTCAGGCTTTATTGATTTTAACATTTCTGATTATTCCCTCATTGTGTTTTCTGTAGAAAGTGTCTAGATTTCCCAACACAGATTCAAATTAAAGCATGGGAAGGTATAGCTACTTATAAATATCCCATCCATCCTGCCCTTTTATCACTGAATATACATGTAGGAAATGATGTTATTTAGAAATCATAGCGATCTTATGATCTCAAAGTCTGCTTTTTCTTATTTTCAACTCTTTCCCACATACATATTTCCAGGTCAAGCCTTAACTACCTGTTCTCCCAATCTGTTGTAATAACTGGAACATGTTTACTTATGTCATTTAAAAAGAATGTGCTGATCACTTGTGATGTGTTAGATATGTCCTTTAAATGTAAGTTGCAGTGTAGAAAGATCTGTATCTTGAGGACAATCTGTTTTACTGATCTGTCCCTTTCATAGGTTTTAAAAAGAGCTGGGTATGATGTAGTAACTTCTTAGAAGATAAACATTACTTTTACTGGGGGTTTAAAAATAAACATTTCTTTGAAAGATCCATCAAGGAAGAAGTGATCTTTCTCATCTAAGGATTGGGAGTTCTTCTTTCTTTTCTTTTTTTTTAGGTGAGTTCCTCATCTCCTACACACTGGGGTCTTTGTTGCTGTGTAACACACAGCTGCAGCCCCAGGGATAAGGTATGTCTAGGACCCTCCCAGGCTTATGCCTGCCTGAGGCTTCTGGGAAGGGCATAGGTTGATTTCCTAGCTTCAGCATCCCGTGGTGGACCCAGCAAAGCAAGAGCAAGGTGGGTGGGGGGACCATGCCTTGGGGTGTACTGGGACTGGAACAAAAGTGGGTAGACCCAGGTGTCCACTGAGTGTTGGATGCTAGTGAGGAGCCACTGGGGGAAAGGACAGGGTGATATCTGTGTGCCATAAAGCCTCTCTGCCTGCTGTGAACATGGGTTGGGTGGGGATGGCTTTAACCACAATGAAAAGTGAGGAAACAGGCTCAGAGAAAGGACCAGTGTGGTCTGGGGTGAGGCGCTTCTCTAAAGAAGCTGGACTTCTGGGACACTGCCACCTGCCCTTCTCAGGGCAAGTTCTCTGGAAGAGTTCCCCCACACTCCCCACCAGCACCCCCTACCTTTACTTTGGGGGGCACTTGTTCAGACCTGCTCTCCACCCCTCTCATGATGGGCTTTGTTTGGGCTCTCATCCCCAAGCAAGCACCCGGGGAGGTAGGCCCAGGTGGCACTGGTCTCTCAGGGAAATGCCACAGCTAAGGATTTCAGCCCTATTGTCCTTTTTGGGGTGCAGGGCGAGATTGGTCTGCCTGAGCCCTGAAAGCCTGCTTCATGGGTTGACCCTCCTTTAGGACCTGGCAAGTCCCATTTGGACAGTATGTCTACAGACAGGGAGACAAAGTAAGCAAATAGAACAGAAAATGCCTACTGCATCTGTTTATTTATTTCATTTGTTCAACTCTCAAATAAATGGAAACAAATGTTTCTTGAACACCTGAACTATGGTGTGGGTTCTAAGAGGTAGAGCATTCCTGTCTCCTTGAAGGCATGATGGTCCTCAGTGCTGGTCAAGGGATGATGGTGTTGCTTCTCTGGGCTTGGTTTGATACTTGGACTCCTCTCTGCTTTTGTGACTAAACTTTAGATCCTCTTACCATAGTTTGGTAAAGAACCCTTGAAAATTCACGTATCTTTGGGTGGTCAAAGAAAGTGCTATGAGACATTGAGTGAGTAGCTGTACTTCTCAAGAAAATAAAATGGTATCTTTAGGATTAAATGAGAAAATATATGTAAAATGCCTATAAGTAGCCTAACATTGAGAAACTCTTAATTGTTTGCTGTTATTATTTATAAAAGCACATTTTTTGTATAAATAGTGTTTTTCTAAATGTGGATATTTAAGACTCAGATTTAAGTAAAAGTTGTTAGTGCTAGGTACTGTGCTAGGAGCTTTCTTAGGTGTTACCACATACAATTCCTAAAGCAATCTTCCAACTCTGGAAAAATGTTTCCTTTTTAAATAAATGAGCAACTTGAGTTTCAAAGTGGTTAAGCTACTTGTTTAATGTCACACATTAAATGTCTCCAAATTCCAAGTTTAATGTTCATTGATATGCATTAATAATAATTATAATATTTATTACACTTATTAGGCATCGAATCTGTTTAGGCATTATATTCACTTAATCATATATTACATCATTTAATCTTCATAATATATCTATGAGGAAACAGCCAAAGACTCAGTTAAGATTCAAAGAGGCCAAACTATTCGCCTGTACAGGCAGGAGTTATAGAGCAATGATTTAAATCCAAATCCATGGGAATCTGAAGTCTATAGTGGTCCTACTCCTTTACAATATCCATTGTTTCAGAAGCTATTCCTACTAAATGAGAGTCAATTTGAGCAGGAGAAATACACAACTTTTGCCTCAATGTGATAATACTGTAGACTGCTCCTAGTCTCTAGTCACAGGCTAGGGACTACTGGCCTGCAGTCTCACGTTTGGTTTTTAATTGAGCTTCATGGCACTTCTGAAATGCTTTCAGCATCTCTGACTCCATGTCCTTCCTCTGTTTCTCTATTGGAGGAACTCCCATTCCCCACTCTCCCATTCACATTCTCCAGCTTAGAATAGCTGGAACCTCTGCTGGGAAGTCTTTCCTTCTACATCCAGTCTCCATAGAAATGTATTTTGGCTGTGTTCTGAAGGTGCCCTGGGCTAATGTCCATCACCCACCAACACAGAAGCTCTCCTCCCCCACCCCTGTCCCCACTGCCTTCCACTAAATTAGGTCTTTAAATTTCCTATCCACCATAGAGCCTAGAATATGGAAGGTGCTTTAAAAAATTTGTTGAATGAGCAAATTAATAAAAATTTCTTCTTTCCCATGTCTTTCGTGATTCATTCTTTAGTAAGAATAATTTCTTTTCTCTACTGTTTAGACCATGCTTCTCCTCTGCCACCCACTCTGAAGTGGTTCCCCTCCTCCTGTTTGTGGGGAGCAAGAACATTATTTGGTTTAACGAGTATTTAACCAGATCATTCTGGATTTCACATATCATTTCTGGGTTCTTAAGCTGCCATTACCTCTGCTCTTTCTAGCTTGGCAAGTGACAATTTTTTTTTTGAAACTGAATTTTGGGATCCTTTTTGTTCTGGTCTGAATTCCTGTTTGCTTCTGTCCCTGGGTGATATATATATATATATATATATATATATATCAATGCCAAAAACACATAGGTGAAGAACATATACATTCTTGGTTAGCTAAAAACCACATCCCAACATTTATGAGTGAACTGTGACATAAATAGAAAAATCACAAACACTAATGCTGTGTCCAAATCTCCTCTGATCCAGAGGATGAGGGAAGGGGGTGTGATCAGAGTGACTTCCAAACTTTAAATCCTGAGATTATGGTCTTTTTAACTACTCTAAGCTAGGCTGTTTTAATTGGCCAAAAACTAAGCTCTGCTCTTGTGGAGTAGGAAATTACTCTTATTGGAATATTTTCAACTGTCTTACCACATTCTCTCTTCCCCTAATTAGACGCTACAGAAACCAGGGTTGGAATTAGTTACTAGAGATAGCCATCACAATGACGGGCTTAGTAGGGACTTGTGCCATGGCATATTTCCCTTGAGAAAGCTAGAACATAATACTTCCCTTGAGAAAACTAGAATGTAATTACTAGAAACACATAAGAGGCATGACAGCATGATAGCATGTTGGCAATGACCAGACTATGCATTCTGCCAGATCCAAGTTTAAATTCTATTACCTCAATTTCTTAGAAGCTATCTTTTTGGACAAGTTACTTAACTTCCCTGAAGTCCAGTGTACTCATCTTTAAGTACATAATCTTAGTTCATTAAAATTTCATAGCATATGTGTGGTGTGATAGTGGGTCATACAAATACATGTTGTGTAATAATTTGCAAAGCATGATTATAAAAAAGCAAACTCATTGGAAGGATAGTCCCTACCTCTACTACATACACTAGAAAACTTAATTGCTTTGTATCTCTTTGTCTCCTTTTTAGACCTGTGCAATACACAGGAAGAGATGATTTTTTTAATTCATATTTTTATTCCAGGGCCTAGTAGAATCCATGGAACACAATAAACCTTCTTTAATATTTCTTAAATTGAGCCTTAAAGAGGTTCAGTGATTTCTTCAGGGTCCCTCCACAGGGAAGTTGCCCAATATGGGACACATGTAAATCATAAGTCCAATGGGCATTCCACTCTAATTTTCCAATGATGCAGGTCTAGTAGCAAGACTGCATGCATCCACTAGTGGTCCAGAACGTTATATATATTAAACAAAAAATGTGTTAGATATGATTTAAGCTTAACTAAAAGTTGCTTTCCTCTTAGCTCTGTATGTCTAATTAAACATGAGGTCTTAATATGTAAGAAATGAAGGGCAAAGCCATTAAAGGATGCAGAGTCTACAGTGTCTTCATGGAGCAATTCCTTCTTTAGGGGGAAGACTCCAGGTACAGTGGCATTCAGCTTAAGGTCTATCATTTATATGGCTGGTGGGTGAGCATTTCTAAGGCGTAATTATTGAGTTGAACACTCTCTGTGCAATGGCTACAACAGGAATAATGTTTGCAAGACTTATATTTATGTGGTTTGAGGTCAGAATGAAGTTTATAATTTTCATTTTAATGTTTCTTATCTCTAAACAGATCCTTTCCATTAGTTGGTATACACTTTGCCTCGGTGAATATCCACTGAGCAACACAGATGTTAAATGACGCACTTTCATGCTAGAGAACGTTTCCCATGTTTTCAAATGAAATGTCATAAATAATGTTCAACAGCCTTTTTGTTTTTTTCCTAGTGGATAATCAAAGCCAGGCTTTTAGTAACTTGACATTCTTGAAAAACCACCACATTCCATGATGAGTCTATTTCACAAACTCCCCAATAAACATGAAGGCATTAAGAGATTGAGAGACTATATTGTGGTTCAGAATGAGAGAACCTGAAACATAAAATTAGATCCAAAATATGTAGAGAGATTCTTAACTGCTTGAAAGATAAAAACTATTGTCAGCTGTCAGAAAAATGGTTGTGTTTAACATGGGGCAAGTGTACAGCTCAGGGAAGACCAGTGAAGAATTACAAAATTACAATTTTGTCAAATGATGGCAGATAGGTTTCCACTTGTGGATCAAGCCAGAATGAAAAATACCCAGGCATATTAAAAAAAAAAAAAAAAGACTTTAGGTGCACCTGGTTGGCTCAGTCCATTAAGTGTCTGCCTTCAGCTCAGGTCATGATCTCAGGGTCCTGGGAATGAGTCCTGCATCGGGGCTCCCTGCTCAGCGGGAAGTCTGCTTCTCCCTCTCCCTCTGCTCCTCCCTCCTCCCTCGAGCTCTCTCTCGCTCACTCTCTCAAATAAATAAAATCTTTAAAAGAATTCAGAGATGTTTCTCTCTCAGTTGGGAAGAGTGGTCTAGGTAAGCAGCAGTGTACACAGTGAGGGCAGGAAGAAGGAGTGACAGCATACTTAGAGTCACTTTATGACTGTGGACCTGGGCAAAGCCTCAAGTTAGTTCTAGAGAGAATGTGAGCCATTTCATTACTTCCAGAACTTACCTAGTGTATTCTTAGCAACTTCCAGATAATTATCTCAACTTTCTGCCTTTTTCACATTAAATCTGGGGCAGAGGCCACCATAGGTCAACTGAGTGGGGAGTATATATATTTCTTAAAGATTTATTTATTTATCTGAGATAGAGCATGAGTGGGAGAGGCAGAGTGAGAAAGAGAAAGAATCTCAAGCAGACTCTGCACCAGGCACAGAGCCCAATGTGGAATTTGATTCATGACCCTGACTGAGATAAGGACCTGAGCTGAAACCAAGAATCCAACGTTTAACTGACTGTGCCAGCCAGGCACCCCGCGTGAGGCCTGTATTATGGGTGCTACACGTTCTAGAGTTGCCATGTCTTCTAGGAGTTGCTTGCAGCAGGAGCAGACTTGGGTTTCTGTCTTCCTCTCAATGACCCCTCTTGGGCATCTCCAGATGAAACATCTAATATAAATTACAAAGCAATTTATTAGGTCTCTGATTTAGGGGATCACTGGCTTTGAGCTAGCATAAAGAAATAAGATTTTTCTTTAGCATAACTTCTCTTGGGTCATGTTTACTATAGGCTATAGGAAGGCCCCAAATATCTCTTACCTTTCACTGTTCTATTGTGGCCACTGTCTGTAACTTTCTATTTAATAATTGTGTTTAGTTACTTCAGGCAAATCTTTTCAGAATTTGCTTCCAAAAAAGGACTGAGATTCCAACACAAGGCATACCTCTGAAACTCATTTACTTGGGAGGTTGGTTTCCCAAAGGCCAGTGTGTTGTGGACCAAAGCACTGTATTATTAGATTCTTGTGATAAAATGTTTATATATGTAACCAGCTTGCATTCTTAGTTTACCCATGTGACATATAGTAAATCCCCAAACATGTCCCAAGTCCATCTGTCCTTCCTTCCATCCTTCCTTCCTTCCTTTTCCTTCTTTCCTTTCTTCTGTTCTTCCTTCTTTTTTCTTTTTCTTATGCCTTCCTTCTCTCCCTCATTCCCACCTTTCTTTCTCCCTCCCTTCATGAGTCAACTAGCTCAGTCAATCAAGAAGTATATAATAAATAGGGGCACCTGGGTGGCTCAGTGGGTTAAAGCCTCTGCCTTTGGCTCAGGTCATGATCCCAGGGTCCTGGAATCGAGCCCCACATTGGGCTCTCTGCTCAGCAGGGAACCTGCTTCCCCCCTCTCTCTGCCTGGCTCTGCCTACTTGTGATCTGTCTGTCAAATAAATAAATAAAATCTTTAAAAAAAAAAGAAGTATATAATAAATATTTACTATTTAGTTTAAAATGGTGAATAAAAAATAGACATCACCTGCACTCTAAGAACTTATTCCCCAATTAAAGAAGTAATGACAGAATGACATAATGAATTTATAAACTATTGGCAATGTCTTACCTAAAAATGATGTGCAAGAAGGCTTATTAAGTGGTCTTGACTGAGCATGTGTTCAGGAAGACATCTGTAGCCCATTCTTGCCTCTTGCCCAATTTTTGCCACTTACAGCTATCACATGAAAAAAAAATGGGAATGCCGGGAAAAACTGTTTTGTAACAGTTTTATCACTGTGTGGTTCTTTTGATTCATCAAGTTAATCTCAAAATTGTTATAGTGGCCAGTTCCAAATAAAAGTCTGTCTATGGACAACAGACAGAGCAGACAAAGTAGATGTACTGAAGCCTGACTCAGAGGAAAATAAATGATTTTAAACACATACCCGCTCTCTGCCACATGTACAGAGCTTCCTGGTGATTTCAAAGATGAACTCAGCTGCGTATACTACGTGTGGAGATTTCCCCCACTCTTTTCCAGGATTAAAGCATTTGGTTTTAACAAGAACTTCAGAATTAATCTTTGTGTGCTTTCTTGTCTTTTCTTGCTCTATTGAGTTTTTTAAATGTAAATGCCCTACAGAAGCACACCTCTCATGGTAAAACACTGGAGGCTCCCAACACCAACATCGGTGTTTTCTTAACCCCCAACTATTAGTAACAAATCGCATGTCTCTGTCTCTTGAGCTCCCCATCCGCCATGCCTGCCCTAACTCAGTCTCCACATCTTGATTCTCCATCAGGGGCATTGTGTTCAGGTTGTAACACCTAGTGGTTAATCAGAAAAAGCATGACTTGTTCTGACTGCTTGAGAGCAAAACAAAAACCTTCTAGGAGAGCAGACCCCAAAGTGGATCTCGTGGTTTCCTGTACCAGGAACATAAAAATCCAGTGGAGGTGTTCAGAACAAAGAATTCATTCTCATTTTTCACCATCTAGCGGGATCCAGTAGTGCTGTTTAGTATATGATCATTTTACAAAGTTCTAGGAAATGAAGAGTGACTTTACCACCACCCTCGCTCAACCCACACACAAACTGAAGTAAACAAAATGTCCAGTTAGATACATATGTTTTACAACTGATGGTATAAAACAATAGGGCCATTTTGGAAGAGGGGCACTTTTGAAGAGTAATCATCTAATGATAAAAGTGTTATGACTCCTCTACATGAAGAGGGTCTCAGCAGTGCTCCAAGTGCTCAAATAGAACTTTGCAAAATGTTCTTAATGTCCGACACTCTTTCCCTAAGGCTAATATGGATATTGAATTAGACTGTGCCCTTTAATGGCCTTCCCCCAGTAAGAGATATTTGGTCTGTCTTCTAGGTTCATAGAACCTAACATCTGGAGTCTGCTTATACTCCTCATCTCAACTTTTCCAGTTCCCTGATTAAATATGCTCTTCCAGGTTCTGTATTCTATTTCCCAGAAGCTTTGACTACAATGAGAAATCATTCCTATAATTATGGTGTGTTATATGGCACAACTGACCTTGAGATAAGAAGATTATCCAGATAGAACGGATCTAATCTGTTAGAACTGCTTTAACAGGCAGAGAGTTTTTTCCAGCTGGTAGGTAGAGGAAAAGTGAGTTTGTGTTCCCTTGTTGGTTTGAAGATCCACATGCTGTTCACATGCTGTGAATACCAGCAGCCTTGAGGAGCTAAGGGTGCCATCATCCTACTCTCTGCCCAAGCTGATAGCCAGCTAGGAGAGAGGGGCACCCAGTCTGGTACCCACAAGGAACTGAATTCTGCCAATGATTTTAATATGCTTGGAAACAAATAATTTTCCAGAGGCTCCAGATAAGAACCCATCTTGGTGACATGTTGATTTCAACTTTGTGAAACCCTGAGGATAGAACCCAGTTGCACCCATCTGGATTTCTGACCTATCAAACTGTGAGCTAATAAATGAATGTTATTTTAAGCTGCTGAATTTAGATAATATAGCAGCACAAGAATATATCCTATCATACTGCCCCCCAAGCCTTGGTAGAAATAAATTGAAACTAAACAACAACAACAAAAAAACAACAACAATAAGAATTTTAAGTCTGAACAAAATGTTTTAGCGTACTCAGAAACTTTTGTTTTTTCCTATAGTTACTTGAATTTGATCAAAGAGTTTAGGAATTAAAATAGGCAAGCTATGGTAGTGCCTTATTAATGAATGCCCATTGTTGATCAAACTTTCAAAGGAATAGTCAATAACTTTTAAGATAAAATCAGTGATACTTTTATATGCTGAGTAGAAATGGAATCTTATTTCATAATCACAAAAGGGCATCTCTCTGTATCTAGGAGGGACCGACAGGAATGAGAGAGAATCAGGCTGTTGGCCTTAGTCAGACTGAAGTATTAAAAAAGAAAACATCACAGCCATTTACTTATCAACATTAGAGATTATTAACATGTTTAGAGAGTTGAGTTTTACAATAATACACTTTGCTACATCATTTATTATTTGATTCACTTGGATTTATCTTTAGGGAAATAGTGAAGTATTTAGCATAAATTCTTATTTTACTGTATGATAAAATGTGAATGTTTTATGGAAGCACAGCCAGTTAAAAAAAAAGGCTTTTTTGGATGGGTTCATTTAAGTTCAGCAATAAAGGGAAGAGATGTGTAATGATCGCATAAAATCTTGGTAAGAGTATAAATTTAGATTATGTTCTAATCTGGGAATGGACTTTAGTATTTATGAATGTGAATGATTAGCTTTGTTTATGGGTTTTTATATATATTAAAAAAAGCTTCTGTACAAGGCCCTGGAAAATGAAACTTGCCTGACTAATGGATGTTTAGAGAATATGTTCTAATTGAGTTTTCATTTAATTGTGATTTTTAAAATTTTGCCTGTGATAAATGAAAATCTTTCTCAGTATTCTATTCTACTTTCTTGCTTTAATAAGTATATTGTGCTGAAAACGAACATATTTTGAGCTCTCACAGGTTCAAAGTTATTATTAACTCAAGGGTTAATGTCAACAACTTGAAGTCATTCATATGCTATTTATTTTTACTAGAAATTCTTATGTATTTATCTGAACTTTTTCATGTATCACCAGAAATCTTTTCTTAAAGTAAAATGCAGAGTAATAGAGTTCTGCGAAAGTTTCTTTGATTTTGGTTCTGGGTAACTGAGGGACATGTGTGGGTTTGTATGTTTACAATCCATAAAACTATAGAAAAATAGAAACATAAAGAGAAAAACATAAAAATCATACATAATCTCACCTCACTGTTCATCTTTCAGGATATTTTCTTTGAGTTTTTTTTTCCCATTCATCCAATAATAGTTATTAAATGTAATTTTGTTGAATATGTTATGTTAACCAATTTAAATACTAAAAGTAGTTAACTATATCAAATTATAGTTATATTAAATATGTTTCTAGTGTATTATAATAAACAATAAGTATAAAATGCTTATGTCCCTACCTAAATTTAAAGAAATATCTAAAATGTGGGCAACGTATAAGAAAGATGAAGAAACCAGTCTTTAAGAAAGAAAGGGGCTGATGGAGAGGGTAGAGTGTTAGAACTTTAAACGTGAATATAGGCTACTTCTTTCTAATGGAAGAGAGAAGTGACATGGAGTAATGGGTAATTTAGAAGGTGTTTATATTAGTCTTGGAATGTCGTCAGAGAGGCAAATATACACACATACTCAGACACATGTATATCCCCCCTGGACCTGGGTGGGTGGTAGTAAGGAAACACTGGGTTATTGAGAGTAAACCACAAAGAATTCCGTCACTGATGAGTAATTGAGGGTGACTCTCTTTCCAACAATGCATAATCTGTTCAAGACCTTAACATTCAAAGAAACCAGTGTTACTACACATGGAGGGAAATTTTCTAGTGTACCCTGGGATGCGTTTTCTTTCCCTATCGGTTAAATCATACAATTTTAGAACTGGAAGGAATCTTAGAAATATTTTAATACTACCTCATCTACTGAAGGAGGAATTAAAATCTAGGGAAGTAAGGTGGCAGGCTGAGAATCATTAAACCTTTCTGGCAATGGTCAAGAACTCTTGTCCCTTAATTTCTAGTCTACTGGCTTTCCCAGCTATGTGATAAAGTCAACTAGTCACATTTACTAGGGACCTTTCTATGTCAAGAAGATGTTTAAACATAGTGATAATTTTAAAAAATTATTTCATTGTCTCTGTCCTCGAGGCATTTACATGCAGGAAACAACTAGAAAATAAAACCATATATTATTAAGCTAAAAATCATGTGAATTAGACTAAGAGCAACAATAGACACTAGGAGAAAGAGGCTGGAGCCATTAAAAAATCTTTTAAAGAAGTAATTTAGATTTTGGAAGTAAATGAAAGTATTTTTCAGGGTTTGGAACAGAACTGCTTTTGGAAATAATTTTCAAAATTTTATGTTACTGTTTAAAATTTTGTTGATACAGTTTCATTTTATTTCACTATTGTTAGAGAAGATAACCTGTACAATTTATACCATAAAGTTTTTATTAAGACTTCTTTTTCTGCACTGGACAGATATTTCAACAATTTACTCTGTAGTATATTATTTAAATCTGTATATTTTTACTTTTGTATAATGTACTGTACTTAGTTTATTTTTCTGTGAGAACTATGGTTCTGTTAATGTTTTCTTATGTTTCTGTTAATTTTTGCTTCATTTACTTTAATACTATGTTATAAGAACATAAATATTACCGACTTTTATATCTTCATGGTGGTTTTTACCTACTTCATTAATATCAAATAGCCTCATTTCACTTAATGACATTTTTTCTAAACTTTCTCTTTACCTGAAATTAATTTGCTCACTTTCCCTTTATTTCCCAGCTGATCTTTTGCTCAGTCTTTTTCCATCCTTTCAGTTTAGGTGTATTTTTTCAAAGTTGTTCATAGGTTTTTAATGGTTTTTGGTAACAGCTGTATTGGGATATATTTCATATACCTTATAATTCACCCATCTAAAGTATAAGATTTAATGGCTTTTAATATATTTGCAGAGTTATGCAACCATCACCATAGTTTCAGAATAATTTTGTCACTGCAAAATAAAATCCTGTGCCTGTTAGTCATCATCTTCCAATATTCTCATCCCTTACCCTTGGCAATTACTAATCTACTTTCAGTCTCTCTAGATTTTTGCCTATTCTGGACATTTCTTATAAATGGAATTCTTACAGTATGTGACCATTTGTGCTGCCTTCCTTTCATTTAGCATGAGGTTTCCAGGTTCATACATGGTGTAGTATCTATTAGTAGTACTTCAGTCCTTTTTGTGGCTTAATAATATTCACTGTATGTGGACAGCACACTTTTGTTTATCCATCACTTGATGGATTTGGGGTTATTTCCACTTTTTAACTATTATGAATAATGCTGTTTTGAACATTCATGTACAAGTTTTTGTGCAAACATGTGCTTTCATTTCTCTTGCCTACATGCCTTCAAGTGGGATTATTGGGCCAAATGGTAAATCTCTGTTCAGTTTTTGGAGGAACTGCCAGACTGTTTTCTGAGGTGGGTTGCACCATTTTATACTCCCACCAACAGTGTATGAGGCTGTCAATTTCTCCACACCCTTGTCAACCCTTGTTATTACCTGTCCTTTTTATATAGCCATCCTAATGGGTGTGAAGTTCCCATATTGTGGTTTTGATTTGCATTTTTCTGAAGATTATAATGTTGAACATCTTTTTATCTGCTTGTTGGTTTATGCTTGCATAATATCTTTGGGAGAAATGTCTATTGGGTTTTGTTTATAATTCATTATGAGAATCATTACTTTTTAAGAGAAGATCAAGCTACTTACATTCATTGACTAAACCAACATTTGTTTTTAACCATTTAATGTTTTCTATTTTTTGATATTTTACAACTGAAATTTATTTATTTTAACTCTCTTGAATGATTTCATGCTTATGAATACTATTTTCAACCATTTTGGTGGTTCTGTTTAAAATTTGTGATGTGTTAAAAAATTGTGAAGTCTTTTTCTTACAAATCTCGGTTATTTAAATGAGATGAAAATTCAAAAACACATCCTGATTTCCACTCAGGTAAAATGAAGGCTTTACTAAACGTTTACTTCCACTTTCTACCCTATTATAAAACAATATAACATTTTTCAAGAAATGCATAAATTAACAAAAATTAACACTGATATATCTGGGGAAAATTTTGTTGTTTTCACACATAAATAAATTCAATAGCAATAAGAGTTTGGATTTATTACCCTTTGCTTTAAGAATACATACTTATTGGTTCTACTATGTATTGATATTTGAGACTGTAAAATAAGCTTGACGATAAAACATTGTGATTTTTAAAAAATTTTTAGATTCCTTTTTGCTTTCCATACATTCAGGGATATTTTTATTATTTCTACATACAATATTTTCCAGTGTGTGTTTATATAGAAATTTCTTTATTTTTGTCATTTAACCCTTCTTTATGTGACATATTTTGTTCTCCTTTATTTTATAGCTCCTAAAAGTATTTTTAATTATATCATTGATTTGCTTTTATGTCAAAATTGCCTTTTTTCCTTTTTTTTAAAGATTTTATTTATTTATTTGAAGTAATTTCCAGTTATATGGAGTTTTTTTTTAAAGATTTTATTTATTCATTTGCTTTTTTTTTGTCTTAAGTATTAAGTTTTAAACTGGCTTTTCATTCTCTTTTAATTCAATTCCATTTAGTTTTACCAAATTATGTTTAACCAGTATCTACTGAGCATGATCATCTACTGAGCGTCATCATATACTGACCTGTGCTGAAGATAGATAGATACAAACTTTGCTCTCATGGAACTTAACAGTGCAGTTGACAAAATGCTAGATCTGGGTGCATTCAACAGAAGGGGAAATATGTGCTGCTACATGAATACAGCATGAAATGAGGAATCTTATTTTGACAATGGTGTAAGGGAAGACCTTTCAGAGAAAGAAAAAATAAGGTGAAACATGAGGATGGGTACTATTACACAAGTCAGGGTCATTGTGATATGCCCATAGGTGGGGACTGCTAAGGGACAGAGAGAATCCCTAAGCTTCCTGAAAAAAAGCAAAATAAAACAAAATCCAAAGGTGCCATAAGGGTCCCCAAAGTATAAGCTATTATCTGATTTTGTAAATAAGACCCATATCTTGTCCATACATTGTCTATGGCTGCTTCCATATGATGGTGGCAGGGTTGAATAGTTGCAGAATGACATTATGGCCTGTTAAACCTAAAGTTTTATTATCTGGCTCTATACAGAAAAAGTTTGTTAACTCCCACTGCAGAGGGACAAAATCCAGTTTCAAAGCCATCTGTCTGTTCATATGTCTACCAACTTTACCAATCTGTGTTAGAACACACCACTGAGCCAGTAGGCATATTTTTTGGGAAGGTAAGTTCAAATTCTTACTCTCTTTGAGTTATGAGTGCACTGTGTGGGTAAAATATCTTTTCCCCCACCAATATTATCCATGGATGTGTAGCTTATAGAAATCCTCAGATAGTGTCAATAACTAGTCCTCCAGCTTTTGTTTTTGTTTTTGTTTTCTGTATATTGGTATTTTAGAGAGTCATTATGAGAGGTTACACAGGGAAAATCTACACAGATATAATTTTAAAACTGAATTATGTGTGTCACTTGAGATTTTAATAATAAAGTAATCTTTGTTGGATTAGGAGTTGATCACATGGCTTAACTTTCACATTCTGGGCTGTTCTAATCAAGTTCTTGATAGCATTATTTCTTCAGTTTACTCATCTTAAAATACTCCAGTTAACCTTGAAACTCTTCATTCATTCTATTGATATTTCCCTTTCTTTCTACTTGGAACAAAATAATATGACCCCTTTTGCATTGGCGTGGTTGTGTTCCTTGTTCTCCTTGTCTCAAGTTGCCCTCCTGCAAATATCTATTTGTGCATTTTGCCAGGTAAAGACGAACATTGCCACTGGTGCTCCAGTCACTACTCTATTCAGAAACAGCCATGGTACTCTATCACATGTAGTAGGGTTTGATGAGTTATGGCCTGTACGCCAAATCTGATTCTTTGTTTCTGTATGTCCTGTGAGCCAAGAATCATTTTTACATGTTTAATGGCTGCAAAACATTAAAAAAAATACTATTTCCTTATGTGTGAAAATTAATATGAAATTCAAACTCCATTATCCATAAATACAATTCTTTTAGGAGACAGAAACCCTCATTCATTAGTTTATCACCTATGGCTGCATTCCACCACAGGGGCAGAGTTAAGGAGTTATAACAGAGATTAAGTGACCCACAAAATCTAGAACATTTACTCTCTGGCTCTTTATAGTAAAAGTTTTCCAGCCTCTGGCCTATAGGATTAGTTCTAACTTCTTGGTCTCCTACCACATATTATATAATCTGACCTCTAGTAATTTTCTTACCCCAGCTCTTCCCATACAAATCTCAACTAAGTTGATTTTTTAATATTTGAAATTATGAGAATTTCTGGTTTTACTCTGCTCATCTTGTGGCTCATCCTGTAATTAGTGGTTCTCTTTTCTACTTAAGAACTGCTTTTCCTTTGCGATCAATGAAAATTTAAACTCACTTATAAAGTATTCCTTGATTTGTCCCACCTTCAACACTTGACACATAAGAGTTGCTTCTTTAGTCAAGATAATTAATTCCCAAATGTGAGTGAACTCAATATTTCACAATTATGTGTTTTGTCAGCAGCCTCCACATGATAATATCTCCTTCCAACTTGTGATACTGATAGATTCTTTTTTAAAAAATTAATATATAATGTATTATTTGCCCAAGGGGTACAGGTCTATGAATCATCAGTCTTAACACAATTCACAGCACTCACCATAGCACAAACCTTCTCCAATGTCCATAACCCAGCCACCCTATCCTACCCTCCCAACCCCAGCAACCCTTAGTTTGTTTCTTGAAATTAAGAGTCTCTTATGGTTTGTCTCCCTCCCCATCCTATCTTGTTTCATTCTTTCCCTCCATAAACCCCAAAACCCCCTGCTCTGCCTCTCAAATTCCTCATATCAGAGAGATTACATGACAATTGTCTTTCTCTGGTTGACTTATTTTGCTCAGCATAATACCCTCTAGTTCCATCCATGTTGTTGCAAATGGCAAGATTTTGTGTTTTTTGATGGATGCATAGTATTCCTGTGTGTGTGTGTGTGTGTGTGTGTGTGTGTGTGTGTGTGTGTCTGACTTCTTCTTTATCCATTCATCTGTTGATGGACATCTAGATTCTTCCTGTAGTTTGGCTATTGTGGACATTGCTACTATAAACATTTGGGTGCATATGCCCCTTCAGATCACTACATTTGTATCTTTAGGGTAAATACCCAGTAGTGCGACTACTAGGTCATAGGGTAGCTCTATTTTCAACTTTTTGAGGCACCTCCATATTGTTTTCCAAAAGGGCTGCACCAGCTTGCATTCCACCAACAATGTAGAAGGGTTCCCCTTTTTCTACATCCTTGCCAACACCTGTTGTTCCTGACTTGTTAATTTTAGCCATTCTGACTGGTGTGAGTTGGTATCCCATTGTGGTTTTGATTTGTATTTCCCTGATGCCAAGTGATGCAGAGCACTTTTTCATGTGTCTGTTGGCCATTTGGATGTCTTTGCAGAAATGTCTGTTCATGTCCTCTGCCCACTTCTTTTTTTTTTTAAGATTTTTTTATTTATTAATTTGACAGACAGAGATCACAAGTAGGCAGAGAGGCAGGCAGCGAGGGGGGTGGGAAGCAGGCTCCCCACTGAGGAGAGAGCCCAATGCGGGGCTCGATCCCGGGACCTGGGGATCATGACCTGAGCCGAAGGCAGAGGCTTAACCCACTGAGCCACCCAGGCGCCCCTCTGCTCACTTCTTGATTGGATTCTTTGTTCTTTGGGTGTTGAGTTTGATAAATTTTTATAGATTTTGGATACTAGCCCTTTATCTGATATGTCATTTGCAAATATCTTCTCCCATTCAGTCAGTTGTCTTTTGGTTTTGTTGACTGTATCCTTTGCTGTGCAAAGGCTTTTGATCTTGTTGAAGTCCCAATAGTTCATTTTTGCTCTTGCTTCCCTTGCCTTTGGCAATGATTCTAAGAAGAAGTTGCTGCGGCTGAGGTTGAAGAGGTTGCTGCCTGTGCTCTCCTCAAGGATTTGGACAGATTCCTGTCTCACATTGAGGTTCTTCATCCATGTAGAGTCTATTTTTGTGTTGTGTAAGGAAATGGTCCAGTTTCATTCTTCTGCATGTGGCTGTCCAATTTTCCCAACACCATTTGTTGAAGAGACTTTTTTCCATTGGACATTCTTTCCTGCTTTGTCGAAGATTAGTTGACCATAGAGTTGAGGGTCTGTTTCTGGGCTCTCTATTCTGTTCCATTGATCTCTGTGTCTGTTTTTGTGCCACTACCATACTGTCTTGATGATGACAGCTTTGTAATAGAGCTTGAAGTCTGGAATTGTAATGCCACTGACCTTGGCTTGCTTTTTCAACATTCCTCTGGCTGTGCAGGATCTTTTCTGGTTCCATATAAAATTTAGGATTTTTTTGTTCCATTTCTTCGAAAAAAGTTGATGGTATTTTGATAGGGGTTGCATTAAATGTGTAGATTGCTTTAGGCAGCATCGACATTTTCACAATATTTGTTTTTCCAATCCATGAGCATGGAATGTTTTTCCATTTCTTTGTGTCTTCCTCAATTTCTTTCAGGAGTACTTTATGGTTTTCTGAGTACAGATACTTTGCATCTTTGGTTAGGTTTATTCCTAGGTATCTTATAGTTTTGGGTGTAATTGTATATGGGATCAACTCCTTAATTTCTATTTCTTTGGTCTTGCTGTTGGTGTGTAGCAATGCAACTGATTTCTGTGCATTGATTTTATATCCTGACACATTACTGAATTCCTATATGAGTTCTAGCAGTTTTGGAGTGGAGTGTTTTGGGTTTTCCACATAAAGTATCATATCACCTGCAAGAGTGAGAGTTTGACTTATTCTTTGCTGATTTGGATGCCTTTAATTTCTTTTTGTTGTCTGATTGCTGAAGCTAGGACTTCTAGTACTATGTTGAATAGCAGTGGTGATAATGGACATCCCTGTCATGTTCCTGACCTTAGCAGAAGAGCTCTCAGTTTTTCTCCATTGAGAATGATAGTCATGGTGGGTTTTTCATAGATGGCTTTGATGATATTGAGGTATGTACCCTTATCCCTATACTTTGAAGAGTTTTGATCAGGAAAGAATGCTGTACTTTGTCAAATGCTTTTTCAGCATCTATTGAGAACATCATATGGTCTTGTTCTTTCTTTTATTAATGTATTGTATCACAGTTATTGACTTGCAGATGTTAAACCAACTTTGCAGCCCAGGAATAAATCCCACTTGCTTGTGGTGAATAATCTTTTTAATGTACTGTTGGATCCTATTGCCCAGTATTTTGGTGAGAATTTTCACATCTGTGTTCATCAAGAATATTGGTCTGTAATTCTCCTTTTTGATGGAGTCTTTATCTGATTTTGGGATCAATCTGATGCTTTCCTCATAAGATGTTTGGAAGTTTTCTTTCCATTTCTATTTCTTGGACACTTTCAGGAGAATAGGTATTAATTCTTCTTTAAATGTTTAGTAGAATCCCCCTGGGAAGTGATCTGGCCCCAGGCTCTTGTTTGTTGGGAGATTTTTGATTACTGCTTTAATCTCCTTAGTAGTTATGGGTCTGTTCAATTCAGTAGTTTTTATCTCTAGGAATGCATCCATTTCTTCCAGATTGTCAAATTTGCTGGTTTATAGTTGGTCATAATATGTTCTTATAATTGTATTTCTTTGGTGTTGATTGTGATCTCTCCTCTTTCATTCATGATTTTATTAATGTGGGTCCTTTCTTTTTTCTTTTTGATAAGTCTGGCCAGGGGTTTATCAAGTTTATTAATTCTTTCAAAAAACCAGCTCCTAGCTTTATTCATCTGTTCTACTGTTCTTTTGGTTTCTATTTCATTGATTTATGCTCTGATCATTATTATTTCTCTTCTCCTGCTGGGTGTAGGCTTCCTTTGCTGCTCTTTCTCCATCTCCTTTAGGTGTAGGGTTAGGTTGTGTACTTGAGACTTTTCTTGTTTCTTGAGAATGGCTTGCATTGCTATATACTTTCCTCTCAGGGCAACCTCTGCTGTGTCCCACATATTTTGAGTGGTGTGGTTTTCATTTTCATTTGTTTCCATGAATTTTTTCAATTCTTCTTTAATTTCCTGGTTGACCCCTTCATTATTTAGTAGGATGCTCTTTAGCCTCCCTGTATTTGAGTTCTTTCCCACTCTCGTGATTGAGTTCTAGCTTCAGAGAGTTGTGGTCTGAAAAATATGCAGGGAATGTTCCCAATCTTTTGGTACTGGTTGAGACCTGATTTGTGACCCAGGATGTGATCTATCCTGGAGAATGTTCCATGTGAACTAGAGAAGAATGTGTATTCTGTTACTTTGGGATGGAATGTTCTGAATATATCTGTGGTGTCCATCTGTTCCAGTGTGTCATTTAAAGCCATTATTTCCTATTGATCTTTTGCTTAGAATATCTGTCCATTTCCATGAGGGGACTGTTAAAGTCCCCTACTATTATTGTAGTATTATCGATGTGTTTCTTTGATTTTGGTATTAATTGGTTTATATAGTTGGCTGCTTCCATGTTAAGAGTATAGATATTTAAAGTTGTTAGACCTTCTTGTTGGACAGACCCTTTTAAGTGTGATATAGTGTCCTTCCTCATCTCTTATTATAGTCTTTGGCTTAAAATCTAAATTATCTAATATTAGGATTGCCACCCCAGCTTTCTTTTGATGTCATTGGCATGGTAAATTGTTTTCCACCCCCTCACTTTAAATCTGGAGTTGTCTTTGTGTCTTAAATGAGTTTGTTGCAGACAGGATATTGATGGGTCTTGTTTTTTTAACCATTCTGATACCCTATATTTTTTTATTGGGGCATTTAGCACATTTAAATTCAGGGTAACTATTGAAAGATATGAATATAGTGCCATTTGTATTGCCTGGTGGTGGGTATTATGGCGGGCACGTATTTAATGGAGCACTGGGTGTGGTGCATAAATGATGAATTTTGGAACACTGAAAAAATTGAATTAAAAAATAAATAAAAATTTAAAAAAATTAACTTTGAAAGACTAAAGAATCATGGGAAAAAGCCATGAATTCTATGTGTTGCTTTCCCCTAGCTCTGGTGTTCCACATTTCTCATTGATTGGTAAACTTGGTCCTGGCTAGATGTTCTTGCTGATCTTATGGGGGAGGGAACTGTTGCTGTGATTTTTTAATGTCTTTGCCTGAGGCAAAATTGCACCACCCTTGCCAAGGGCCAGGCTATGTAATCTGTGTGGTTTTGGGCTTGGGAGCTTTCGTCCCCTGAATGCTTTCCATAGAGCTTTGGAGGAAGGGAATGAAAATGGCAGCCTCCCAATCTGCCACCAGTAGGAGCCAAGAGCTCGGTGCTCCACTCCTCAGTGTGCCTTCAGAGAAAAGCAGTCAATCACTCCCATCTTCCTGGTCTCTGGCTGAGCTCTGTGCTCACCCAGCCTTTGACCAAGCTTTTCTATCTCTGGAGGACTGCCCCTTTTGGAGTCTCCAAACCCTGCTGATTCCTGCAGCACATTCCTGTACCACTCCTCCTAGAGGAGAATGGTGAGTCTCTCTGTATATGCTGCTTCTTGGGCTCTTGCTCAAAGAACAATGGCCAAACTATGCCTCAGATCATGGTTTAAGGTAACCCCTGAGCTGACAGCCCACTTCTCACCTCCATCTCTGGAGCCAGCTTCCCCACTCAGATACCTGGGATCTCTGCTGCACTCAGGCACCCCTGGTCTTTTTGTGACCCCTGGGTCCTGAGACCCCACTGTCCCTGTGAGTGCACCACACCCCCCTCCCTCCCACTTGGGCTTTGGAGTGATGTCCCTCAGTGGAGCAGACTTCTAAAAGTTCCGATTTTGTGTTCCACTGCTCTCTCACTTGCCAGGAGTAACCCCTCCCCCAGTGGTGTATCTTCCCAAATGTTGCCTTGGATTCACTTCTCTGTATGTCCTACCTTCTGGAAAGTGGTCAATTTTCTGTTCCTAGAATTGTTCTTCTTCTCTTCTCTCTCCTGTTGAGTTTATAGCTGTTCAGAATGGTTTGATTACTATCTAGCTGAATTCCTGTGTCCTGATGATCTTTAAGACTTCTATTCCTCTGCCATCTTGCCTCTCTCTGATAGTGATAGCTTCTAAGCCTTCAGTAGAATACTCTGCTGGAACCCTTGCATTCAGCAATAGATAGAGCAAGAAAGTTTGGAAAAGCAGTTTTATGTTTGGCCTAGAAGTGACATACATGATTTCCATTTAAGTTGTTTTGATCAATATCCAGTTACGTGACATCAACTAATTGCAAAGGAACCTGGAAAGTGTGGTCTTTCTTTAAATCTTGGAGGAATTGGAATTGGTAGACATCTGGCTGGGTTCTACCACATTGCCAAAAAGATGTTAACTGTTCTGTGACTCTTTGAGGAAAGGAATTATGCTTCTTTTTATGTTTCCAGCCATATAACACAGTATTTTGTACATTATGTTGTAGGTGTTAAGTAAATACATCATAGTGATACTTAGGCCCACTCTCCATTTTAAGTGTGTAAAGTTGTCTATTTAAAAAAGATTTATTTATCTTTTAAATAAAAGGGAGAGAGTGATAAAGAACATGTGCAGGAGGCGCAAAGGGAGAGGGAGAGGGGCTCCCACGCAGACTTTCTGCTGAGCATGGAATCGGACATTGGGCTTGATCCCACAACTCTGAAATCAAAACCTGAGGTGAAATCAGGAGTTGGACGCTGAATCAACCATGCCACCCAGGTGCTCTAAAGTTGTCTTTTTTAAAGGTTTTTTGGCTCATTGGAGATGTCAGGCTAATTTCTTCCACTGTTATGTATATTACACTGAAGCAATATCTTTATTTAGGAACTTGAAAAACAAACACACAAACAAAAAACCTATCATGCTAGGTGATACCTACTAATGGAATAACTTAAAGTTTCTTACCCCAGGGTTTAAATCTTCATTATAGAGTCACATTATTATCAGAGTGGCTAGATTTGTACTTATTTAGCCAAGTGTCTCATTGATCCTAATATGTGATTAAGATTGTATTAAAGAGGATTATGAGGAGATGGTGGAGGAAGAAGCAGATGAATATGTCTGTCTCCCTACCTAGACAATAATTGCACTGGCAGAATCTGTTTGATGTAACCATTTTGGAAATCTGGAGTCTCTTAAAGGCTTGTGTATTAAAAGCCTTAGACAATACAGTGTGGATTAATTTCTGTTAATTTCAGGTCTTAGCTCAGGAGAGACTGCTCATAACATATATCTCTGACCCGTAGCAGGCAACAATATTTGTGTCTCTGCATCAGTATGCATATACACTGTGGAAGCCAGAGGGGATAGTAAGGACCCTATCCTGAAATATCAGGGATCTATAATCTGATTACTGATTGCTGCTTCTAATCATGGAGATGCAAACACTGAGACCTCTTTTAATTGTTGCAAACAAGTTCCCCTCTGGCTCAAGGGAATTCCATGAGATTTAAAGGGCATGTCCCTTCAAATCCTTTTTTTCCCCTCTTTTTACCCATTTGGGACCAGATATTAAAGACTGAAACATTCTAAAACAACAGCACACTTGGCAAAAATTAGAAAGTGACCACATATGCCCACTGAAAGGTGAAGGCTCAGAAAGGACCCAAGAAAACCTAAGTTTACACCTCAGGCTGATCCATGGTACAGAGACAACAATTAAAAAAAAAAAATCCAAACAACAAACAAAGTAACAAAATAAACAAAAACTCATCAAATGCTAAGGAGAGGGGAAATTATAACTTTCAAAGTTACTATATTATTAAATTCAAATGTACAGTTTTTGACAACAACAACAAAATTATAAGGCATATCAAGAGACAGAAAATATGGCCCATTCAAGGTAAGAAATTAAATCAGTAGAAACTGTACTTGAGAAAGACATAATGATAGATTTACTAGATAAGGATTTTTAAAACAATTGTCTTAAAGATGCCCAAAGAACTAAAGAAGATGTGGAGATCAAGAAAATAATGTATGAACAAATGGAAATACCAACAAAGAGATAAAACATTAAAAAGAAATAAAGTTCTGGAGCTTAAATTTTATAACTGAAATGTAACACTCACTATAGAGATTAAATTTGGGCAGTCTGAAGAAACACTCAGCAAACTTGAAGATAGGAAAATTGAAATTATCTAGTCAAAGGAACAAAAATAAAGTAGGTTGAAAAATGAATAGAATATAAGGGTTCAATAGGACAACATCAAACAGACCAACACACTCATCATGGGAGACTAAGATAGAGAAGTGAGAAAGGGGCAAAGAGAATATTTGAAGAAATAGTGGCTGAAAACTTCCCAAATTTGCTGAAATACATGAGAATAAACTTCCAAGAACAATGAACTCCACATAAGAGACTGACAGTGAAACACATTATAATCAAACGTTCAAAAGCCAAAGACAGCAGATTATATTGAAATGAGGAAGAAAGAAGTGACTTGTTACATACAAGCGACCCCCAATAAGATGAACAACAGGTTTTCTATCAGGAAATTAGAGGTTAGAAGGCAGAGAGCCCCTATATTCAAAGTGCTAAAAGAAAACTCACCTAAGAATACTGCATCCAGCAGAACAATCTTTCAAGTGAGGAAGAAATATGACATTCCCAGATGAACAAAATTTGAGGGAGTACATTACCACTAGATTTGCCTTTCAAAAAATTCTCAAAAGAATATTGCAAGTTTAAACAAAAGAACACTAGATAGTAATTTGGAGCAATATGAAGAAATAAAGAGCTCAACAAGGGCAATACATGGGTAATTATAAAAGTTAGTATTAGTCTAACAATAGACAGAACTCCATTTTTGTTTTCTATATCATTTAAGAAACAAATACATTAAAAAGAACAAATTATTTGTCTAATGACTAGTATTATTGTATCTTTGGTTTATAACTCCATATTTTATTTTCTACATAAATCAAAAGACTAATGCAATTAAAAGAATTATTCCTTAATATTTTGGGGATACAATTTATAAAAGCTTGTTTTTATGGCATCAACAATTGAAAGGGATAGGGATGGAGCTGTTAAAGGAACAGAGTTTATATGTTATCAAAGTTAAGCTGATATAAGTTCAAATTAGAGTGTTACAACTTTACAATATTAAATGTAATCTCCAACTACAAAGAAAATAGCTATAGAATGTACACAAAAGGAAATAAGGAATAAATTTAAACATTTCACTACAAAAAAATATCAACTAAACACAAAAGAAGACAGTAATGTGGGAAATGAGGAACAAAAAAGCTATAAGTCATATAGAGAACAAACAACAAAATGACAGAAGTAAGTCCATTCTAACCAGTAAGTACTTTACATGGAACTAAAGTTTTCAGTCAAAAGACAGATTGACAGAATAGATAAAAAGATATGATCCAACTATATGCTGTGTATAAGAGACTCACTTTAGATCCAGCAACACAAACTGAAAGTGAAAGGACAGAAAAAGATAGTCCATGCAAAGACTTAAGCAAAACAGAACAGAGGTGGTTGTACTAATATTTGACAAAATAGACATTAATAAAAAAAATTTACACATGATAAAATAGGGCAGTATACACTAATAAAAGGCACAATACAGCAAAAAGATATAAGATTATAAACATTTACACACCTAATGATAGACCATCAAAATACATGAAGCAAAACTGACAGAATTGAAGGGAGAAACAGAATTTCATAATAATAGTCGGACTTAAATATGACACTGTCAATAATGGAATGAACAGCAACACAGAAGATAAGTAAGGAAATGGAGAACTTAAACCACCAGATCTAACAGATGTACACAGAACACCTGACCCAACAACAATATCATACACATTCTTCTCAAGTGCACACAGGACATTTTCCAGGATAAAGCATATCCTGGTTAGGATTAGCTCTCAATAGATTTTAAAAGGTAGATGTCACACAAAGCATCTTCTCCAACCACAACAGGCTGAAGATAGTAGAAATAATATGTTTAAAACTGGAAAATTTGTGGAAATCAAACTACACATCTTAAACAGCCAGTAGATTAAGTAAGAAATCACACAGGAAACTGGAAGATACTTAGAGAGTAATGAAAATGAAAATGCATCATACCCAAAACTTATGGAACATAGCAAAAGCAATACTAAAGGGGAAATTTATAGCTGTAAATGCTCACATTAACAAATAAGAAAGCTTTCAAATCAACAATCTAACTTTGCCAATTAAGGAACCAGATAAAGAAAAAGCAAACTAAATCCAAGGATAACAGAAGTAAGGATATAATTAAGATTAGAGCAGAGAAAAGTGAAGTTGAGAATAGAAAACATACACACACACACACACACACACACACATATATATATATATATATATATATATATATATATATAAATTCAATGAAACCAAATTTGGTTATATAAAAAGATCCACAAAATTGACAAACCTTTAGCTAGTTTGACTAAGGGGAAAAAAAAAAGAAAAAAACCTGAGAACACTCAAATTACTAAAATCAGAAATGGAAGTGGGGGCATTATACCAAGTCATTCTATAGTAATAAAAAAGATTATAGGAAAGTACTGTGAACAAATGTATGCCAACAAATTGGATAATCTAGGTGAAATGGACAAATTCCCAAAACCTATCAAAATGATTTTTGAAGAAATAGAAAATCTGAAGAGATTTATGCAGTAAGTTGATTGAATCAGTAATCAAAAATCATCCAACAAAGAAAAGCATTGGACCCGATGTCTTCACTGGTGAATTCTACCAAACATTTAAAGAATTAACACCAGCCCTTCTCAAACTTTTCCAAAAAATTGAAGAAGAGGCAATACTTCCCAACACATTCTATGCTGTCATCATTACCCTGATACCAAAGCCAGACAAAGACACTACAAGAAATCCATCAACCAGTATTCCCTTATGAACACTGATGCAAAAATCCTCAACAAAACCAGCAAAATGAATTCAGGAGCATATTAAGAGGGTTATATACCATGACCAAGTGGGATTTATTCCTGAATGTAGGGATGATTCAACATATGAAGTACATATAAACAAGGTAACACACTGCAACAGAATGAAGGAATAAAAATTCACATGATCTTCTTGATGCAGAAAAAATTTCAACAAATGAGACAAATTCAATGTCATTTTATGATAAAACACTCAATTTGTTAGGAATACCAGGAAACTGCCTGAAGAAAATAAAAGCCATATATGAATAACCCACAGCAAACATAATATTCAGTGGTGAAACACTGAAAGCTTTTCCTCTGAGATCAGGAACAAGACAAGAATGACCTTTTCTGCCATTTTTATTAACATAGTACTTGAAGATCTAGCTAGAGTAGTTGGACAAGACAAAGAAATAAAAGGCATCCAAATTGGAAAGGAAGGAGTGAAATTATCCTGTTTGCAGATGACATAATCTTGTATATAAAAAACTCTGAAGATTTCACCAAAAAACTGTACAACTAATAAATGAATTCAGTAAAGTAGCAGAATACAGTCAACACACAAAAATCATTCATATATAATTAACAATCTGCAAAAGAAATTATGAAAGTAAGTCCATTTATAAAAGCATAAAAAATACTTAGGAATAAACTTAACCAGAGAAGTGAAATACTTGTACAATGAAAACTATAAAGCATTACTGAAAGAAATTAGAAAAGACATGAATATGAATAAATGGACATAACCACATCTCATGTTCATGGATTGAAAGACAATGTTGTCAAAATGTCAGTAATACCCTAAGTGGTAGAAGGATTCAATTCAATGTAGTCACTATTAAAATTCCAATGACTTTTTTTTTTTCAGAAATAAAAAATCCCATCCTAAAATTCATATGAAATCTCAAGGGAGTCAGAATAACTAAAACAAACTTGAAAAAGAACAAAGGTGGAAGACACATATTACCTGATATTAAAACTTGCTGAATAGTCAAAATAGTGTGGGGCTGACATAAAGAGACATAGACAATGGGATAGAAGAGTCCTCAGAAATAAACCCTTGCTTACATGGTCAAATGATTTTTGATGAGGGTGCCAAGACAGATGGTGCTGGAAAACTGAATATCCAAAGGTAGAAGAATGAAGCTGGATCCTTACCTAACACTATATATAGATTAAAAAAACCTAAAACCATAAAATTCTTGCAAGAAAACGTAGGGTTGTGCTGCACAACATTGGATTTGGCAATGATTTCCTGCATATTACACCAAAAATGCACGCAAAAACAGAAAAAAAAAACAGACAAATTGGGCTTAAAGAAAATCTTAAAATTTGTACATCAAAAGACAGTATCAAGAGAGTAAAATGGCAACCCACAGACTGGTAGAAAATATTTGCAAATCATATATCTGATAAGAAGGAGGATGGGTGCCTGTGTGACTCAGTTGTTTGGGCAACTGCCTTGGGCTCAGGTTGTGATTCTAGAGTCCCAGGATCAAATCCCACATCGGGCACCCAGCTCCGTGGGGAGTCTGTTCTCCCTCTTACTCTCATGCTCTCGCTCATTCTCTCTCTCTCAAATGAATAAATAAAAATCTAAAAAAAAAAAGTTTACGCAGGGTGACTCAGTCAGTTAAGCAGCTGCCTTTGGCTCAGCTCATGATCCCAGGGTCCTGGTATGGAGCCCCACATCTGGCTCTCTGCTCAGCGGGGAGCCTACTTCTCTTTCTGCCTCTGCCTGCTGCTCTCCCTGATTGTGCTTTCTCTCTCTGTCAAATAAATAAATAAAATATATTTTTTCTTTTTTAAGAAAGGAAGTTACACTTGCCGTTTCCTTTTTCATTCCACTAATGTTTAGATATTAATATCTAATATTAATACATATCTAATATCTAATATGTAAACAACAAAAAAGAAGCAATCTGATTCAAAAATGGGCAAAATACTTAATTAGACATTTCTACAAAGAAGATATACAAATAGCCAATAAGCATATGAAAAGATACCCAGTTTGGCTATTAGAGAAGTGCAAGTCAAAACTACAGTGAACTACCACCTTTCACTCATTGAGATGGTCACTATCAAAGATTGGAAAATAACAGATGTTGGTGAGGATGTAGAGAAAGCGAAACTTTGTGCACTGTTGGTGGGAATATAATGTGTAGGTACTGAATACAGTATATGCTCCTTCAAAAAATTTAAAAACAGGATTACCGTGATGACTCAGCAGTTCTACTTCTGAGAATGTGCCCCAAAGACTTGAAAGCAGTGTCTTGAAGAGATATTTGTACAACCATATTTGTGGAAACATTTTTCACAATAACTAAAACATGAAAACAACCCAAGTGTCTATTAACAGGATGAATGCAAAATATGTATTTATTTGAAATGGAATATTACTTGGCCTCAAAAGGAAGGGAATTCTGACATATGTTTCAACCTGGATGAACCTTGAGAATATTAATCAAAATGAAATAAGCTAACCATAAAGAAGACGAGTACTGTGTGATTCCAATTGTATAAAGTACTTCGTGTAGTCAAAAATCATAAAGATGAAAGTAGAATGGGGCAGGTGTTGAGGGCAGGGAGAAATAAGGAGTTACTGTTTGATGAGTATAGAATTTCAGTTGTAAAAGATGAAAAGAGTTGTGAAAATGAATGGTGGCGATGGTTGTACAACCTTATAAAGTGTTTTCTTTTTTAAAGATTTTATTTATTTATTTGACAGACAGAGATCACATGTGGGCAGAAAGGCAGGCAGAGAGAGAGAGAGAGAGGAGGAAACAGGCTCCCTGCAGAGCAGAGAGCCCGATGCAGGGCTAGATCCCAGGACCCTGGGATCATGACCTGAGCCGAACGAAGGCAGAGGCTTAACCCACCGAGCCACCCAGGAGCCCCTGTATAGTGTTTTTAGTAACACTGAATTGCACACTTAAAAATGGTTAGGGTGGTAAATTTTATATCGTGCATTTTACTACAATAAAAAGGGGTGGAGAAAAGTCTTTGGAAGGCATCCATTCATCCCGTGTTGTTGGGGAACATGACAAAGACAATGGAAGAAGGAGGTTTCATCTGCCAGCTGCTTCCTTTTTCATTCCACTAATGTTTAAATATCACTGGTCTTTTGGGTGCCTGGGTGGCTCAGTCAGTTAAGCATCCCAGAGTCCTGGGATGGAATCCTGTGTCAGTTCCCTACTCAATGGGGAGTCTGTTTTTCCCTCTACCCACCATACCCTGTTCCTCCTTGTGCACTCTTTCGCTCTCACAAAAATAAATAAATAAAATCTTTTAAAAAATAAAAAGCTATCACTGGATTTTAGAATTTCTTTAAAAATACTATTGCCTAAAAGTTATAAATATATAGAAGTGAACTAACAGTAATCATATGTTTTAGTAATTAGATGATGTATCAATAGAATGGAATGTTATTTTTTTAAATGTGAAAATAGTATTTAAATGTGAAAATTGAAATGTATTATGTGATCCAGAGGAAATAAGATTATTAAGGGTATAGTGATTGTAATGATGTAAAAAATGCACAACATGAAAAAATGAAATTGTAGTTAGGCAGATTAAATTATGTGTCTCTGGTAATAATTTTTCATTTCTTCTAGCTATATATTCTCTTACATTTAAAATAAGGGGAGGGGCACCTGGTTGGCTCAGTGGGTTAAAGCCTCTGCCTTCAGCTCAGGCCATGATCCCAGGGTCCTGGGATTGAGCCCCACGTAGGCTCTCTGCTCAGCAGGGAGCCCGCCTCCCCCGTCTCTGCCTGCCTCTCTGCCTACTTGTGATCTCTGTCTGTCAAATAAATAAAATCTTAAAAAATAAATTAATTAAATAAGGGGAAAAAAAACTTCCCAGCCTTTTAGCTAAGATTAAGGGTAGTATCTGTTCTTACTAGTTTAAAATAAGGAAAAACTAATCCCTCTAAGAAGTTAAACTGTCTACAGTCTCAGGAGGTCACCACCTACTAAATTTTGTGACTCACCTAGTTGGAGGTTTGACCACACCCCTAATACTTCCTTACAACAAGATCTCCTTAAATCTGTCTCATTGCTCCTCTGTCAGACCCTTGCTTTTGTATGAAGTCAGTTGCTGTGTTCATCACCATTCCAGTCCCAGCTCATAGTAGAGACTTCCGTTTCTTGTGTCAAATTTTCCAGCCTTACTCAGTTTATTACCCACCCACTGTGATTGCAGTAAAGATGGCAGAAGCCATTTAAAAAGATTATATTAGAAAGTCTTTAAGTTACACAAAAAAATTCAAGGATAAGAATAAATTCTAAATTTGCTTTGGATGTAAGCTTTTCACAGCAATGACAAAATTGGGCAAGTGTGAACCATCATAACAAATGCCTTCTTACTCAGATGAACCCTGTGTGGCATTTCCTTTGCACATTGGAGCAATTGCTTTCTCCTTCCACTCAGGACTGACTCATCATTATTGTTTAGTCTCTAATGAACACCGATAAAATATTCAGGGTGCCTGAAATTTTTAGCTTTTTCTTAAAGGAGTTTTGAAATGATGCTCTTGAGTGCATGACTAAAGGTATCCTATAATAAAAGTACATAAAAATGGTCAACAAAATGAAAGTGTCAATAAAGATGGTCTCTGTGATGACTTTAAAAGATGCTTGCTGCTGACCTGGCTTTTATTTCTTCTTTAAATATTAATTGTTGATTTGCTGGTTTGAAAGCTTAGCTTCCAGTACAGAGAGGTCTATAGCTATGAATTTCTGATTTGTTTTTTTATTTGAAAGAGAAAACTGGATTCCACTGCTCCCACGAGGGTGTTGGGGTTTGTGTGCTAATTCCACCTGTGTGTAATATGTGGTTACTACACTTGCTGAGTCTCCATGTCTTGTTTTAGTGCATCGTTGTGCTAGGGATATTGGTGAGGAAATTTGTCTGTGAAAAATAGCAGAGCGATAAAAACGGAAAAAAAAAAAAAAGAGCAAAGGCAGCACTTTCCATTCTGAATGTGTTTCTTCTTAATCCTATCTCGACTCCTCACACATCCCAAGGAGGTAGTTTGATATAATGGAAATGATAAACTTTGGTGTGTGACCATTTTTGGCCCTGCAATTTAAAAGCGACATGATTTTCGGGAAGATTCCCCATCTGTAAAATTAAGGATAATATCTATCTTGCAAGGATTTTGTGAGAATTAAGTTCAATACTGTGTATAAAACAAGTATCAGCCATTAAAGCATGTGTCTGGTGTATCCATAAAACCTCTGGTTTCACCTTCATTTTCCTAGCCTGATATATCTGTGACTCCTAGTCTATATATTTGTTTTGCTCCTTTGAAAGCTGCCTTAAATTTTCTGGAAGAGTGAGAGTATGCTGGTTATTAATTTATTGCTTCTCAGCACCGAACCCACACTTTCTTTGTCCAGCATTGTGCTACTGAAGCCGGACTCAACAAATATTTATTCTTGGCCTGTGGCTCAGGGTTAAAGTTCTGCCAATGGCAAGCACAGAGGGAGGTTCCCTGCAGTGGCTGCTTGTGTTCACCTTCTGGGTCTCTTCTGTTCCATCCGTTGTTAACCACATTTTATCATGATGAACCAACATAGTTAACAGGTCTTTATTCCCTGTGCAAATTACTGGTATGGCGTCTGTGTCCTGACCAGGCCCTGATGAATACTCAGAGAGTGAAGTGTGATCGACAGAATTGATTAAGTTCAAAATGACTTTTATTTAATAAATTTGAGCTTGTTATTTCACTGAGAATATAAAAAGGAGTAAAACAAAGTCCCTCCTCTCAAGAAACTTAGAGCATAGTGGATTTCCAGGATCACAGCGTGGGAAGAATGTTTAAGATCAGTTTTCCAGTTCAACAGCTTGCTTGTGAAACATCTATAGTAGGGTCACCTTTTGGTCTGGCCTCTAACACTTCCTCGAGAGACAACTGCATTTTGGCCTTCATAGATTATCATCCTGTTCTTCCTCATTTGAAACAGGACTTATTGGGGCCCTGGGTGGCTCAGTGGGTTAAAGCCCTTGCCTTCGGCTCAGGTCATGATCCAGAGTCCTGGGATTGAGCCCCGCATCGGGCTCTCTGCTTGGCAGGGAGCCTGCTTCCTCCTCTCTGCCCGCCTCTCTGCCTGCCTCTCTGCCTACTTGTGATCTCTATCTGTCAAATAAATAAATAAAATCTTAAAAAAAAAAAATGTTTAAAAAAAAAAGAAAAAAAGAAACAGGACTTACTGCCTTGTATTTCTTTTATCGAACAAAATTCTACCTTCTGGTATAATTGGTGAATCCAGGAAATATTTATTGGGCACCTTCCATACACCAAACACTATTGTAGATTCTAGGGTCGCACCTGTGAATAAAGATGAGGATTCTCTGCCCTCATTAATCCTAGGTTCTAGTGCAGAGGCAAAGAAGAAATGAGTCAACAAAGAAATATAGAAGATGATATTGAGAGGGAAGGACATAAACCTCGTGGTGCCTAGCAAGTGCCTGAGGAAGGTGGGATACTCCTTTAGAGAAAGTGGTCATCAAAGTCCTCTCTAAAAAAGTGTTATCAGAAATGGTTTGGCATGTCAGCAATCTGGTAGGAGCCTGTGTGTCTGGACCAAGGTAGGCACGAAGGCAGGTGGGACAAAATAAGGATGCAGCAGTTTTAGGGCTAGCATACAATGGGAAACCCGATGAGGGTTTTAAGCAGGGAGTTCCATCATTTGCCTTGGGGCGGGGGGGAGTCTCTCTTTTCTCATGAATATTTTGTTTCTATTTATCTACCCTGCACCATGTCCTCTCCTCTTCCCTCTTCTCCCAACCCCATGTTATCCACCTCCATATCAAAAATTCTCAGCTTCTTCAACAGTATTAGCCCACTTATATGCCGTGGTTCTCAGGCCCCTCTTATCTCAATTTGTTGATTTGTTCAGATCCCAGAATTAAACTCTTTATATTTTGCATTCTAAATGTGATCTGACCAATGCAAATAAAGGGACCTTGTCCGCTGGTTTGGGTGCTAGATAATTTTTAATTCTTTTTTAAGGAAGCAAACTCTATTATGGTCTTGACTTTTGCCAAGACAGTGCTTACTTAATCTGGAATATGGTGAAAGTAGATTGTTTTCGTTTTCTCTTTCAGTCTTATGGAATTGAGGTCTTGAATCAGAATAAAGAAGCATCTTTTTCAGTTTTAAAGGTTGTCATGTTGGTATTATCAAGTGTTTTTATCCAAATTATTTCTTTGCCAGCATCTAGGTATCTATGAATTGCCTTTCAGAAATTGTCACAATTAAAAATCAGATGTGAATGATTATGAAATCCCCAAGTAAACTTTAAAAATTAGCATTAGAATTCTGTCACTGTTGCAGTGACACATGTAATTTCAGTTTCCTAGAATTCCTCAAAATTCTTCCAGGCTTTTCCATATCGGTTACTCTGGAAGTAGGGAAGAAATGAGGAGGAAAGGGAAAGAATCCCCTTGATTCTGTAGTAAAATACATAACCAATCCTTTTGCTAACTAGGATTTATGGAAGGGGTTTGAAATGCATAGAGAAGCTTGTAAGAAATACTTCCTATCTATGCTGAGAAAAAGTTATATTTGCATTTGAAGACATCTAAAAAATAGGATAAATAAGTGTAGTTGAAAAACTTCTCTCAAAAAATTATAATACACATGAGGCATGGCTTCTTAAAAAAAATTAGTATTAAAGCTTATCCACTATAGCAAATATGTGACAAAGTCTAAGACGTTGCACTGATTGTGACTATAGGGGACCCAGATTTTCTGCAGATGTTTGGGATTCAGTGATATTGCCAGACACCAGGAATACATTTGTGCTCAATTACAACATGTAGAATGCTGCATTGGGCTCTATTAGAATTGTTTCCTGTTACATTTGATTATAATTGAATCATAGAACATTTTGGTTACTTTAGAGAACTCCTGGTTCCTCTCTGAAAGAATCCTCTGTTTTTGCCCGAGTACTCAGGCAAGGAAACAACTATTATGTCATCGTCTTCAGAAAGGTGAAGACACGACGAATACTTTCAAAATATGAAAATAAGGAGGTCAGTGGAGTTTAAGTGGGAAGGGTGCTATAGATCTGGCTGGGTGTCTACCCTGGAGACGTTCTTCCCTTAATACTTAACTGCCAAGACCGCAAGTTTGATTGGGACAGCAGTGTGCCCGTATTAGAAAACACAAACTTCTCAGAGGCCTTGCAACTCTGGGGAGTTGTGTGATCTGGCTTAGTCAGTGAGATATAAATATTAAGTCATTGGGATTGGGATTCTAGAAATGCTATTGCTGACCTATTTTCAAATTTTTAAAAAGACAGTTTGAGCTGGCATGTATTCTTTTTTGTGCCTTCGCCTTTTGTTTCCTAGAATATGATTTTGAGATTGAAGCACCTTCTTGTAACCATGAGTCAACAAATAGGAAGAGGAATGGCACATGATCAGGGTGGTTGGACACGCAGTTAGGGTGTGTGGGCCTTATGGGCATAATGAAGCCACCGGGCAGCCTGGGGCTGCTAACTCTGGACTCAGGGTCCTGTGAACAAAATTAAACCATATTATAATAGGGTTTTCTTTACATGTAGATGAATGCTGTCCCAACATTGAGCAATCTGACCACAAAGATGAATAAATTTGACTTGATTCTTTACAGAAAATCTCTTTTGTGAAGTCAGCAGTGTTGGATTAAACTGATCCATGCTAATGTCTGTGATGGCTTATTCGATCATTTGAGCAAAACTTTCGAATAAATGTCTTCAAGGAAAATATACCCTATTTCCGTTTCTGTGGATTACTCACAGTAGGCCAAAAATAGTTGCCAAATTTAACTCTCTTCTTACCGAATATTATGGTTCATACTGAGTGAAAAATAGGGGCCTAATTAGATCTCCACTGGGCCTCTTCTTTTAAGTGGTTGTACACACATAAGTGTACATACAGGCACGCACACACACACACACACACACACACACACACAGACTGAGAAATACATTAGGCACTTCCTACACACAAATATCTGAAAGAAAATGTTCTCTCTTCTCTCTTGCATGTCTCTCAAATGCAAGTAGGATTATGAGCTTTTGGCTGTTTGCCTGCCTTTTAGTGCAAATTACCTTTAAGATGAGGGCCCTTAATCATAATGGATTTAGCCTGTGCCGCTATACAATGCTGACAACACATGTCTTATTAATGAGTATTTCAAGCATCCATTTCAGTATATCTTATCTCATATGACAGGAAAATATTCCAATAAACCTTTTCTCTTCCATTCATTACAGGAGTGTGAGCGAAGACAAAGGAGACATGAAGCTTAAGGAGGTGTTGCTGCCCCACCTCCCAACAACGTACACCCCATCTCGAAATCCCAGGTAACCATCTTACCATTTCTAAACAATGAGACTGATTTTTACAAGATTGTCAATGTGACCAATATCAGTTAATTCTACTGTACCCAGCATGAGTAGGACTGATCCAGATCCATGTTGCATAAGGTCTGACTACAAAGGCAAATGGTTTAGACACTTCTGGGTTAAGAATCTTCCTTCATCAATGATAGACTATTAAGTCGCTATAAGCCTTTAAAATTCCATAGAAAGTTTAAAGAGTTATGATCTATTAATTTTAGTGAGATTACTAGCAGTATTTGTTGCTTCTTAGCAAGATGAATTCCTAAAATACCCACGGATATTTCTTTCTAGTACAACAGTGGTGTACTGATTGCTGAAGGTTTGTTTTGCTAAGCCAGAACCTGTCGCCTCTTCCCACCCATCCTTTTAAAAAAAAATTCTCTCTCTGTCCCCTTCCTCGCAGTATTTTAAATTTTTCAATATCATTCCATCCTCACCCCTCTTAAACCTTATTTCAAACCACCACCATCATTCTCTAACTTAACTTTAATTAATAGCTTTCTAACTGGTCTCCTTGCCTTTATTCTCGAGATGGTTCTCCAATTCTTTTTTACACTCAACACATGCAAACCTTGTTTTTTAATTAAGTGACTGTGTTTTAGAACAGTTTTAAATTTACAGAACAAATGAGCAAGTGTATAATTCTCACATATTCCCCCCATCTGTACCTCCCCCACAAAGTGTCCACAATTGTGAACATCTGGCATTAATTAGTGTGGTATAATTGTTACAAATAATGAAACAATATTGGAGCATTTTTATTAACTGAAGTCAATAGTTACATTAAGGTTCACTCTTCCTGTTACAGAATTCTGTGGCTTTTCACAAATGCATAATGTGCTGTGTTCACCATTATGTTATCATACGGAATGGTTTTGCTGCCTAAAGTTCCCAGTACGGCACCTCTTCATCCCCTACTCCCACACTGAGCCCCTGGCCACTACCCATCTCTTTATTTTTCTATATTTTGCCTTTTCTAGAATATGATATGTTTAGGCTCAGATAGCCTGTTGTCTATTCAGACTGTCTTCTTTCATTTAGCAATATGCATTCATGTCTTTTAGTGGCTTCATAGCTCATTTTTTTTCATCACTGAATAATATTTCCTTGTTTGGATGTTTAACAGTTTGTTTATCCATTCACCTACTGAAGGATGTCTTGATTGCTTCCAGCCTTTGTTTAATTCAAATATTTTAAAATTTGTCTTAAGATTTCTCTGTGACACATATGTTGTTCGAACATTATTGTGTAATATTCAACTATTTGGGGATTTTCCTGTTTCTCTCTATTACTGATTTCTAGTCTAATTCCATTGTGGGCTGAGACCATGCTTCATATGATTCCTATTCTTTTAAATTTGTTAAGGTGTACTTCATAGCCAAGAATGTGGTCTCTCCCAGTGAATGTTCCATGTGAACTAGAGAAGAATGTGTGTTCTACTGTTGTTGGGTGAAGTGTTCTATAAATATTGAATAGATCGATTTGATTGATGGTGCTGTTCAGACCAATTCTGGCCTTACTCATTTTCTAACTGCTGCATATATCAGTTATTGATATAAGGGCGTTGAAGTCTCCAATTATCACGGTCGATTCTCTATTTCTCTTTGAGTTACTATTAGTTTTTGGCACGTGTATTTTGACACTGTGTTGTTAAAAGCATATACATTACCAACTGTTAGGTGTTAAAGGATTGACCCTTTATCATTATATAGTGCCCCTTTCTATCGCTGTGATTTTCCTCTCTCTGAAGTCTGCTTTGTCTGAGATTAATATAGCTACCCTAGCTTTCTTTTAATTAGTGTTTGTATGGAATATTTTTCTCTATCTACTTTACTTTAAATCTCTGTGTGTCTTCATGTTTAAAATAGGTTTCTAAAAAACATGTATGTGAGTTTTTTTTTTAAATCCACTCTGTCTCTTATCTTTTAATTGGTGTATTCAGACCACTAAGATGTGAAGTGATTATTGATATAGTTGCATTAATATCAACCATGTTCGATACTCTTTTCTGTTCATTGCACTTGTTCTTTTCTTTTTTATTCCTTCTTTTTCTGCCTTCTCTGATTTCAGTTGAACATTTTATATGATCCTATCTTATCTTTTCTCTTAGCATGTTAATTCTACTTCACTTTAATTTTTTTTTCTTTTGGTGGTCATACTAGAGTTTTCCTTATACATTTATAACTAAATCCACTTGCAAATAACACTGTTATTTGATGTTATATGATGTGCAATGCATAGTGCAGTTACCTCGTAATGGAGTGTTCCCATTCCCCTCTCCTGATCCTTATAACATTTATTTCACTTATCCGAATGCTCTAACCTCCTAATACATTGTTGCTGATTTTGCTTTGAACAGTTGTCTATTAATCATAAGAACAAACTTATGGATTTTGCTTTACCTTCATTTATTCCTTCCCTTACCCTTTTCCTTTCTTTATGTGGATCCAAGTTTCAGATCTCTATCATTTCCTTCTTTCTGAAGATTGTAACACTTTCTCGTAGGGCCAGTCTGCTGGTGACAAATTCTCTTAGCCTTTGGGCAAGTATTTCTCCTTCAGTTTTGAAGGGTAATATGACTGGATATAGATTTCCAATGTTGGGCTGGATTTCTTTCAACATTGTATCTTACTCTGTTCTCTTCACACTCCCATGGTTTCTGACAAGAAGTTCAGTGTAATTTTTTTTTTCTTTGTTCCTTCATAGGTAAAAGTTTTCCTAAGTGTTTCCCACTCTTGCTTCTTTCAACGTATACTCTTTGCCTTTGGTGTTCTACAGTTTGTATATGATATCTCTAGGTGTGGATCTTTGTTATTTATCCTGCTTGGTGTCTTCTGAGCTTCCTGGATCTGTGGTTTGGTGTATGTCATTCATTTTAGAAAATTCTCAGCCATCATTACTTCACATATTTCTTTTGCTCCTTTCTCTCTTCTTCTTGTCCTATTCTCCTTACATATAGGATGTACCTTTTGTAATGGTCCCACAGTTCTTGGCTATTCCTTTCCTTTTTTAAAAAATTCTTTTTTTTCCCATTTTGTATTTCAATTTGGAAAGCTACTGTTATATCTCAATATCACTGATTCTTTCCTTGGCTGTACCCAGTATTTTGAAACAAACATTTTTCCTTTCTGTTATAGTGTTTTTAATTTATTGGAGTTTCTTTTTATTCTTTCTTTGAGTTTCACCTTTTCTACTTATATTAGTCCTCTATTCTTTCTTGTCTACTCTTTCCATTAGAATCCTTTACATATTTATCATAGTTTTTAAAAATTCCTTGTCTGTTATTTCAAAATCTGTGTTATATCTGAGACTGGTTTTGATGATTTGTCTCTCCAGACTTTTTTTTTTTTTTTTTGGCCTTTTAACACAGCTTGTAATTTTTTGTTGAAAACTGGACATGATGTATCACTTAATAGGAACCAAGGTAAATAAGCCTTTAGTGTGAAGCTTTATGTTAATCGGGCTAGGAGCAAGCTCTGTTTAATATTTCTGCAGACAAATGTGACTGAGGATTTAGTTCCCTCTAGTTTTCTTATTTGTTGTGTTTCTATTTCTCCAAGAACTTAAGTGGAGCCTGTGTTTTGTACATCTCCTGATTATAACCTACTGTTATTATTTATTATTTCCCAGGTTTTAGCAGGCTTCCGTCCCTGCGCTCTGACTTTCAGAAGTATTTCTTAGTTTGTATTTGTTTGTTTGTTTGTTTTTTGTTTTTTGTTTTTTCCTTCTATCTCTAGATAGGAAGGATAGTGAGCTGCAGTTGGATAATTGTGCTTCTTCCAGGTCAGATAAGGCTGTAGTATAATAGTTTTCCCTGGAGGACGGACTTTTGTTATGGAAAACCTCTGAATATATTTCAAAATGGTAATTTCCCCCCACTACCCCTGCCTGGAATAGGAGGGGTTTGCTCAGATCATCACGTTGAAAACCTGCTGGGGTTCCTGGAGATAAAACTCACAAAAGCATGGAGGTCTCTGCAAAGACTGACCTCCCAGAATTTTTTTTTTTTAATTTTAAAAGCATTTGATCAAGTATGAAACATATTTGCAATATGCATAACAGGAATTAATATATAAAGAACACTACTAATATGACAGTAGTTTGGGGTTTTTAAAAAAGATTTTTTTATTTGAGAGAGAACACATGTACAAGTGTGTGAGGTAGGGAGGACCAGAAGGAGAGAGAGAATCTCAAGAAGACTCCCCACTGAATGCAGAGCCTGATACGGACCTCAGTCTCAGAACCCTGAGATAATGACCTGAGCCAAAATAAAAAATTGGGTGCTCAACCAACTGAACCACCAAGGCACCCCAAAATGACAGTTTTAATGAAAATCGGAACAAGAGAAATGAATAAGAAATTCACCCAAAAGATGTAACTGTAAATACATTTCAAAAGTTAACGCTTGCCAACTTTTTTTTTTTATTGTGGTAAGAACACTTGACATGAGATCTATTCTCTTGATGGATTTTTAATTGTGCAAACTGTACTGTTACCTATAGGCACATATTATACAGCAGATCTCCAGAATCTATTTGTCTTGCATAACTGAAACTTTATACCCACTGATTAGCAACTCCCAACCCCCACACCCTATACCAGAGGCAGAAACTGATAGGTACACTTAAATGGTAATTGTGATGAATTGCTGCAGGTTGCATATGGACTAGTTTGGGATTAAAAATTCAAGGAGATACTGCTAGAAGTTTTAACTCTCAACCTAGTCTATACTAGTCTGTACTCAGCCTTCAGCAGTTTGTTAAAAATCACTATTTAAGTGCTCCCATCAGTTACTATCTGCAGGGGTTTCTGCTCCTAGTTTGTTGATCTTGGCTGTGATTCTCTGTATTCTCCTGTCTCTCCAGATTTGCGGGTAGTGATTTGCCCCGTGACATCAATTCTCTGATGGATCTGATAAAAATAATTTTCAGTTAGTTCAGCACTTTTTGTTGTGGGATGGGAGTGATGACTTCCAGGCTCTTTAAGATGGAGCTGAAATTTCTAATTTTTTTTTTGTCAGATATTTTTTTAAAGATTTTATTTATTTATTTGAGAGGGAGAGCATGAATGGAGTGGGGATGTAATGGGGCAGGGGGAGAAGCAGATTCCCTGCTGAGCAGGGAGCCCAACACAGGGCCAGAGATCATGACCTGAGCCAAAGGCAGACACTTAACCAGCTGAGCCACCAGGTGCCCTGATAATGTTTTTTATAGTTCCATTTACAACAGCTTCAAGAAAAATAAAATATTTAGTAGTAAATTTAGCAAAAGGAATATGAAATGTATACTCTGAAAACTGTGTTTGAAAATTAAATGGAAAAGCATCATATATTCATGGATTAGACTTCTTAATATTGTTAAGTTGGTAACCCTCCCCAAATTGATTTATAGATTCTCTGTCAGAATCTCTATCAGAATCCCTGGCTTATTATTGAAATTGGCAAACTGATTCTAAAATTCATCAGACATTCCAAGGAATCTGGAATAGCCCAAACAGCCTTGGGAAAAAAAAAAAAAAAAAAAGGAAGCAGCAGCACAAAATTGGAGGACTCATGATTTCAAAACTTAATGTAATGCAACAGTAGTCAATGCACTGTGGTACTGGGGTTAGGATACACATATACATCAGTGAAATAGAATTAAGAATCTAAAGAAAACGTGATGTGTCCATGGTGTACTGATTATTGGCAAAGGTGTCAATACCACTAAATAGGGAAAATAACCTTTTCAACAATGATATTGGGATAACTGGATAGTCACATGTAAAAGAATGAAATTAGACACTTCATACCAAATACAAAAATTAACTCAAAATGGGTCAAACATGTAAATATAAAAGTTTACAATTATAGAACTCTTTGAAGAAATCATCATGATCTTGGTTTTGTCAATCAATTCTTGGATATGACACCAAAATTGAAAGCAGCAAAAACAACAACAAAAAGGAGATAAAATGGACTTCATCAAAAGTTCTAATCTTTTAAAAAAAAAAAAGACTGATGAAGCCATTCTCTAGCTTAATATTTTACAGTAGATCCTTATTGTCTTGAGATTAGAGCCCAGACCCCTAGGCATATATATGTCATATATGTCATATATGCTTTTTTATTTAAAAATGCCACCTAAAGAGGGGTGCCTAGGTGGCTCAGTCACTTAAGCATCTGACTATTGATTTTGGCTGAAGGCATGATCTTATGGGTCATGGGATCAAGCCCCACATCAGGCTCTGCACTTAGCCCAGAGTCTGCTTGAGATTCTCTTTCTCCCTCTCCTTCTGTCCCTCCCCCTGCTCATGCACTTGAGTGCTCACTCTCTCTCTAAAATAAATAAGTAAATCTTTTTAAAAATGTCATCTAAGGAATTTAATATATTTTAATGTAAAACAGTACCTGTCTACATATCTGTTTGCATATTGATATCTATTTATTTAGAAGGCATGGGTAGTTGTGTGAGCATGTTTTAAATTGTCACTTACTTATATACTTATTTATGAAAATATGTTTTTACTTACAAAGTTTACTTACATATTTAATCACAAAAGTTCATGTCACCTCTAAGTTATGTAAATAAACATCATAATAGTTGTGTAATCATTTTTATTCCTCAAAGGTTTACATTATCCTGCTTGCTCCATTGATCTGACATCATTTTTCAGACTGAATGTTTTTGAGAGCTCTCTTTTATACTTTAAATTCCACTTTTGTAAAGTGCCTGACTCAGGAAATATTTAGTATTTGCCATAGGGAGCTCAAAAACCATAATATCTGTGAGCATATGGGATTATCACTGAAACAAGCACTCTGAATCTATGAATCTGCATCCCTCTCAGATAACCCCTAGTAGGTCAAAGCAATAACATGAGAGAGAGGCAAGAAGATCATCTGTGGTTTGATAGTGTTTTAGCCATATTATTATGGACTTAGAAAATGCTTGATTATTTTATTCATATTTTTAAGGATTACTGTATCCCCACAGTGTAATTATCACTTTGTATTAAAAAATATACACACACATTTTCCTCTCTCTTAGGGTTTATAATTTAGTGAAAGAAGAGAAAGAGAAGAAAATTAGTGACTGTAATAGAGTTTAAGTACCATAGTAAAATAAGAAGTAAATGTTTTGAAAATATGTGGGGAAATATCTACTTGCGTTATAAAGGGAGTGAAGAAATGTGAGCTCATAGAACATACATCTCAGGTAACATCTGCATTGGTTAAGAGTTGAGAGGCAGAGAAGAGGAATGGTTGGGTTGGAAGACGCTATGAGAAACTGCTCAGATCTTCCTTTTCAGACTTGTTTTCCTATTGCTGACTGATAGCCTTCAGCTGTCAGGACTTTCTGGACTTTCCCCTTAGAAGTCTATACTTGCCCAAGGTCATATCCTATTCACAAGTGCAAACACCTCCATTGACTGGCCTCTGCAAGAACATAAAGGCCTAGTCTACTGCCACAATAGGTAGCAACTCTGAAGAGCCTGCCTCATGGCAGGACTCCCTATGGAGTAAGTTGTGGCCTTTGATGAGACTGTATCACAACCCAAGCTTTTAATCCACTCATTTCTCTTTTCTTTCCTTCACTTCCTTTCCATTCCATAGCTTTTGATCCTAAGAGAAATCCTTAAGAAAGTCTTTGTATTCTAATTGATGTCTCAAAAATCTGCTTCCTGGGGAACCCAAAACTTTATTGGTTGGTGCCAGGAATGTTGTGAGAACAGAGTGCTAAGATGAGATGAAGGAGGTGGACCATGTATCAGTTAGCTGGCAGTGATGACTCCATCACTGAGTGAAATATGAATATATTCCATTCATATATAAATGCTCCTAGAACAAAATAGATTTTTAATAGTTAAATTTTTATCAGTGGTGAATTGGGAAGAGTATACCAGTTGTTTCTGTTATCTACTGCTATATAATAAATGACTCCAAAATTAAATGTGCTAGAATGGAATTTTGTGGATTTCCTAGGCTTACCTAGGTAGAAGTGCCACCATGCTCTTATTCTATGGTGTTGGCCAGAGCTGCAATCATCTAAAAGCTCATTTGGGCTAGATGTCTAAGATGGTGCTCACCTGGCTTGCAATTGGTGCTGTCTGTTGGCTGGAAGCCCAGATTGGGCTTCAGATAAGTATGCCTATATGTGGTCTATGTGTGTGGTTTGGGTTTCTCATGACATGTAGTCTAGGGTCAGAGAGAATGTAGACTAAGAGCAAGTGTTCCAAAGACCCTGGCAGAAGGAAATAAACCTCTTATAGCTGAAGTTTGGAATCTATGCAGCATGACTTCTACCGTACTGTATTGGTCAAAAGCAGGTCATGAGGCCAATCCAGATTCAAGGGAAGAGGACCATGCAAGGAAGTGAATACTGGGAGATGTATTCCACTGCGGGGAGGGAGCATCTTTGGTGTCTAGCTACCATACTGGAGGCAATTTATCAATTATTTGAGAAATATGTGTTTGTGTGTGTGTATGGCTGTGTGTATGTGTATATAGAGGGAGGGATAATTATTATAACTATAAGGAAAGTTTAATAGGGTGACTGTTGCTAAGCATGATTGATATTTTGGAAAAAGATGTGAAAAGCAGGAAGTGTTTAATTAGCAACTAAACACTGAATATGAAATTCATATGGCCTGCTTTGTAGTCTATAAAGAGGCTTTCATTCCACTCAAAGGAAAGAAAAATCATTTTATGCCAAGGACATACAGATACACAGAGTAAAAGATACAGGGGAAGTAGGCTCCTTTATATCCCCATTTATTTTTCAGTCTGGGGCATTGAAAATCCAGATGAACTCTGGAAAATAACACTGGACTATAAGTTCAACAATGGACTACTTATAAACTCAATATTAACCAGATATGATACCTTTACTAGAGCAGATTAGCATGGCCTCAGGAACATGATATGTGGCCTTTGATCAGACTAATGCTTCTTTTTACATCTCGTCAAGAAGAAGGATCAGAAACAGTTTACATTCACTTGGAAGAGTGGAATATAATACATTTATGGCCCTGCCTCAAGACAATACTAACTCTCTCACCCACTGTCATAGTGTAGTCTGAAGAAACCTGGACTGTCAGAAGACATGACACTGTGCCTATATTGAAAACATGCTAATTGAACCAGATTATCAAGAAGCAACCAGTATATTGGGGGCATTGTTAAAATACATATGCTCTAGAAGATGAGAAATGAATTCTATGAAGTTAGGTAGCTTACCACATTAGTTAAATATGGAATCCATTAGTCTGAGATATTTCATGACATCCTCTCCGAAGTAAGAACAAATCATTGCGTGTCACAACTCCTTGCATGAAGAAGGAAGCACAAAGCCCAGTTGGCCTTTTTGGGTTACAGAGGCAGAGGGTCAAACTCTGAGGTTTACAGTATGCCCACAGACCCACTGAGTGACCTGAAGAGCTGCTGGCTTTGATTAGGGACAAGAGCTGGAAATGGTTCTGCAGTATTTCAAGTTGCAGTTCAAGAGGCCTGATGTTTGGGCTGTATGATGAAGAAAATGTACCATTGGTGGTATTTGTGGTGAGAACAGATGCTATGTGGAGGTATGGTAAGCATTAATGGGAGAACCACCGTGCACACCTTTCTGATGTTGGTGTAAGACCTTGCCATTGGCAGTGAGGAATCGTACATTCTTTGAAAAATAATTGCCACATTGATAATGGGTTCTGATAAAGATGGAGGACTTGGCTATGGGTTATTCAGTGATCATGAACCACAATTTCCCCTCATAAACTGGGTTCTGTCATACTCATCAAGTGATAAGGTCTGCAAGCCTAGCAACAATCCATTGTAAGATGGAAGCTGTGTGTTCGGGATTGGGCATGAAAAAGGTGAGAGAGCACAAGTGGGCTGCACAAGTGGGTGGCTCAGACTCTCATATTATCTTCCTGTCTTGTACCTATACCTTTCCCTTAGGGAAGATCACACCTATGTGTAACCCCATAGGAGGTCCCTTATAACCAGCTGACTGAGAAATAAACAAGCCAAACTTCGTTCTTGGATGAGTTAGCTAGTATGTTGGTAAGCAAAACAAAACAAAACAAAACAAACCCAAACACCAAAACAAACAAACAAAAAAAACAAATACAGTTGCCCCAACCCCCCCGCAATCAGCAACGACATTGAAAGAAATCAATTTGGATAAATTGTCACAATAGGCAGAGATTTAAGCAGAGTGAAAGGGGAAGTGGCTTATGGTTACAGTATATACAAATTTGTGGGCAGTGGCAAACGGCTTGGCTGATAGGCCTGGAAGGAAGAATTTAAGAAATTGAAGACAAGGAGATCTGGAGTAAAGGCTCCAGATGGAGGCTGTGTGGATGGACTTGTAGGAGTAAGCATACTTTGTATGAAGATACTTGAATCACATTTTAATGCTCATCAAAGAGGATCAATTGACAGTGAGACATCTGAGGCATTAGCTTTGAGAAGATTTCAAGGGCCCGTTAAGCCCTAAGCAACCAGTTTGTGCCTGCACATTTCCTGTTCCTTGTGTCAAAGGAAAACATACAAGAAGAGTTATTACCCTAAGAGTGTTATTTGACTATGACCATCAGGAAAGAGTAGTACTGCTATTAAACAAGGGAGCAGAGAGAAATATGTTTATAGTTAGGGTGATCCATTCGGGAGCTACTTGACATTCCCTTGTCCACTTTTTTTTTTTTTTTAAGATTTTAATTATTTATTTATCAGAATGAGAGAGAGAGAGAGAGAGATTGAACACAGGCAGACAGAGTGGCAGACAGAGTGGCAGGCAGAGGCAGAAGGAGAAGCAGGTTCCCTGCCGAGCAAGGAACCCGATGTGGGACTTGATCCCAGGATGCCGGGATCATGACCTGAGCGGAAGGCAGCCCCTTAACTAACTGAGCCATCCAGGTGTCCCCCCTTGTCCACTTTTGATGATAAGTGGAAAAACAAAGCAGTTGTGAAACAGAAGTCCATGGCAACAAGGGACTCAGCTCCTCAGGAATTTGAGTCTAGATTACTACCAGGAAAGCCACCAAGGCTAGCAGAAGTGCTAGATGAGAATAAAGGGAACCTAGAATAGGTAGTAGAGAAGAGGAACAAATAGTATTTGTGGCCTCAAATCCACAGCTGCAGGGCCCTGCACTTTATCCTACTAACCTTATAAGTTCTCTCAAGTAAAAACTCCCCTTCCCTACTCTCCCTCCCCTTTCCCTTCCCTAGGTATTCATCTTGAGAGCACTCTTTAGTAAACTTATGCACACCAACCTTTATCTTCGACTCAGGGAAGTCAATCTGCAACAGCTTGAGTTCAAGCAAGAGAGAATACTCTGAAGGCATGCTTGAGCAAGATGTATTCTTTTTTTTCTAGAGCCAAAAAGGTGATTTAGTAGGGAAAGGTGAAATTAGAAAGATAACCAAGGGCCTTGAAAGTCATTTTCATACTTTGAAAAGAGGATTGGGACAGGCAACAGTGAATGGCCCTACTGGGTGTTTAGCAAGTCAAATACTGAAAAAGTATATGTTGAGTTTAGCAGCAAAGAGAGGGACTTGTTCTTATGTATTAATATTCTGAGGCAATATGACATTATTTTGATAGTAGGTGGACTCAGTGACTGTCAAGTTTCCTTCAAGTCCTTAAGTTCCTTTTTTATTTTTTAAAGAAGATTTATTTATTTGAAAGAAAGAGTATGTACATGCATTCTTGCTTGCAAAAGTTGGAGGAGGGGCAGAGGGAGAGAATATTTAAGCAGACTCCCCACTGAATGCAGAGCCCATGAGGAGCTCAATCTCAGGACCCATAAGATCATGACCTAAGCCAAAATCAGGAGTCGAATGCTTAACTGACAGAGCCATGCAGACGCCCCTTAAGCCCTTCAATTCTATGAAAGATTTGAGTTGTGTGCAAGTATCTCAGCAAAGAGCTCAGCCTAAGAAATCAATAAATTGAACTCGAACAAATACTGCTCTGGATGTATCTGGATTGCCAATAGCCAGAGCAACAGGTAGCTCTAGGAAACTCGTATTTTGAGGCTAAATACTTATTTACCCATAGTCATATTTTTTTTTCTGATGCCATTCAATGCAAGTTCCAAAAATAAAGTTTAAGTCTAAAATCCATATATTTACTTTGGGAACACTTGGAATGCTGCTAAATTATTTTATTTACTAAGTAAATAATTTTTGTTGGCATTTGAGAAAAGTAGGAAAAAACCATTGTATTAGGCTTATTATGACTAACATTGCTCAAACTGAGGCACCATGGACCATGGGAAAAAAAACTAGAAAATATCCACAAAGAAGAATTTAGCACAGAGGATTAACTTAGAAGAAGCATATGTTGTGTCATTATATGAGCTGATTTCTTGCTTAATTTATTTTCTACTTAATTACACTGTACACCTTTGCTGAATCTGTAGTTAAAATGTCCTGTCTGCAAAATGTTTTTATAATAAATATCCAAGCCCTCAGCTGTGCTATTGTATTGAGAATAGATCAATAAGTCTGTTATATTTTAAAAATTTACTTGCTTTTAAAAGTCAGATTTATTTCTCAATTCTATATTATGTATTGAGTTGTAGTGGTTTTTTATCTTCTTGGGCTTTATAATTTCCATTCTTTTTCCTATTTCTTATGTGTGGTACAGTTGGGAAAAAAAAATCTTAAAATGTAGAAAAATTTCTATTAGCATGAAATACATGCTTAACCTAAAATGTATAGGAATCATATGTCTGTGATATCAATAAGAGATCTAATAAGTTGAACTCAGATGTATATTTCAGTAGATCATGTTATACCAACTCACCAATTTTCAAATATCCTATTTCTAACTATGACTGGAGAAACTTTATACACTAACATGAATAGAAAGACATTATTTTATATTTCTTAGTGCTTTGAAGATCTTAAGTATTCTGTAAACCTGCTATAATGAATTAGAAATTGCAGAACACTCCTGTGAAGTGTTAAAATCTAGTAAGAGCAAAATTAAAGCAATGTAATAAAATTTCAGTTATCCAGAACATTTAGGGATTGATTTATTCATTGTAGCTCCTTCCTGAATGTTTGCTCTCTTTAGGTACTGAACATTTTAATTTCAATAATGTTGGGTGGAATTATTTTCTATAATGAAATAAAACTTACCCAGGGTTTTAAATAATTAGGTTTTATTTTTATAAAAATAATGCTAGTAATAAGTAAAAAAAATTCAAGTAACATCTTAAAATTTATAATAAAAAGTAGACTCCTGTCTTCTCCAAACCCAGACAAAACTACCTACAAATATTTAGGCTATCTCTTCTGGCATTTATCTCCATCTATTTACATAGCATAGCTATACTGTTATTTCTTGATTTATGAAGTTTATATTTATTGTGCAAGAGTACACTTTATCTCATTTATACCATTAACCTTTTAAACTATTTCCCCATTCTCTCAATACAGTTAGCTGGTAATTTGCTAAATCAAAATTTATTGTTAAAATCTTATTATGATTGGGTGCCTGGGTGGCTCAGTGGGTTAAAGCCTCTGCCTTCGGCTCAGGTCATGATCCCAGAGTCCTGGGATCCAGCCCCGCATCCGGCTCTCTGCTCAGCAGGGAGCCTGCTTCCCCCTCTGTCTCTCTGCCTGCCTCTCTGTCTACTTGTGATCTCTGTCTGACTTGTGATCTCTGTCTGTGAAATAAATAAATAAAATCTTTTAAAAAAATAAAATCTTATCATGATTACATAAATATTATTAACAGGGCCATGTGACATATACCAGAATTTCATTTCCTTTCTTGATCAAATATTTTACCTACAGTTAGTCGTTGCTTCATATTTTCCTTACTTAGTGGTCTATCAATTCAGTCCAAGTTTCAAAATTTTTCAGTATAACTGAATTTATTGTCATATTTTAGTTTCTGTTTTTTTATTTTTAGCAGCTAATTGAAATATAATTTAAACACAATAAACTATACAATTGAAAGCATCCAAATCAATAAATTTTGACATATGTATATAACTGTGAAATAACCAAGATAATGAGCATCTTTATTCTGCTTCTTTATAAACCTTCCTTCCTGCTAAACCATGTCCCTTCATAAGATAAACACTGATTTAAAATTTTTTTAAGGAGCTCCTGGGTGGTTCAGTTGGTTATGTGGCTGCCTTCAGCTCAGGTCATGAACCCAAGGGTCCTGGGATTGAGCACCACATCAGGCTCCTTGCTCAGCGGGGAGCCTGCTTCTCCCTGTCTCCCTGATTGTGCACTCTTTCTATCTCTCTCTGTGTCAAATAAATAAATTAAATCTTTAAAATAAAATAAAACAAAATAAAATAAAATTTTAAATTAAAACATGTTATATAAGTGGAATCATAGTATGTACACTTATTTGGTGTGGTTTATTTTACTTGGGAAAATTATTTTGATATTTACTCATGTTGTAACATATATCAGTTGTTCATTCTGTTTTATTACAGAATAGAATCCATAGAATGGACATACATAGTTTGTTTATCCATTCTTCTGTTGAAGGGCATGGATTATTTCCCATTTTTGGAGAGGTTATGAATATTCATATATAAATCTTTGTGTAGATATATACTGTCATGTCTTTAAGGTAATTAGCTAGGGATAGAATGATTGAATCCTATGGGAAGTATATGATTAATATTTAAAGAAATTAACAAACTGCTTTTCCAAATGATTGTTTCATTTTAAATTTCTGTTAACAGTTATATGAAAGTTCTAGTCCTTTACTTCTCACCAAAACTTCCTATGGTATAGTCAATCTTTTAAATTTTATCTATTCTGATAGGTATGTAGTGGAGTCTCATTGTAGTTTTAATATGAATTTCCCTAATGACTACTGATACTCAGCATTTTTTCATGTGTTTATTTGGCATCTGTATGTCTTATTGGTGGTGTTCATTCAAATATTTTTCCCTTTATTGGGATGTATTTTCTTATTACTAAGTTTTGATAGTTCTTTATAAATTCTGAATACATGACCTTTATCAGAGACGATTTATTTTGATTATGATTTATTTTTTTTTCCTAGTCTGTGGCTTATCTTTTCATTACCTTCACATTGTCTTTAGAAGGGTAAAAGTTTGTAATTTTAATATAGTCCAATTTATATTTTTTTCTTACAGGGATCATGCTTTTGTTGTTGTATCAGAAATTGTTGCCTAACCCAAAGAGGCAAGAGTTTGAGTATCAGGCAGTGTTTGTCTCATAGAATGAATTAAGATACATTCCCTTCTCTTCCACATTGCAAAAGTAGTTTTTTGTTTTTATTTTTGGTTTTGGGATTTTTTTAAAGAATGGCTATATATTTCCTTAAACTTTTAGTATAATTAACTATTAAATCTATATGGACTTCTCTTTAAACTTTATTACATAGCCATTATATATATTCTTCTGGTTTAAATTTTTCTTGGTTTTTGTTTGTTTGTTTGTTTCTTAAGGTGGAAATTGAGATCATTTATTTGACTTTTCTTCATATATATGTGTATATATATATATACACACACATACACACATATGTATAAAATAATTGGTTCGAGGTCCTTTTTCTCTATATATTTTTCCAGATTTTTTTGTGTGCATGTGTATGTGTGTATATTCAATAAAAATGGCATGTGTTATGACAAAGTGATATGTAAAACATTAAAGGAGTATGATCTCAAACACAAGAGATTTCACATGGATGTATGATGATCAGGTGAGATGTCTATGGACAACAGAATTATTTCAGGCTAAATGTAATACTAGACCAGGACACTAAGAGAAGCAAGTCTTCAAGGAAATACAATTTTTAAAATGACTTTTCTATATGTTATCAATTACCTAAGAGAAAGTTGACTTAAACATTAAATTTCTATTACCTTTATAAACAAACAGATGTAAAAATTAAGAAATAAATTTCTGAAGAGGAGTATTTTTATTTAAAAACCTATAGAATCAAGTCTTCTGCTTCCAGGAAGAGGAAGTAGACATACTTTTTCCTTTACCTCCCACTAGGTTGAGCAAAAAACCCTGGAAATTAATATAAGACCATCATAAGAAGAGTCTGAAAAGTGATAGACTAGCTAGGTACCTTGGAGCCCAAGGTACTATATGATGGTGAGTTCCTTGGGTTTTCTTTTTGTTCCTAAGTTTGGTGCTGAATAATCTGGCAACCCCAAATGCCACAGGGTACAGATGAAAAAATCCCCAACAGAAACATACTCTCTAGAGCCAAATGACCAGGAAAGTGACAGCCAAGCAAGACAGAAAACTAAACAAGTACTCTAGTCAAATACAAGAGTAAGAGTTTTGGTCCTCTCCCTGCCCTATGCCAGAAAGAGTGCTGAGTAGGGAGCCTAGACTTCTATATTTGCCAGGTGATAATTAAGTACTTCAACCATCTTTCCAGGGAGTCAGAGAGAAGGCTAAGTAGATGGACTTTCATCTTCATCAGGCAGTAATGAGATCCATCTCTGTTATAGTATCAGTGGGAACATATGGGAAGCTTGGACTTCCACACTACTAGGCAGTAATAAGATGGTCTTCTTTTCCCTCCTTGGTGGTGACAGAGGGAGTATAGTATACTCAGGACTTTTACTACCAACCAGTCAGTGGTAATTAGGCTGTACCCTCTCTATGTTGTGTCAGTGGAGACCACAAGGGGAACAGTAAAGACCAGGAAAGACCTTAACAGTATGTGGGACTTCAATGCTTGCTCAGCAGTAACAAAGAGCCACCCCACCTCGTTATCAACAGAGGCCAAGCAGTAACAAGGACTTCTTCACCAGCTGGAAGTAGTAAGGGGGCATCTTACTCTCTCCTTGATGGAATGACAGAGAAAGCTAGTTAAACCAGTTTAAATAAGATCCAGAGTCTCAAACATAATAACCAAAATGTTTATGTTTCAGTCAAAATCTTTTTGTCATACCAAGAAACAGGGAGAAATAAAATTTAATGAATTAAAAAAAGATCAAGAGATGCCAACATTGAGATGACAGACATGTTAGAATTATATCATCTGACAAAAAGTTGAAAACAGCTATCATAAAAAAGCCTCAATAAGCAATTACAAACACACTTGAAACAAATGTAAAAATAGGATCAGGAAGAAAATTGAAACTATAGCAAAGAAATAGAAGACATTTAAAAAATCATGGAATTTTAGTGGGAACAAGCACAAGAACTAAAATTTTAAAAATGAATGGATGTTATCAATAGCAGAATAAAAGGAGAGAGGAAAGATCAGTGTGCTGTTAAAATGAATGTACCAGTAGACTGATATATATGTTTATATAACAAAATATCTATAGAAACTAGTGAGAAAAATTCATTTAATTCATGGAAGGCAGGAAAATGATGAAAAATAGAAACAACTAACAAAACAAAACAAAATCAAAATGGCCAACTTAAATCTTAATATGCCAATAAATTTATTATATATAAATGGCTTAAGTACACCAATTAAAAAACAGAGATTCTCAGAGTAAATTAAAATATGTGACTCCACTATCTGTTGTGTACAAGAAAGTCACTTCAAATAAAACAATACTGACAGACTGGAAGGGATAGAAAAATATATGTTGTGCCAACACTCATAGGAGGAAGTAAAATGATATTTGAAGTGCTCATAGAAAAAACTGCCAGTCAAGAATACTATACCTGTAAACATATAAACTTACCCAAAAAAAAAAAAAAAAAAAAAAAGAATGTTACACCCAGTTAAACTTTCCTTCTGAAATGAAGGAGAAATAAAGACATTCCTAGCAAACTGGCATAGTAAGCTGAGGGAGTTCATTACCACAAGACTTGTCTTACAAGAAATGCTAAAGAGAACTCTTCAGGTTAAAAAATAAGAATTCTAAGTCCAACATGAAAATCTGAAAGTATTAAACTCACTGCTAAAGGTGAATATATAGTTAATTTCAGAATGCTCAGATGTTGTAATGGTGGTGTATAAATCACTTTTAATTCTAATGTAAAGTGAAAAGACAAAATATTAAAAAATAACCAAAACCACAATAACTTATTTAAAAAGGTGAAAATATGATGTCAATTGCATAAAATATGGAAGAGGGGACTAAAAGTGTAAAGTTTTTGTGTGTGATAGAAATTGAATTGCTATAACTTAAAAATAGACTGTTTTAACAATGAGATGTTTTATATAAACCTCATTTTATAACCTCAAAGAAGAAACCTCTAGTAGATACACAAAAGATAAAGAAAAAAGAACCTAAACATACCGCTCCAAAAAAAAATACACAAATCATAAAGGAGATAGCAATAGAAGAAGAAAGGAACAAAGGGACTACAAAACAGTCAGAAAACAATGAATGAAATGACAGTAATAAGTCTATACTTATAAACAATTATTTTAAATGTAAATAGATTAAATTCTCTAATCAAATGACACAGTACTGAATGTTTAGATTAAAAAACAAAAATAGGAAAATAAGACCCAACTGTATACTGCCTACAAAAGACTCACTTCAGCTTTATGGGCACATATAGAATGAAAGTGAAGGGATAGAAGAAGATATTCCATGCAAATGGTAACCAAAAAAGAGCAGAGGTGACTATATTTATGTGAACAAAATGGACTTTCAGTCAAAACTGGTTACAAGAGACAGAGAAGGTCACTGTATAATGATAAAGGAGTCAATTCATCAAGAAAATATAACAATAAGAATCTAAAAGAAAAGCAAACTCATAGAAACAGAGAATAGATTGCTTGTTGGCCAGTGGGGGCGATGTGGGGAAAACAGGTGAAGATGGTCAGAGAATAAAACTTTTATAAGATGAAAAAGTTATGGGGATACAGGACAATACCATACTGTATATTTGAAAGTTGATATAAGAGAATAAACCTTAAAATTTGTTAATACATACACACAAACAGTTGTAATTATGTGAGGTGTTGAATATAATAACTAACCCGATTGTGCACATCATTGTGCAAAATATGCATATATTGAATCATCATGTCATACGCTTTATGGGAAGCTGGGAAAGAAATAATTCAAAATATGTATGCCCCAAACATTGGAACACTTAAGTATTAAAAGAAAATATTAACAAAACTGAAAGGAGAAATAGACAGCAATACAGTAATAGTAGGGTACTTCAGTACCCCTACTCTCAGCAATGGATAGATCATCCAGACAAAAACTCAGCATGGAAATATTAGATTTTAATAACACTGTATTACAAATGGAGCTAACAGACACCCGCATATCATTCCATCCAATAGCAACAAAATGCACATTCTTTTCAAGCACATATGAAGTATTCATCAAAATAGATCATATGTTGGACCATAAAACAGGACATAATGAAGTTAAGAAGGTTGAAATCGTATCAAATATCTTTTTTTTTTTTACAATGAAAGTCTAAAAAAGTCAATAGCAGGAGGAAAATTGGAAAATACAAATATGTAGAAATTAAACACACTCCTAAACAACCAATGAGTAAAAGAAGAAATCCAAAGGGACATCAAAAAGTATCTTGAAACAAACAAAAATGGGAATGCAACATATCAAAACTCACAGGATATGGGAAAAGCAGCTCTAGAGGGAAGTTTATTCAATAAAAACCTATATAAGAAAAAAGAAATATCTCCAATAAACAACATAACTTTACATCTCACAGAGCTAGGAAAAGAACAAATTAAGCCTTCAGTTAGCAGAAGGAAAGAAATCAAAAAGATTAGAGCAGAAATAGTGATTAGACACAAAATAGAAAAGATCAATGAAACTAGGAATTGGTTTTTGAAAAGATAAAATTGAGAAATCCTTAGCTAACCCAGAAAAAAAAAGAGGACCCAAATAAAATTACAAATAAAAGAGAACACATTACAGCTGATGTCACAGAAATACACAGGATCACAGGAGATTAATAACTATAGTTATACGACAACAAACAACCTAGAAAGCATGGATAAATTCCTAGAAACATGCAACCAACCATGACTGAGTTATGAAGAAATAGGAAATTGGAGCAAACCAATTTGAAGGTGGTCAGAGGGTAAACACATTGAAGCAATAATCAAAATACCTACGGACAAAGTAAAGCCCAGTCATAGTTGGCTCCATGGATGAATTCTTTTTAATTTAATTTAATTTTTTCAGTGTCCCAAGTTTCATTGTTTATGCACCACACCCAGTGTTCCACGCAATACATGCCCTCCTTAATACCCACCACTAGGCTCACCCATCCCCCCGCTCCCTCCCTTCCAAAACCTTCAGTTTGTTCCTCAGAGTCCACAGTCTCTCTTGGTTCATCTCCCCCCTCCAACCCCCCCTTCTCTTTTCCTTTCCTTCTATGTCCTCCATATTATTCCTTATGTTCCACAAGTAAGTGAAACCATATGACAATTGACTTTCTCTGCTTGACTTGTTTCACTCAGCATAATCTCCCCCAGTCCTGTCCATGTTGATACAAATTTGGGTATTCATCCTTTCTGATGGCTGCATAATATTCCATTGTATATATGAACCATATCTTCTTTATTTATTTGTCTGTTGAAGGGCATCTCGGCTCTTCCCACAGTTTAGCAATTGTGGCCATTGCTACTATGAACACTGGCCCTTTTCACTGCATCTGTATCTTTGGGGTAAATACCCAGTAGGGCAATTGTATCGAACATTTAAAGAACTAACATCAGTCCTTCTCAAACTCTTCCAAAAAACTGAACAGGAGGGGGCACTTCCAATTTCATTTTATGAGGCCAGCATTACAGTCATACCAATGTCAGATAAGACACTGCAAGAAAAGAATTATAGGTCAATATCCCTGATGTACATACATGCAAAAATCCTCAGCAAAATACTAGCAAAAAGAATTCTACAATACATTAAAAGGATTATATATCACAGTCAAGTAGGATTTATCCCTAGGATGTAAGGATGACAGTTTAACATATGCAAATAAATAAATGTGATACACTACATGAACAAAATGAAGGTTGAAAATAGATACTAAAAAGCATTTGACAAAATTTCAGTATCCTTTTATAATAATTTTGTTAGATTGAATTGAATAACAAAATCCAAATATATGCTGCTTACAAAAGATTCACCTTAAATGCCAAGATGCATAAAATTTGAAAGCAAAAGAATATTAAAAAGATACACTATCCCAAAAAGAATCAGCTAAGTTATAATATTAGTCAAAGTAAACCTTAATGAAGAGATAGCAGTAAAAACAAAAACAAGAATGACATAATATTGGGTGAATTCATCAGGAAGAAATAATAAACCTAAATTATGTGTATCTAATATCATCCTTTAAATTACAAAGCAAAATCTGACAAAAATAAGAGGAGAAATACATAAATACATAATAGTAGATTTTAAACCCAACTCTCAGTAACTAATAGGACAAGCAAGGGGAAAAAAATCATTAAAGACAAAAGATTTGAATTTAGGATTGCTAGCAAACCTTAAGTCCTGTGTAAGTACACGAGCTAAGAACATTTAATAGTACCTCTAACAGTAAAGCTAAGGTGTGCTCCTGAGAATCAGAATTTTCTCCAGTTGTTTGTAAGATTCCCTTGTTTATGCAATTTCTTTTTTTAAAAAAAGATTTATGTATTTGAGAGAGAGAGAGAGCGCACACACACACACACACACACACACACACAAGCAAGCGAGTGGGGGGAGGGACAGAAGGAGAGACTCTTCAAGTGGACTCCCCACTGAGCATGGAACCCAGTGAGGGGCTGGATCTCAAGACCCATGAGATTGTGACCTGAGCGGAAACAAAAGTCGGCTGCTCAACCAACTGAGCCACCTTGGTGCCTCTTATGCAATTTCTTTATCAAAGAACCTAGGCTTTCAAAGAATTCTGTTAATATATTCTCAAAGAGATCTATGGATTATTGCACCGTAGTCTTCTGCAAGCGACATTAGGCTCCAAGACAAGCCATATTTTAGTCTATAGCCATCCATAGTCAAGTACCTTGATTGTAATTTCCTGTCAATAGAATTTCATTGCAATTCAAACTGCTGATATTATGGCAAATGACATAAAATGGAGGCTTCTTTTCCATGCTGTGAGTCAAGGTTGGCTCAGGCACAAAGCCTATTATAATCTGCCCAATCTTACCTACTGGTATTTCCCGAAGTAACTTCATTACTACTAAGTATAAGAGAATTAAAAATGTATTAGCAACCTCTATGTGTCAGATACCATGCCAGTGAACAACAAAGAGATAAATGATTTCTAATAGTCATTCAGAATTTTAAAGGAGTATATAGCTTTTAGCAGAGTATTCATAATTGATGATCAGTAAAAGTATATCGATTGAATAAAGTACTTATTAAAGGATACTTTATAAATGTAATTGAATAAAATTGTATTGGACAAAATCAAGAATGCAGGTACTATATTTATTGTTTACAAAGATGAGTGTGTATACCTTGGCAGAAGATCTCGCTCTGGCCCAGACATGAAAGCTCCTGAAGCCCTACAAGGCATATTACAAAGTGAAAGTCCCTTGTGCCATTTTGACTGACTGATTGCTTGATCAATTCCTTTTTTTATTCAACAAATACTTATTGTGTATTATGTATCAAGCATTCATGTGTCAATGACTAACACTGACAAAGCTCTAGCCCCCTAGATTTTATAGAGTTCACATTTTAGTTTGGGAGGCCAAGATTTTAAAAAATCCCTCTCAACTTAAAACACAATTAATTATTAATTGTGATTGTAATAAAGTGCTACCAAGAAATATAGGGCTGTATAGGATATAGGATTTTATTTATTTGTTTATTTGACTTGTTTGTTTATTTAATATTATTATTATTTTTAATTGTATGGGACATTATAACTAGGGATCCTGCCTTAGTTTTGGCAGTGGAGGATGGGGAGTGTGTTGTGCATGTCACAGATGGTTATTGAAGGCAATATATTTGAACCACACTGTGATGATAAATTAGAAGTAGAAGGGGATGGTCATGTATCCCAGATTGGGAGAACAGCCTTTGTGCAAAAGACTTATCCCTTCCCTAACAAATATAGTATACTTCATAAATGAAACTGAATGTGAGTATAGAGTAAGTGGTAGAATGGAAAAAACTATATCCAGATCATGACAAGCTTTTAGGAAATGGTAATGATTTTCTTCTTTATCCCCAGAGAATAGAAAGCCTCCAAAGGAATTTAAATAAAGGAGTGAAAGAGTTTGAGTCCTGGATTGACTCAGGACAAGTATATGCAGGGATACCATTGTTTCCCACTGACCATAGAGTAGGAAAAACTCTCTAATGACCTGGGCTAGCATGGTCAATGTGGAAATAGAGAAAAATCACTTCATTCAAGGAGTATTTAGTATGTAGAACAGGAAAAAAAGAAAAAAAAAAGAGATCAGTCCTTGATTGGACATGAGAGGTGAGGAAAGAGAGAAGTCATGTCTAGGACTATGGTTTCTCTGGCTTCATGGTGGTGCTACTGTTCTAGGAGATTCTCAGCAGTGGAAGGAAAGCAGGCTGTAGGAGGAAGATGATGCTGACCAGTGTGAGCTGCCTTTGGGACTTCTAAGCAGAGATATTGGCAGTTAACATAGTTCATCTAAAATTCAGAAGGAAGTTGTGGGTAAGAAATAAGTTGTTAGATATTCAGATGGCATTGCCTAGGGCATAAATATGGAAGTAAAGCAAGTTTGTTTTGGATCTTTGAGGAACTCTTTTACTTAAAGACCAAACAAAAAGGAGGAGCAGGTAGACACACAATGAAAGTGACATTTGTAGAAGAGAACCTGTGGGTATGGTGTCTTCTAAGGCAAGGGGAGAGGGTTTTGAGAATACAGAGTGGTAAATGCTATTCCTCAGAATGAAGTTTTCTCATTATAGTTGAGGATGGTTTGCTTAATGTTCTCTTTGAAATGCTAATAGTACCTGACTCTGCTTAGAGTTATGGTCTACTTGCTGCAGGTGATAAGAAATAAAATCCTTGAGAGCTGATGACTTCATATTGCTAAGAGTGCATGGTGCCAAATCTATTCTATAATAACATTTATCTCTTGAATGGTATAATTCAGGATGTCTTCATTTAATTCGCTGCTAATGTTGTATTAGAAGTTAATATGACTTGTCAGTGCATTATTGTATTCACATTGAAAAGAATTCTTTCTGACATTAAGTATGAGCATCTGAAAGTCTGAATGTGTTCAAAATCATGTATAAATACAAGTATTACATGATCAGTTACTTATATAGGAAATTCTCATTCACTCCCCATTCGGAAAACATCTCTTAATTGCCTAATATATGCCACCAGTTATTAAATGCTGGGGATGAAAAAAATCATCCTAAAACACATTTCCTGTAAACCATCACACTGTTGGGAAAAATACATGTGTGATGGGGAGGAGAAGTTGAACCTGCCAAGATAGGTCAGAGCTGGATGTGAAGTACTTTCAGTACAAAGCATAACATCACCATTTAGGGTAACCAAATAATTAATGAGGAAAATGTCTCTTTTATAGACAATTTCTAGCTAATAAATCAAGAAGAAATGATAAAATATCACCATCGTGCTTATAATACCTCATTGATCTTTAAAAGGCTGGTGACATAAAAAAGAGATGAGTCATTCTTATGTACCTCTTAATGCAAGTATATGAGACAACCTATTAGATTTTCTTGCCTAAAATATAGAATCCAAAACAGATCTGACCACCATTTTACAGGAAATGCATAGCAAACAAACAAACATGTTAAATAATATCATGGAAATGCGATCAGAAAATCCTAGGCAGAATAAGTACTCCATCTTCTTCAATGACTACCGCAATAACAATGTGAGTAAGGAAAGGGTGAGTGAACACCCCTAGAGTAAAATAGGCTTAAAACACATAGAAACAGTTGTAATTTACAGTCTCTATTTAGAGCCTGATTCAAACTGTCAAATAAAAATGTACACAACAATCAAAGAATTATGAACACTGTTGGATTTGTTGCAATTGAAAAATTACAGTTTGTGTTTAAGTGTGACAATGTTTCATAATCTGTTTTTTTTAAAGACTTCCTTTTTTGTATCATTTAGAGTTGAAATGCTATACTGCTTGGAATTTGTTTTAGTATAATCAGGGATGGGAAAAAGATGAAAATAACTTGGTCATGAGTTGTGAACTGTTGAAATTGGCTGATGGACATGTGAGATAATTTTGTTATTTTCATTACCTTTCTATAGATTTGAAAGTTTCCATAATAAAAAAGTCAAAAAAGTAAAAAAGAAGAAGAAGAAGAAGAAGAAGGAGAAGGAGAAGGAGAAGAAGAAGGAGAAGAAGAAGGAGAAGAAGAAGAAAGAAAGTTCCTAATCAGAGAAAGTAAGGAAGGAAAAGAGAAGAGGTTTCTGATGGCAGTAAACTGAAACTATTTAAGCAGCTGATACAAAAATGTGGATAAAAGATGATGCGGGATTAGGCCAATATTTTGATGATGGACCCAGTGATGGGGAAGAGTTTGTCAGGCTTCAGTTAGAACTGTGTCAACGGAGGAGGTGAGAAGACTCTAAGGCTAGTGTCCTGGGCAATCTGATGATGAGATTAATCAGTTTGCAGAGAAGCAAATATCCCAGAGTTCCTTTTACTAATGTAACAATTTTGGGATTCCGGTAGGATATCCAAAGTGAGCTCTCCAGCAAGAAGTCGAGGCGAGTCATGGGAACAAAACAATTAAAAAAAAAAAGAGTTTACCCAGTTGATTTGGAGGGGTGAACTCAGCCCCACTAGCAACCCCAACCACCCCTCTTCACCCTCTCCACCAGCCCTTCCTTCTGACCTATCCCACATGAAACAAGAAACTGTCTGTTGGATAGTTGCTAGTTGTTTTTCTTTTCCTTTTCTTCCTGAAACTGCTAGGTTTGTTTGTTTTATTATACGAAGTGGTTCTACAAGACAAGAGGATTTAGGGGACAGTTTGGAAAGATTAGCGAGAGGATCAATTTTATTAGAAGTAACGATGAAGAGAAATGTGTTGAGGAAAAAGGGGGGAAGTGGCAGTTTTTGGAGGAAGGGAACCTTGAGGATAAGCTAGAGATGCTTAAAAGGAATTTTATACTTTTCTAAGATAGAAATCATTATTTTTTCCTGCCATCTTTCTATCAAAATAACAAACAAGACCATGTGTCATCCGTTAATCTCTGGGGTTAGATTTGTGTCTGATTGTTTTTATGCCAGGTTGTGCTGAGAGGCTTTAAGGGCAGAGCAGAGAAGCGTGAGGATTTTCTTTTCCAGTGGGCTTCTGTAATGGGTGCTTTCAGAGGGAATTGGAGAGAGAGAGAGACATGCATTTGTATTAAGGGTATTTTATGCTGGATTTGAGCCTTCCATTTTTCTTATTACTATGTTTATTTGCTATAAAGAAGAAGACAGAATTTCTACCAAATTTTATATATTTAAAAAATCCAAAAAGCATGTAGAACAATTGTAAGAAAAATGTGGGAGTTGTATAATATTTCCAGCAGGAACATGGCACTATCTTTTGAAGATTCCATGGTGGCATTAGACAGGGGACCAGGTTGAGTAGACAGTGGTGTTCTGGAGATTGGAGTCATGTAAAAACATGGTAGGATATGTACTTGGCCATGTCTGCAACACTTTGAAATATATCATGCCCCTTTTGTAGATAAAAATAAAAAGAAAGTGGTATTTGTACAAGTATTTGACACAGTCAGTGCTTGATAGATAGGGTTATCATCATTGTCACCATCATTGTCACCGTCTTTGTCACCTTTGTCATAAATCACGAAAACCAGTTGAGAGAAAAAAGTAGACACAGGGAAACACCATATGGACAGGGGCAGCTTCAGTGGCCAGAGCTTGCTGTGCTACATCAGAATGTTCCAACACAGTGGGTAGGATGCTCTGCTCTTTCGGTCACTTTCCCCAGGATTGGCAGCTGCAGTGTCTACCTCCTGCCATGAGATGCTCTCAGTTATCTCCAGTGGGGCAGAGGGAACAGGAGGACCCATGTAATGTTGACAGAAATTATCTCTAAAAAGAGCAATTTATGGCAGTACAGCAAATAATCTGGATGGGAGGGGAAATGAAATATCAGCCTGCAAGTGCATTAAGTACGGACAGAGGAAGTCTCAAAGAATGGGGAGAGTGTACTTGAGCCTGAATTGGGTATGATTAATTCTGAAGAAGCACAGACTTCTCACTCGTGGGGCATGGTTATTTGAGAAAGACTCAGGTGATAGCTAGAAAGGAGGACATTACTGAAATTGGCTTTATAATTAAAATATGGGAAGATCGGCACATTTCTACAGGGAAAAAGAGGTCAGAGTTTCACATTAGGTTCTCATAAAACAGCTAATACAAATGTTGTGAAGGCTTATGCTTAGAATAACATTTTCAGTAACAATGGAGCACATTTTAGAACAGATGATTTCAAGATTGTAAGCCATGCGGAGGTGGGATCCATGAGTCTTCTCTTGTATCCTCTCAGTGATTCCAGTATAGGCAGGAATGTAATGGATAGTCAAGGATTTTTAAATTAAGCATAATGGTGACCTGAAAGGAAATTAGATTGGAGCCCTTTTCTTGATATGGCTTTATTGCTAACCTGTCTTTTGACATGGCAATCATTCCTTTATTAGTAAAATGAGCAAACTGGGCCAGTTATTTTCCATGTTCTCATTTGTGATTCTAAGAGGAATTAGATATAAATAGGACCTGATGGGCATACACACATTCACCAAAACAAAGCATCTAACCTAGAATACATTTTCTCTGTGAAAATGAGCCACCATAAATAAAATGTTGAATTTTTATACTTAAGGCAAAAATGTCTGTGTCATAAACAATGTAGTTCTCCCAGTCTATCCTCCATGGCTTTGCCCAGATTCCCCTTCTGGCTAATGGACCTACCCCCTCGTTGTTTGGAATGTCTGCAGCTAATAGCTCACAGCTGCCTCCTTCACTGGGGCATTACCCTTGGCTATAGGAACTGATTCAACCAAGGTTATGCCCCCTTAGAGGGAGCTGCACAAGGCCCCATACTGGCTGCTAGGGGGATTAAGGCCAACACGCTTGCTTTTTCTTATGCGCCATTCCATGCTTGGAGCCCCAGCTGCAGCTACCTTGCAAGTTAGCTTCTCCCACTGCCCAGTCCCACCATCTTTCTTTCCTTATTGCTGTAGCTTTCAAGGGTACTCCCTGGTTAACCTTCTGCATCCAAGTCTCCATCTCAATGCCTGTTTCCAGAGAACATGATCGAAGACACAATGTCATCAAATGTACCTGTTTACTCACCTTAACAGTGGATATCTGCAAATGGACTTCAGGCCCTTTCTTGGGTTCTCAAATGCCCATGTGTATGTGTTGTCAACTGAGAAAAGAAGCAGGGCTAAAGTAAAGCACAAGGATTTATTTGGGGTCTTAGAATTGCAATTCAGAGAGCACAGATTCAGGTAGCAGCACAAATTGTTTCCCAGTAGGGAATAAAGGTCAAGGGTTTTTTTTGTTGTTGTTGTTTTTAAGACAAAGGGGAATGCTCCTATATGCTTACACAGAATTTTGATTGGTATCAGTGGCAGAAAACTAATTTTGGCCAAACATAATTGGTTGCTAAGGCTATCACTAAGCAAAAGTCTGTTACTATAGCAAGTTGCAGATGTTTTTGCAGAGTCCTTGGAATATGTGCAGTTTGGCCCAGTTGAAAAGTTCATGGTTCCATCCAATGAGGACATGCATAATAAGGCCCATCTCCTTAATGGGCCTCCCCACTCCATTTAAAACCCCCTGAAAGAAGGGACTCCCATTCATTTCGCCTTTCACAGTGTCATTCCTTGTGTCACCCAAGACAGTAGTTTCAATACGAGCCTTAAACCATCTCAGATGAGATAATACTTTATTAGCCTCAACCTGGAGTTGGTGAAAATGAAGTTTGAGCCCTTTCTTGTTAGATCAAGTGTGTAGTCACGTAGACATGGGATAAATCTGGGGCTTGAGGACTTCAGATGACATGCTTACCTCTGCAGCAGTATGTTAGGATAATTGAGAGAATGGTGTGTTTACATAAGGTTCTCTAATCTCGATAGATGGATGGAAAACTGTACATAAAACCTATGCATCTGGAAGCCTTCTTTCACAGATGAGAGGGGAGACAGGCAGGACAGAGAGAAAGAAAAATTCTCAGAGCTTAACAAAACAGCTGATCTCAACTTTCTCTCTGGTAATAGAAGGAATGCCTTCCCTTCATAAATGGACTGAAGGCAAATATAATCATAGGTGTTTCACTCATTTGTGTGTTCCAATTGAACTTTTAATTCTTTTGGAATGCAGAGTTTTCTTAACAAAAAAGTAAGAGAGAAAAGGGGAAAAAAAAAGAAAATTTTGATCCTATAGAAGGGAGCATGTATAACATGTACAAATAAGTTTTAAAATGCTTGATGTGACATTTTTCTATGTGGATTTTTCATGACAGATGCAATAGTATCTATTGTTCAAGCCTTTAGGTTTTTGAAATCATAGGGAATTAGAGTAGGACATGGTTGAATATGAGGAAATATTCTGGAAGCCATGACAAATTACATCGTTAGAGCCTCTTAGGATGTCCATGATGTCAAACGCAAAAACAGCCTCTTTCAATTTTGGTCATTATCCTAACTCCAATTAATTATTTTTATTTTGGTAATTTAGAGCAAAAGCAGATCTACTTACTATTATTTTTTAAAGGTTTTATTTATTTATTTATTTGACAGAGAGAGAGAAAGAGATCACAAGTAGGCAGAGAGGCAGGAGGGGGTTGGGGGGAAGCAGTCTCCCCACTGAGCAGAGAGCCTGATGTGGGGCTCAATATCAGGGTCCTGAGATCAAGATCTGAGCTGAAGGCAGAGGTTTAACCCACTGAGCCACCCAGGCACCCCGATCTACTTACTGTTCTTAACAATTTTTCAGTGTTACTGCAAACTTCAGAATTTTTGAAAATTCCGGTTACTCCTCTACATCAATCATAAAGCTATTTTGTGTATAAGAAATGGCTAACTCTTCAGTAATTAAAAAAAAAAACCCTCCAGGAGTGTAGAGCCTGGGGCCAGAGAACACAGAGCAGGAACTTTTCTTGTACCCTCTCCCAATGCTTTTCTATTTTCCTTATGATCAAATTAGTTCATCTTACCCCTTCCTTCCTTTCTCCTTTAGCCTCGTGACTTTTCCATATTAGCTCTATTTTCCCAGGTGGAAAAAGGAAAAGACGTTACTATAGCTACCTTTGTGTGTGTGGGTGTGTGCGCGCGCGCGTGTGCCTGTGTTTCTGTGTGTCTGTGTGCAGAGTTTTGTTTACTAGGGGGCCTGAGGCCATCCAGGAGAAACAAGTTAGAGAATCATCAGTATATAGCCAGAATTCATGTTCAATGCTGGATTGCTTGGGAAACTGGCTTATTAACTGCTCCATTTCTTTTTGTCCTCTGAAATAGTTAGTGATGCTTTCCTTGATCTGAGCTACCGATTTTTTTCCTACATTGTGCAGACGATATGAGTTTTCTTTCCTCATTTCCAATGGTTTGCTGATCAAGCTAGCAGAAAGTTAAGGGCAAGTCATGGCTTTATTCATTTCAGGATGTCAAGGAGCTCCTTCCAGTGCTCAAATCCTATTGCCATCTTGGCCTGTTGAAGACATAACAAGTTTTCAGTGAAATTCTTTGTGTCTTTTGAGTGTGTATTCTATGGCACAGGGAGAAATCGACTGAGCAAAATAAACCACGTCATCCAAGCTTGGCCCAGTGAAAATCTTGACTTAGGGCTACTTATTCGGTTATGAAGTAAAATCACAGACAAAATCATGTGAAAAGAGAATTTTCCCATTTAAAAGTTCCAGAATGCTCTAATTACTAGACAGTAATTTACTCATTCCATATAGGTTTGTCCTATATGTTTGTTCCAGTCAGACAAGTTTGGGGCTCAGTTCCAAAGCACACAGTTGGAGGTAGAAGGCAGGAGGCTAGTCTGCTGTTTTGCATGACCTCAGTAAAGTTCTATTTTGACCCAGTGTTGCATTAGGGATCTCTGTATTTGCTGTCTCCCAATCACACCTCCTGTTCCTGGTACACAGCAGGATGCAAGGAGCTAGCTTTTAACAACCTCACCCTATTATAAATAACCAAGGGCACAAAAAGCTATTAAGGGTGACTGCCTTATCAAGACAGCAGATCACTGGCTGAGACCACAGCTAAAACACTCACCAAATTCACTAGGTGGACAGAGTACATTTGTAAACTTACTGATCAAATCCAGGAAGTAAAGTGACATTTTTCTGCAAAATACAACTTACTCTTTATTGTGATTCTAAATTATAGGAACAGCAGCCACACCCTGGAGGATTCCAGCAAATTGCGCTATTTGTGCACAAAAAACTGCTTAGAATGAAGGGTTAGCCTTTTCTGTCATAAAAACATTTTATGTGATTGGCAAATCAGAAAGTGGTCAATCAGCAGACAGTTATAGAGATGTTTTTCATCTCTAGTAACAGCAGGATGCTAATGGGAGAGTTAAGACGAAAAGGGGGAAAAAAAACCAACATTGATTTGTTGACAGAGGCCTAGCAGCTGTCACAGTAAAACATGGTTCTCTTGCACTTAATCAATGTCAGTCTCCAACCCAATCGTTTTGTAGCCCAGATGAGAAGCAATCAAGAGGAACACCTTCATAAGCATGAAGCTTGCTAGATGGGATTCAATGAAGTGTGTCTTTAAGCTTAGGCACTCAAAATGTGATGCATGACCCAAACCTAATCAGAAATGTTTAACCCTTTGAAAGGAAGCAGGAATTACTTGCTTGTTTTTGTTTTTGTTTTCAAGATAGGAAATACATTTCCTACTCCATCTACAATTTTTAAGATATCCTGTGTCTGTATTGATGCACAATTCTTTTTCTTGCTGGATAAGGTGAAGCGTTGTCATTAATCATGGTTCCCATCTTCAAGTGTAGGGTGCTATTTTAAATACATCTCATTTCTCAGAAAGACAATACAAGAACAGTGACTAATTTCACTACTGATTTTCTATGGTTTCTTTCTGTGGGAATGTGTACTTTATGAAAGGGTACCTTTATTATTAGTGCCACTGGCCCAAGTATAATGGCTTAGGGGACTTATGTCCCCTGCAAATCAAGACCAGCTTAAGGACCTCAATCATATTTGCTGTAGAATGAGATTTAATTTCATGTGAGTTTCTTTTTTCTGCTGCCCAGTGGGGATGATGCTCTGAGAAACAGGACTGCAGTGACAGGCTCACTCAAATGGAGAGAAATTCCAAGCAACGCTTGGTCTCCCAGCTTGGAGGAGATGCCAGCGTTCCCGGGCCACCACACACCTCTTCACACCATTGCTTCAGCAGCGCCCGGAGAAGCCAAGTCATCAGGGATTATATTTCTTTCTAGTTCTCACAGAAGTAGGATTCCTAAGTGGTGGTGGAGGGAATTGTGAACTATCTGTGAACTATCTGGGGAAAGGCAGAAGAACAAAACCTACTTTCTCACTTAATATGAAATACCAGAGACAGAAAAATGTATTCTCTGTCTTTTGCATCATTTTTTTCACTGTAGCTATATTTGTAAACCTACTGATCAAATCTAGAAATTAATGACATTTTTTCAGAAATAATCTGTGGGTTGGGGAGATATATATATATATATATATATATATATGGAGAGAGACAGAGTCAGAGAGAGACAGAGACTCAAAGCACTGATAGCTAGTGTGGGATGAGGAAAAAGTATTCAGTAGAGACTAAGAAACAAGACTCCTATACAGTAATTTATTATGTTGGTTTTTCTTTCTTTCTTTCTTTCTTTTAATTTATTTGACAGACAGAGAGCACAAATAGGCAGGGAGGCAGGCAGAGAGGGGTGGTGGGGGGAAGCAGGATCCCTGCTGAGCAGACATCCCGATGTGATGCGGGGCTTGATCCCAGGACTGGAGCTGAAGGCAGAGGATTAACCCACTGAGCCACTCAGGTGCCCCTGTTTTTTTTTTTGTTTGTTTGTTTGTTTGTTTCAAAGTAGGCTTCACACTCAGCATGGAGCCCAATGCGGGGCTTAACTCAGCACCCTCAGTTCAAGACCCCAGCCAAGATCAAGAGTCAGAAGCTTAATTAACTGAGCCACCCAGGTGCCCCCTGCATAGTAAATTATTAATCGTGGCTTGAGATTGCCAGGAAAAATTTGAGCAAAAAATAGACAAGAAATTAAAGTGAACTTTTATCTTTAAGACAATTATACATCCCTAGGGTTTTGTTTGTTTGCTTAAATATTTTATTTATTTATTTGACAGACAGAGATCACAAGTAGGCAGAGAGGCAGACAGAGAGAGAGGAGGAAGCAGGCTCCCCGCTGAGCAGAGAGCCCGATGCGGGGCTCAATCCCAGGACCCTGAGATCATGACCGGAGCTGAAGGCAGAGGCTTTAACCCACTGAGCCAACCAGGTGCCCCTATCCTGATAAATTCTTAATGCCCTTTTCCCTCACCAAGAGTTTGGCCAATTTCTCCTTCCCCAAATGTCCAAATCCAAGGGATTTATCATCTAAGTTAGAGAGAGGTAGAGAGGCCAGGTGGGGAAGAAGGCAGCCAGTGCCAGGCTGTTCAGGCTGTCTTGACCCCCTAGATATTCCTTTCAGCCTGGGCTTACAAGGCCACGTGACAAGGCCTTTTATTTTGCATATCTGATACTTCTTTAATGCCGGAGGTTTTGTCTCCAAAACCTTTTGTGGAAACTTTTTGGGTTTTCTTTTTTTCCTTCATCAGTACTACTTCAATATTTATGAGATCAGAGGTGTTATATTCTCTTTATTATCAATTAGTCAGGGCTTGGTATCTACATGCATTGATTGATAGCTACTGCAACGCTACTATGGAGACTGGGAGTTGGACTTGGATAAAGATGGGTCACTTACATTGTCTGAACACAATTAGATAAGCATATTTGAGTGCTTTTTCTTTTTTTTAAAATTAATTATTTTAATTAACATATAATGTATTATTTGCCCCAGGGGTACAGGTCTGTGAATCATCAGTCTTACACACTTCACAGTACTCACCATATCATATACCCTCCCCAATGTCCATTATCCAACCACCCTCTCCACACCTCCTCTTTCCCCCACAATCCTCAGTTTGTTTTGTGAGATTAAGAGTCTCTTATGGTGGGATGCCTGGGTGGCTCAGTTGCTTAAGCGGCTGCCTTCGGTTCAGGTCATGATCCCAGTGTCCTGGGACCGTGTCCCATATCAGGCTCCTTGCTCCTCGGGGAGCTGCTTTCCCCACCTCTCTCTCTGCCTGCCTGTGCTCTCTCTATCTCTCTGACAAATAAATAGATAAAATCTTTAAAATTAAAAAAAAAAAGAGTCTCATGGTTTGTCTTCCTCCTGATCCCATCTTGTTTCATTTTTTCTTTCCCTAACCTCCAAATCCCCCACTCTGCCTCTCAAATTTCTCATATCAGGGAGATCATATAATAATTGTCTTTCTCTGATTGACTTATTTCGCTCAGCCTAATACCCTCTAGTTCCTCCACATCATTGCAAATGGCAAAATTTCATTTCTTTTGAAGGCTGCATAGTATTCCATTGTATATATACATACCACTTCTTCTTTATCTATTTATCTGTTGATGGACATCTAGGTTCTTTCCATAGTTTGGCTATGGTGGACATTGCTGCTATAAACATTCAGGTGCATGTGCCCCTTCAGATCATTACATTTGTATCTTTAGGGTAAATACCCAGTCGTGTGATTACTGGGTCATCAGATACCTCTATTTTCAACTTTTTGAGGAACTTCCATGCTGTTTTCCAGAGTGGTTGCACCAGCTTGCATTCCCACCAACAGTGTAGGAGGGTTCCCCTTTCTCCACATCCTCGCCAGCATCTATCGTTTCCTGACTTGTTAATTTTAGCCATTCTGACTGGTGTGAGGTGGTATCTCATTGTGGTTTGGATTTGTATTTCCCTGATGGCGAGTGTGACTATAATAATGAAGGTTTAAAAAGATTTTTTTTTTAGAAAGGTATTGTTAAGATAAACTAGTTAAAAAACGCTAAAAGAGGAAAGAGGAAAAGTTAAAAAAATTAGAATAAGAAAAAAAGTTTAAAAATTTAATTAACTTTGAAAGACTAAAGAATCATGGGGAGAAAGCCATGAATTCCATGCTTTGCTTTCTTCTCCTCTGGAATTCCGCTGTTCTCCTTGATCAGTGAGCTTGGTCTTGGCTGGATGTTCTTGCTGATCTTCTGAGGGAGGGGCCTGTTGCAGTGATTCTCAGCTGTCTTTGCCTGAGGTGGAATTGTGCCACCCTTGCCAGGGGCCGGGCTAAGTAATCTGCTCGGGTTCACTCTCGGGAGGTTTTGTTCCCTAAATGCTTTCTGTAGAGCTCTGGAGGATGGGGATGAAAATGGTGGCCTCCCAGTTTCTGGTCTGGAGGAGTCAAGAGCTTGGGGCCCCACTCCTCAGTGTGCCCTTAGAGATAAGCATTCAATCACTCCCATTTCCCTGGTCTCCGGCCGTGCTCTGAGCGTGAGCTGTGACCGAGCATTTCTGTCTCTGGTGCATGGCCCTGTTTGGAGTCTCCAAACCCAGCAGATTCCTGCCGCACTGCTCCTCCCAGAGAAGGAAGGTGAGTGTCCCCAGATCTGCCCCTTGTGGGGTCCCTGCTTGAAAAGCAGTGGTCCAACTGTGCCTTGGATCATGGTTTAAGGTAACCCCATTCTGAAAGTTCACTCCTTGGCTCTGTCTCTGTAGTTGGCTTCCCCACTCCTATACCTGGCATCTCTGCCATGCTCAGACACCCCTGATCTTTCTGTGACCCCATGGGACCTGAGACCACACTGTCCCCACGAGGGCTCCACCCCCACTTAGCCTCTGGAGTGATGTCCCTCAGTGGAGCGGACTTCTAAAAGTTCTGATTCTAAAAGCTCCCCTGCTTGCCGGGAGCTGGCCCCTCCCCCTGCCGTCTATCTTCCTGTCACTTTGGATTCACTTCTCCACACGTCCTACCTTTCAGAAAGGGGTTGATTTTCTGTTCTAGAATTGCTGCTGTTGTTCTCTCCTCTTTTTGAGTTTGTAGGTGTTCAGAATGGTTTGATAACTATCTAGCTGAACTCCTGGGATCTGATGTCATTTCAGTCTGCTACTCCTCTGCCATCTTGCCTCTCTCTCTGAGTGCTGTTTTTTATTTGGAAATGTGTTAGACACCTGAAGCAAAGGAAAAGCCTAGTGAATAAATTAATGAGGCAGGCATTTCACATGCCGTTGAAGTAGTAGGGATACCTAACAAAATAGGGGCCACTGGCCTTATTTGCTTGAACATCTGTGTGTGTGATGTCTAATCACAAAAAGTTTTAAAGATACACAAAAGTAGAGAGAATAGTAAAATGAACAATCAGGAACTCATCCTCTAGATTTAACAATGGTTACTTACTGTTTGGCCATATTGACATTATATCACACACACACACACACACACACATACACTATGTATATGTATATGTACATGTATATAGGTGTGTGTATAAAATATATATTTAATTATATATATGAGACATATATTAGTGTATATAAATTATATATGTATATGAGTTAAATATATATAACTCATATATGTATATGAGTTAAATATATTAATATGTTAATTATATTAATTAATTAATGTATTAATATATTAATATAAATTACAGAACATGTGTTTTGAAATCACTACAGCATTGTGTTTATTATGTGTTCATTTAGCTTATTTTCATTTGAGTTATATGAGAGGCACCTTAAGTGTCTCTAATAATACACCATGGGAATGTTAAGAGCCTTATATGTCACTTTTGTTGTGATGACATCCTTTCTTCATTTGAGGATACCGTTTCATATTTGTATTAGTTGTTCATGGAAAATATAGTTGAAAATGCAACATTCTATAGAAATTAGAATATTTCTGACAAGTCCCTAGGTAGGTATATTTCTCTTAAAATTGTTTTTTCAAATCCATGGAATATAAAAATGTTAGGATAATATTCAATCAAGGCAAACGATGGCTTGGCCTCTTTTGCTACAAGGGGGTTTTGAAAAACTATCTAGGATTATGATTTAACCTGTCTCTGAAAGGGTATCATACCTTCTTGCCTCCTGAGGGATACATGTTCTAGAATTAGGATTTAGGCTAACTTTAAATTGTCCTGGACCTTTAAGAGTAAAGATGATTAAGTGTAAGCATAGTCACACTGGGATGAATCTGACTAAAAGTCTTTTACTTGCTTCAAATACCAACTAATGGGCATTTGGGTGGCCTAGTCAGTTGAGTGTCTGCCTTTGACTCAGGTCAAGATCCCAGGGTCTTGGGATTGAGCCCTGCATCAGGCTCTCCACTCAGCAGGGAATATGTTTCTCCCTCTCCCTCGGCCTTCTTCTCCCCCTGCTAGTGCTCTCTTTTTCTCAAATAAATAAATAAAATTGTAAACAATAACAACAAAACCCCAAACAAATACCAACTGGAACTATTAATTCCCATGGAGTTATCAGTTGTCCTTGCATCTGACTTGATGATGATAAGGCAGGAAGACAAGTTGATCAAAGTTAAGTTGTTTTGGTTTTATGCTGACCCTTAATCTAAAAGCCAACAGGTCTTAAAAAGAATCATAAGGTCTGATTCATGGAAAACCACAAGAGTCCACTCCCTCCAGCAGTAAAAGCCACATAGGCTGCACATTATTAAAACTGCTCCTTTTGCTAACTTACAACCCTAATCAGAACCCCAAGACAATGAAAAACTAACCACCTAAAGTGAGTCCTTCACTGTATAGTTAGCTAATTAAAAACAAACAAACAAACAAAAAAAAACAAAAATAAACAAACCCTAAAACCCAAAACTTCTAAAACCCTTTGTTAAAGTTGGCGGGGGGGGTCCTCTTCCTCATCTGGCAAGGGAGACTTTCATCCATGATGTAGCTCTTTTCTTACTTCTATACTTAATAAACCTTTATTCCTTTCTCTAAATGGCTTGCCCTTGAATTCTTTCTTGCACAAAGCCAAGGACCCTCTTGGCAATGGGCCTGAGGCCCTACCTCTTGGGGCCTCGGCCTGTCTAACATCAACTATGCTTTTCTTTGTCTTAGTCTTTCCTAGATTCCAGATCACATCCTACCTTCCTTTCTACCTGATAATCCTTATTTTATTCTTGTTTATGGCCAAGATGGAAGACTGTATTCTCACTCCCATTAGCTTGTCCAGGCTTTGTCTGCGTATCTGCACTCAAGGGTGCTCCTTCCTAGAATGGCTTCCTAGAATGCTCCTTCCTAGAATAAATGTAGTATCTTCTTATGTTTGCCCATTGGTTTTTTTTTTTTTTTAAGATTTTATTTATTTATTTGACAGAGATCACAATTAGGCAGAGAGGCAGGCAGACAGAGAGAGAGAGAGAGAGAGAGAGAGAGAGGAGGAAGCAGGCTCCCTGCCGAGCAGAGAGCCTGATATGGGGCTCGATCCCAGGACTCTGGGATCATGACCCGAGCTGAAGGCAGAGGCTTTAACCCACTGAGCAACCCAGGCGCCCCCGCCCATTGGTTTTTGATTGAAAGAATACTTTCCCATGCAATCTGTTTAACAGTTACCTCAGCTCCAGGATTTTCCCATTGACTAATTAAACTTTTGGAGCCCTTTCCTGGAGCTGTCAGACTGTAGGAGGAAGATGATTGACATGGGTGGTGGCTCTCTGGCTATACATTCATTCAACCACGGTGGGCAGTGGGCTGGGCTCAGGGTTCTTCCAAGGACAATGTCATTCATATAATTGAGTTAGTTGAGATAAAGCATCTAGCACAGAGGTTACCTGGCACATGGTAAGTCTTCTAGACATACCGATTTTCCCTTTTGTGCCTTCCACAGCAAGAAGGAGGTGGAATGAGGGAAGGAGAGACAGAGAATCTAATGTGTATCTTAACACATATCTCAGATTCATTTCTAAAGAGATCATGTCCTTTCACAGCTGACCATATTCTTTCACTGAATTTGACTAGAGCTTTAAGGTATGCTTACCTGTGGAAGGAAATGTAGGGGATAATTTCCCATGGCAGTTCGCCCCAAACTAGATTTAGATGTGTGACTGCCATGTCATAGAGCTCTTACACTCTTTCGAGAGGGTAACACTTCAGAGTGGACTAAATCCTCAGTTTGCTTGCTTCTCTAAACGACTTTTAGCAACCTGGAAAAGGAAAATTCACACGTCCATTACAATCAGTAAACACCTTCTGAACACATTGGCATTGGACATGTTTGCTAGGCACTGAGAGGGTGGCAAAATGACTCACCTATAGATCATATTTTTTCCACTTAGTACACAGTCCCACACCGGGGAAAGCAGCTGCTTTCTGGCAGGATGGCAGTCTCCAAAGCCTGAGCAGCTCGCTCATCAGTTGGTGTATTCCCTGGGACCGACTACCAAGCAACATACTAAAGCGTCTCCTTATATAATAGTCACATCTTTTTGCTCCCAGTTCTTTTTGTATTTTTACTTAAGAGAAGACCAGCCAAATGGCTCCCAAATGTTCTCAATTGACAGCAATTTTTGTCCATTTACACATGAAAGCATGTGGAATGAACAGGCATGGAGGGAGAGTGGTGGGCAAGCCCATGGAGCCAGCAGAGAGCATGGTCTCCATGCTAATGGGAGGAATTATAAGAAATCAGGCTTACTGAATCTTTCCCTGAATGTGCTATTAAAAGGAAGCCTCACAGATTCTTAGTTATTTGGTCACCTCTGTATGCAAAGCATTTGGAAGGTAATTCTGGATGTTATTTGATCAATGGAAAATGATGAATCATCATATTTCAATAATACTGAATTTACGGGAATGATAAACGAGCAAGTGATTGGTGTCCGGGGAATGAAAGGGAATGCAAGCAGTGCAGATGTTGTTCAGCTAGGGATGTGAAATTAACCAGTAAGGCACATTTGTCAGAAATTTCTCACTCGGGGTTTTATTTATTCCCCCTACCTCCCCCCATCATTTATCTTTTCTTAATGTTTAACTAACAGCCCAAACAATGTTTAGGTAGCCCAGATGAAGCATACAGAAAAATCCCTGTTAACTTTTTCTCTTCTTTCCATGTTTCATTTTAATTTTTATACAAATGGGATACTACTTTCTGTGCTGTTTTATGCTTGGTTCTTATTTAAAATTTCTTTCATTTTAACATGAAAATTCTTTACCTTTAGCATTGAGTATGGTGTGGTGTTGGTTTATGGTTGACTTTATAATTGCTGTGTAACAAAATGAGAACTCTGAATGGTTTCAGAATAAATGCTAGATTTCCAGATCCACTCTTTGCAAAGTGAAAATGCATCTATAAGTAACTTATTTTATTAGTAGCTAAAGAGAAGAGATTAATGGGAGATGTCTCAAACCTGCAAAGAATAAAAAACAAGTGTCTAATCAGTGTACATCCTGTGTAAAATATAATTAAGATATGTTTCTGATATTATTTGGAGAACAATTCCCTTGAATTGAGCATATTGTGTTTGAAAAAAATCAGAGATTTTTTATTACGTGTTTTTCCTTTCTTGGTTGATTTAGCTCTTAGTAGACAAGGTAAAAAAAAATGTACTGTTTTTTTCCTAAAGTAAGATTATAAATATTGTATGTGCAGAATAATAATCTTAAATCAATTTGGATTGCCCTTTATGTCTCCCCCACCCCAGAGCTAGTCCTTAAACCATATAAAGTGATTTGTCTGGAGTCCATTAAGGATTTATTGTATATCAAGTATGCACACCCTCTGTGGCCATGGGGTGAGGAAAACTTACTACAAATTAGAGTATATGGCTTTATTAGTTTCCTTTGGTTGCTGTAACAAATTACCACAAACTTGATGGCTTAAAACACAGAAATGTATTTCCTCACAGTTCTGGAGGCAGGAGCCTGAAATTCAGGTGTGTCAGCACAAGTATGCTGCCTCTGGGAATCCTTCTTTGACTCCTCATCTTCTGGTGGCTGTTGGTGCCCCTTGGCTTATGTCTGCATCTCTCCAATCTCTACCTCTGTCTTCACATGACCATCTCCTCTTCTCTCTGGGTATCTCTCCTCTGTGACTCTTATAAGGGCTGTTGGCATTAGATTTGGGTCCCACCTGGGTAAACCTGGAAATTATCTCATCTCAAGATCCTTAATTACATCTCCAAGATCTTTTATCCAAATAGGATAACATTTATAGGTTCCAAGAGTTAGCACATGGACATATCTTTAGGGGGCCACCATTCAGTCTTCTGCGATGGCTCAGGTCAAGACTGCGAAAAATGTTGGAACTTGATGAAGTACAACTACAGTTTTCCACTTTGTGAACCCTCATGAGATTTTAATTTGGCCGTTTGTTTCAGTACTGCTCCTTCCCGGCTTCTCTACAAACTCTTCCCATGCCAGTAAAACTTTGCTCTGCACCTAAAATTACTAGAATAATGCCTTCTACATAGTGTGTGTGAGATGAACAGCTGTTAAATGAATGAGCAAATGAACTGTCCCTTCATCACAGGCTTCATTATGGAAACAAGATCTGTTTTTTGAAAGTTTTCCAAATATGGTTTGGAACTATAATATTGAAACTGATTTGGGGACATACATCTCCCCCATACTCAGTCACTTCTAGTATTATATAGCCTACCAATTGAGGGTCACTGCTCTAGAAAATGTAAGATCCATGAATCTTTTGGATTAGGAGGATGGCATGCTAAATCCTCATATAAAGGTTGTACCAGGAGAAAGATCTAGCATTCAGAGCATCCTAAATTTAGCTACAGTGGGGGTGCATAAGGAGGGTTTGAGAAATAGTGGAATTAGTTGAGAAGGCCATGGGGAATTTGGTGAGGATTCTGCTTATAGAAAGCTGATGATTTTATCCCAGAGAGCAGGAAGTTCAGATGGATTATACTGTCTAGCCTCCTTTGATCAAAATAGAGGTTACTTTTTCTTCCCCCTCTTTCATTAAGAAGATATTATGAATATATCTTTATATACAGAGACATAAAAAATTACTCCAGTAACTCTGCAACTCAGAAACAAACTTGTTCATCCCCATGTGCACAGTGCAATAAGGACAGTGAAGGTCTTTGTCCTGGAGGAGAAATTTGATCCATGATGAAGGAAAGAACTGAGTCTTCCTGAGCTGCAGGGCAGCGCTGATCACAAGGCAGTAATGAGTCAAGTTGAACCCTGAAGTGAAAAGCCAGAGAGAGTAGAAGGAAACCAGGCACTGTGTTGTGAGATGATGTAGGACAAGTGGCTCAGGGTGTCTGTCCTTGGATGGTGCCAACAAGGTTGCTATGGTTATAGACCTGCTGGGTCAGGGGAACTGGAAAGTACCAGAGAGCATGAGATTCAGGAGGGAGGACTCACAGAGTTGGAGGAAGATTCCCTAATGGGAAGAAATTACTGGAGCAATAATTTAGCCATGCCATGATGAACACGGCAATAAATTATCACAGCAATCATTTCTATACGTTGATTTTTAAATTAATTTATAAGTTATAGCATGACCACTTCTAAAATTGTTTGAAGCAGCTTCCAACTGGAATCATGTATCCATTGTATATGTTTGTTGGCATATTGGCCCAGGCTGGCCTTGGTACCTAAGGAGGATCTCTTATTCCCAGGGGAATGGAATTGAACTCTGCACTGATTCTGATGCATACTCAAGGTTAAGAGCCCCTCTTCTAGGGCAGCCAATTCTAAAGGACTTGGTGGCAATTCTCAGTGTCAAGAGTTTGGATTGATTTGAAGAACAGAATCTATTCTGTGAGAAAGTCATTGGCAAAAGCAGCGAAGGTCATCAAGTTTCATCAAGGTTAGGCTTTAGGTGGAGGAAGCTGTCTTGGAGATCCGAACTGGGGCTCGTCATACAGAGCAGCCACACTCATGGGCAGGGCAGGGGGGAGTGCCACGAGAGGCTCAGAGGACTAAATGCACCCCAGACGCAGGAGATTGCTTCTAGGTTTAGTGTGCTGGTGGGTCTGAGGCACTCATGCACTGCCAGGCTGGATTCGCTTGGGTACAAGCACTAACTAGGATAGACCTAATGGCAGAACGGTGGCACTTGCATCTGGGTAGGACAGGAGCTGGCAGGGGGAGGCACATCTGGAACTGGCACCTGTTAGGCTCCTCCTTTTATCTGGAGGATTAATGGAGAATGTGATGTGATAGTGCAGGAGAGCCAGCCAGAGCCTGAGTCAGTCAGTTCCCCCTCATGGCGTAGAATGGCTGCCAAGCACATAACAAGAATGGATGCATTTTCCGGCAGTTAAGTCACCCCTTTAATCACTAGTCCTTGAATCCTTGGCATTATCCTCAGAGCCAACTACTTCATACCCTATCTAATCAGGTATTTGCTAAACAAAACTCACTCATTGTAGGAGATGTGGTCAAATGTTTCCATTTGGATGACGTGTGTGTGTGTGTGTGTGTGTGTGTCTGTGTTGGGGAAGGTGATGAAGGGGTGGATGATTCTGGGGAAAATAGCAAAACTGCTTAGTGGAGACAAACAGCAAAACCACTGCACTGTCCTCAGCTAAAATACAAATAGGAGTGTGGCAAAATTAAACTATTTCGTGTTGTTTAAAGATAGTTTAGATTAAGGAAATATTAAAGCAATATGAAGATAAATGTGTTAATTCAGCGTCAAGGATTTTTTTTTGTCCAAGATGGGAAATACATACTGAAGGGAATTTGGAAACTGAAGAAAACAAATCTCTTTCCAGAACAGATTTGAAAGGACAATTCAAGTCCTGACGAAGGAGCTTAGGATACGGTGTGGCCATGGCACTCTCAGGCGCTCTTTGCAGTGGCGCCAAGTGGCCAATGACAGGCCGTTAGCAGTGATTATTGCTGATGGGTGAGGCAGGATCCCTGGGATTCAGAGCGGGCTGGGGCTCTGGCATGACTTTCGGCTCACTGACTTTCAGTCCTCAAGGTCGGCTTGGCCTGATCGGTCATCTTCAACTCACGGTAATAGCAGTAATTTTCACTTTATTCATTTCTGCCTCTTGGCTGGAGATTCTTTAGCACATCACTTAGTGAAGGTGTTGGCCAGTTTCCCTCAGCTTTTGATGAAAAGAAGATTTTTGACTGTGACTAGCATTTTAAGCTCTCACATCTGCCTTTGACATTTTCTGGGTTGTTTTAACATGGGACATATATTGGAATGAATGATTCTTTCTTTCCTTCCTTTTTCTTCTTTTTTTTAAGGAAAAAAAAAAAAAACAACCTCTGCTCTGTGGGGAGATTTTCCTACCATATAATACTTTAATTTGGGGAAAATAAGTTATGATAGGGTGAGAAACTATCAGCTGCCCCTTCCTTTATGTGGTAACATTCTAAAGCTGAGTATATACTTCTGTGGAAAATCTGAAAAGTTAAAGAGCACAGTGGCCCATGGTTAAGTATCATTTCTCTAAAACATTTTCAATCTTGCAGATCTAGGTGGGTGAGTCTGGCCTCACAGGAACACCCTCTTAATTGATTCACCAGTTTCTCGAAGCAAATTCCTCAGACCTGCGCAGTAATAGACTCATACCTGAAGCGTTATGGAAAATGTATCTTTAGGAGAATATACGAAAGAAAAGAACTTTCCAAATGATGAACAATGATAAAACAAGGCAAAAATATCTTCCCTACCTACCCTTTGTTGGGCACCTCCTTTCAGGTTCACTCTCTTCTGAGTCACTAGTCTTGGCAGCTCTGGGGTAAAAATTAGTTCTTTCTGCCTCAGTATGGGCACTGAAATGGTGTACTGCCTCTCAAATGGCTTTTAGAACTGGACCCTCTGTTCTATTGCTGTTGCCTCTGTTCTAGTTTTGGTCCCTGTCATCTGTGGCAGATACAATTGAATTACTCCCAGTCTCTCCTCTTGGCCATCTCTGCTTTAAAGGGTCACCACAGATGCCTTTCTAAAACTTTAATTTGATCATTTCACTTTGTTCCTCAACAGTAAATAACTTCCAGGACCCAAATCAGGATTAACTCACACAACATGGAATAGGAGATCTCCTCAGAATTTGGACAGCAAGTTGTTTTTAAATTTTTTAAGATTTTTATTTATTTATTTCACAGAGAGAGAGAGAGATCACAAGTAGGCAGAGAGGCAGGCAGAGAGAGAGGGGGAAGCAGGCTCCTCACTGAGTAGAGACCGATGCGGGGCTCAATCCCAGGACCCTGGGATCATGACCTGAGCCGAAGGCAGAGACTTTAACCCACTGAGCCATCCAGGTGCCCCCAAGCTGAATTTTTTAAAGCAGATTTAAAGAGATAATTTAGGCTGAACATGCATATTTTAAGTCAATGTGGAGAGCAAACGTAATGAAAAATCCATACATATTTGGTTTAACTTCATCTGATTCTATACTAATGACTTTATCCAAGAGATTAAATATATTTTAATTATCTAAAGTAATTGACAGAGAAAATTATTCACTCCCCAGAAGCAAGCTCCTACGTTGTTCAGAAAATTCAGTATGAATATATTATAAATGTTATATAGTTATATTTATAATTCTGAAATTTAAAAAATGAGAAAACCTCTTCAAGTGGTTTTCTCAAGGCTACAGAATTTTATAAAATATGAAAATTTACTTTAAAAATTAAGCAATATGAATGTTAATGAATATACATACATAACCACAGTATAATTATCAAAATTAGGATATTAACCTTAATGTGATATTATTATATACTTTACTTAAATTTTGTCAATTGTTTCATAAATATTCCATTTTTGCTCCAGGATCTAAACCCAAGATTACCCATTGCATTTAGTTGACATATCTCTTTAGTATGTTTGACTTTATCTGTCATTTATTTCAGGACAGCAGCAAATAACTCTCTAACAGCCCTTATGCCTCCACCCCCTCACCAAAAATCTCGCCAAAGTCTGAGTATTAAAAGGCTAAACTTAGATTCTAGAAGCCAAAAGGAAATAATATCCTACCTAAATCTTGGACTTCTCAAAGCAACACTGAATTTCCCAGAGATTTTGCTCTCCTTTATGCAACTCATGAAAAATGGATTATGGATCTCCTGAGGCTTCCCAGACATCTAACTGGAATACCAGCAGTAAATGAGCAGATTTGCTGGGACATGGTGCTATTACCTGCCATCTTTTTCATTACAACTCTAGCTAGTGATCCCGCCAAACAAAGGGTCAGGATATAACATAGGCTGTTCTGCTGAACAGTCAGTCTGCATTTGAGGAAAATCATCTCTGTACCATGCCAGGTCAAATAGTTGAGAAAGGGTAATTGACACGAAGAAAGGGGATGGAGAGGTAACAAAATCGAACCACCTGTAAGAAGGAAACATTGAAACTGTTCTCTAATGGTTCTACCTTAAGAGACAAAAACAAAAAATTTAGGGACATCAAGTGTTGCAATCCTGAAGTAACTCTTGACTCTGCAGATTGGCATTTTGTTCTTAGGTGTAGGATGTTAACCCTGGCTATTTAAATATACATTCAGTTACCGCATGTTTATCAAACACCTTCATTCTTTATGTAATTGACAGTTAATTGCAGAAATTAGTAAAACACAATCCTTATGCTGGAGATGCTCTAGTGTAGGTAGAGCTGTCAAACAAATATAATACTGGCCACAACTGTCATCTTAAATTTTCCAAGAGCTACATTAAAAAAAAAGGGTGCAATAAATATTAATAATTTAATTTACTCAACATATCCAAATATTATCACTGTGTTATAGCAATATAATATAAAACATCAGATCTATGTTGTTTTTACATTCTAAGCCTTTAAAATTTGGTGTGTCTATTACAGTTACAGCACATCTCAATTTGGACTCGCTACATATGATGAATAACCATACGTGGCATCTCTGTTGGACAGTACAGGTCTGGAGGAAGATAGGAGTGAGGGTAAAACTACATTACAGGGGGCACCTGGGTGGCTCAGTGGGTTAAGGCCTCTGCCTTCGGCTCAGGTCATGGTCCCGGGGTCCTGGGATCGAGCCCCGCATCGGGCTCCCTGCAGGGAGCCTGCTTCCTCCTCTCTCTCTCTCTGCCTGCCTCTCTGCCTACTTGTAGTCTGTCAAACAAATAAATAAAATTAAAAAAAAAAAAAAAACTACATTACAGGTGTGAAAGTCTATGATCCAGGTGCAACCAAGGGTTCTGCGAAGGACAAAATTAGGTGACATGATCCTTGGAACAAAGATATCTTGTATTCCAGGGCATGTCCTGCACTTACATACTTACTATAGATAAAGTTTGAATAGGTTCACTTTTTGAAATGAAATGAAAAATCATCCCTGAACATTGAAGCCAAGTCTTGAGTGACATGTTGAGGTCTACCCAGTAGGCAAAGGAGGTAAAAGGTGGAAAATGAAAAATATTGCCAGCAGAAAGAAGAGGATGTAAAAAGCTCTGAGATTTGGGGCTTATCTCAAAAGAACCTGACTTTTGCTGTAATCACAGATTTTCATTTCAAAATTGAAATGATCCATTGAGCTTGCTCACACTTTTTTGATCACCCACAATTTTGGAGGAGAAGGTTGCAGAAATAAAGAATAGAATTGTAAGGTAGTTTGTGCCAGACAGTTAATCGATGTGGAAAATTCGGGTCAATTTTTTTTTTAGTTTTGTTTTTCCCAGGTCCTTGCCATGGATTTAGAAACACACACACACACACACACACACACACACACTATAAAAATATACAATAAATATATGTATGTTGTTTATATTGCTTAAGGTTAGTACAGAGGGTTCTGAATTCTGATCCAGTCCAGCATTAGGAACATTGGTTTTAGCTGCTTTAAAAAACCAAATGAGTAGTGAGTGCTCTCCTGTTAATGTTTGAAAGATGCTTCACAGCTTTGAATGAATTGAGTAAAGAGTAACATTTGTAAAATCCACCTGACCAATGCCAGATCCTCATGAAACTGATTGTTCCCTCTCAGTGGAAAGAATGTATGGGGGGAAAGGCACCTCAGCAACTCTTAGCCCTTTTAAGTCAGCTTCAAACTCCCCCAAAGCTGATGGAAGGTCATTTCCCCCAGTTTAATTTTGCCCTTGTTCTGTAGGTAAATGATGAATTTACATATGTAATGTTCACAGTCAGCAACCATTCCCACAACACTGGAGACAAGTAAAGAAAGAAAAAAAAAATAAGAGAAGAAAAATCTATTTGAAAAATGCAGTTGAATATAGCACCCTTTTACCTACAAGCTTAAATATGCAGACCTTTCTTTTATAAAGGAAGGTTGGTAGGGGGAAGATAACTGAACAATCTTAGAATTGAAAAGCACACCAGCCAAACAGAATTGCTCATTTTCCTCAGGAAATAGCAAGAAAGGTGAAAATGAAGACCTCGTCCAAATGCAAACCCACTCAAATGAAGTGTGAACGCCAATCAATTTTAGCAATGGTCTGGCAGCCTCGGTTCCAAACAGCAAGTCGAGACAGCAAGTGCCTAAGCGTGATTTGCCAGCTCTGTTCTGTGTGCTCACCTAGCCTGGCCGTGAGATGCAGGCGATGCCCACCCAGAGCAAAAGGCCGGTCTGACACCCAGAACAAGAGGCGGGCTCTGCACTAATTACTCTGGCAGCAAGCTTGTGCAGGAGTGACGTCCGGCATCTCTGTCAAGGTCTGTTTGTTGTTGGCATGCTTCTTTTCCAATTTGTGATCCATGTGTAAGGAGAATGTGCAAAACATGAAAATTAATGGTTACGTGAAAAATACCTACGTGGACAGCAACCTTTTTATTTATACTAGATTCAATGAACTTATTTAAAGGCCAAATTCTTGTTAATATTTCTTTTTTCTGGAAAGATTGGCCTAAAGTCTTTATGTATTTGATTTTTAATTCAGTGTCACACATGGCAGATTTTATTTTTTTTAACCAAACAAAATGGGAAACTTTCAAAACATGGAGTTACGTTTGTAACAGTTAATACTATAAATAAATCCATTCAGATTTAATACGTTTTGCCCATTCAAATCCAGAGAAAGACATTTTAGAAAAATCTTTGCAAAGTCAACAAACATTATGTCATAATGTCATACTGTTCTATTAATAAAATGTTTCAAAGTTGAAAGGGGAAAAAAAAATCTTACCAATATGCTTTTAAGTTTTCATGAAAAGCAGGAATGGAATCTGTTGTGAAGCCCATGTCACTCTGAATGAAATTCAAAATTGGGAAAACATTTGAACCAAATTTGTAGGAGTAGCACCTTCCACTGCTCTCTGGCTAAGCTTCAGGACGTGGGAAGAAGAAAGCAGGGACAAATTTCACAGCAAGGGTAACACAAAAGAAAAATGGAAACCACATTTTGAATAATTTCCATCAAGTATTAGCAGAATTTAAATAGTACAAATCTTGAACATCCCAAGATTCTTCTTTTGTAAAACCCAAACACAGCCAGGCAACCATAAGAAAATTAATGTGAGTTTTTTTTATGTTAGAAAAAATACTACCCTTTATTTGTAAGTCAGAAACTTGTAACATTAATGATGCTAGACACACGAAATCAGAGTAAAAGGGAAAAAAAATCCTCAAAACAAGGCAAAACTATCACAAAGCTTACGAACTTTTTTTTCCCACAAAAGTGTTACTACTAAGCTATATATTTGTTGAAAGCAATGTGGTAGATAAAAAACAGGTGGGAATACACAAACAAAAGAAAAAAAAAGTAACAGAGGAGAAAATCACCCACAATAAATCCTCACCAAACTAAACACAAAACCTTACCATTCAAAAGCTTCTAAAAACATCACTGTCCATACTGTGGTTGACCCTGGAGGTTGGCTGTCCCCATAGGCATTATCAGCCCCTGTGACACATGTCACCTTCCACCACAAAGGCTGGAAAAGCTAATTACTTATTTTCCCAGCCTTCTTGAAGCAAGAAGTGACCACGTGACACAGTTCAGTCAATGAAACTTAAGTATCTGTTGGGGAATTTCTGGAGACATTTTTGCATTCCTGATAGATTGAAGTAAGTGCTATGCCTTTCTTCTTTCCTTTTCTATGCCTTGAATGTGACTGAGATGTTTGGAGCTGGGGTAACATCTTGTGAATTTGCAGGGAAGGTACAAGTGGATCCCTGAGACATCATCCTGGACGTCTCTGAGTGGCTGAATCACTGCCACTTGTCAAATATCTCTATTTACGGGCAAAAAGAGATTACTGATCAACAGAACAAAATACTTTTTCTAGAATCATCAGAAAATGATAAATTATATTCTCTATTATGGGGTTTCAGAAGCTAATAAGTAACAACCCCATTCCCTGAGTCTGAAAGCAATTGAGAGTCCTAACATTCATACAGAAACCAAAAGAGTAACATTATTACATTTTTTTATTGTTGTTGGAGGGTTTGGTTTTGGGCTGGAGGAAAATGACATTGCTAATAGGCACCCCATAATTACATAGCTTTACTGACTTAAATCCAGGTAGTTGGGCAGTTATTGGCCTTGACATGTAAAACCCAGAATATGCCTTCATCATATGGACACAAAAGAAGTCCCCCCGCCCCCCCAAAAAAAAGGAGAGGAGAGGGCTGAGGCATAAGTATTTAGTTTTTATTTCCCGACTCCTCAATCAGCAAAGAGCAGCAATCTATTGGGGCAGCCTAGCCTACTTTTCACCTTTATGATGTTTAATACAAACAGCTTTTCCTTTCTGGGATTTTCTTAGGTCTACCGTTAAGCATTTCTGGTTTATCCCAAGAAAACCCTAAAGTGGATCAAAACAGAACAGAATTAGAAGTTTGTCCTTACTGATTTTCTGTTTGATGTATCAGTTAGTGAAAAAGGAGTGTTAAAGGAGCAATTGTAATAGTATATTTCCCTATTTCTCTTTGCAGTTCTATCAGTTTTGCCTTTATAACTTGATACTATTACTGGGTCCATACACATTAAGCCTTATTATATGTTCTTGAAGAATTGACTTCTTTACCCTTTGGGTGTATCCTTCTTTATCATTTCTTTGTTATGACTTCTGATTTTGTTAGGGTCCATGATCAAAGGAACGAGACCGATGCAAAGCGAAAGTAAAGCGTTATTTAAAAAAGCAAAGCTTTATTTTGCACCAGGCATCGAAAATCAAACCGACCAGTCGGGGCCATCTCTTACAAAGAGGCGACCACGACCAGTACACCGACCCTGATGCTTCCCCTTACCCGACGCTTCCCCTTCGCAGCGAGGCCGCTCCCCGACGACCACGATTCTCCCGTGGACACTGCTCCCCACGACCCCGATGCTACCACGATTCTCCCGATGCTACCACGATTCTCCCGACGACGCTGCTCCCCACGACCCCGACGCTATCATTACCCCCCTACGACTACCACTAGGACTACTCCTACTATTCCTACTACACCCCAGCCTCACAGACTAACCTTTATAGAGATGGTTGAGCCCGGCCCACACACAGGTGGCCAATGAGACTGCAACACACAGGGAAAACTGCACAGTCATGCTCGGTCAGCAATACGGGTGGCCAATTGAATTCCAATTCACCATAGCAAATATATGCGAGCCCCACTGGTTGGATGTCTCCATCCGGCCTGGCTCGCTCCTATATCCCGGGTTTGCAAGTGAGTTCCTCTGGGAGGGGCAGGGTCAACCCAAGCCCACAACGAAATGGCTCCCTCTGGCCAACCAGGCCCCTACAATTTGTTTCAAATTAATATAGCTACTCCAGTTTTCTTTCTTTCTTAACTTCTTTCTTTTTCTTTCTTTCTTTCTTTCTTTCTTTCTTTCTTTCTTTCTTTCTTTCTTCCTTTCTTTCTTTCTTTCTTTCTTTCTTTCTTTCTTTCTTTCTTTCTTTCTTTCTTTCTTTTTTACTCCAGTGTTCTTTTTATTGTTATTAGCAAGGGCTCTCTTTATCCCTGTACTTTTATACTATCCAAGACTTTATTTTTAAATGGTTTTCTTGTAGACAACATGCAGTTGAGTCATGTTTTTTCATTTTTTTTTTAAGATTTTATATATTTATTTACTTGACAGAGATAGATCACAAGTAGGCAGAGAGGCAGGCAGAGAGAGAGGGGGAAGCAGGCTCCCTGCTGAGCAGAGAGCCCAATGCAGGGCTCGATCCCAGGACCCTGGGATCACGACCCAAGCAGAAGGCAGAGGCTTTAACTCACTAAGCCACCCAGGCACCCCGAGTCATGTTTTTTCTATCTGCTCGGACAAAGCATGTCTTTGTGTATTTCTATTATTCACAATTAAGGTGATTATTGAAATAGCTGAATTAATATCAACCCTGTTTGTAACTCTTTTGTGTTCATTGTATTTGTTCTTTGTGTTTTTGTTTTTATTTTTTTATCTTGCCTCTTCTTCTGTCTTTTCTGGTTTTAATTGAAGATTTTATAATTTCATTTTATCTTTTCTCTTAGCATATAAACTATACTTCTGCTGTGGACTGAACTGTGTTCCCCCGATACTTGTATGTGAAAGCCCTAACCCCTAATGTGACTATGTTTTTTTATCTTATGACTAAATCTCAGTCTTTTAGTTGGCCTGTGTTCTAGGGCTTTGACCTTCAGAACTATTTCCAGGGCTGACCTTCACAAATGTTTCTTGGTTTATATCCCCTCTGTCCATTCCTTATGTGAGACAGGAACTGGAGTTTGGTAATTACTCTTCCAGGTGGGTGAGATAAGGTTCTAATAAAGTCTTTCCCTTATAAAATCAGTGTCCTGAAATATACTAATAAAAAATTGAGGTATAGTGAGACCAACAGACTTGAAGATGATTGCCATCAAAAAGGTAGTTTATTACTCACAGATTCCAAAGCAAGGGGCATGCCACATCATGTTGGACCATATGGGGAATCATCAGGGTCTGTCATGAGGCAAAAAGGGGAAGGAGGAACTGTGTGCAAGAGCCTTTATAGTAATTTCCACAGAAAGGAATGAGTACAGCATGATAAACCTCTTAGGATTGACTGGTTATCATTGCTTTATTGGGCTCTGGAGTCTCACTAGTTGATGATAAAGGCAGGTGGGTACTGGCTAGGAGTGGGAGAACCTGATAAAGGAAGTGGTTGAGTGCGGTTTCTGGATTGGTTGGTTTGCATTTGAAAAAGAGCTATTTACTATCTCTAGGATTTGACAGTTCATCTGAGGTCATCAAGGTTCCAAGAGGTCAGAGCATCAGAATATAGAAAATAAAGACATGGCTAATGGCTAATGGTTAATACAGTGTGAGCCAAACCCCCCCCTTCCCCCATAAAATGCTTATGGTGTTAGTTTTCCTCTCTGTTGCAAGAACTGGGTGAGGGGAGGGAGATTCTTTTTTTTTTTTTTTTTTTTTTTTTTGGTTCTTTACTGTGAGAATCTAGTGAGGTTCGGGGAAGTAAAACGTACAAAAGTAAGAGAGCTCCCCTGAGACAGCACCAGAATTTCCTCTCCCTCGTGCTAGTCCACATTCACCCCCCAGCAATTTTTGAAAAGTATCATTTCAGTGTTCTCACCAGTTTATGAGCAGCTTTTGCTCTGGGTAAGCAGATCTTGACTGGGACCAGCTCTTCATCTTGCCACTCGGCTCCAGATTTCACTGTGACGCTTGGCCCTGCAACTTCTATTTTCTAACGGGTCCGAGAAAAGTCATCCCTGTTCAGTTTGTTGAGCTTTTTCCTTTTTATAAAGATGGAAGTGACAACTTCAAAGCTCTTTGCATTTCGTAGCTGAAACTAGAGGTGCTGGAACTGAAACCAGAAATCCGGTCATTAAAACTACAATATCACTGGTGCTTTCTAAAGATTATAGCTCTCAACTATCTACAGATTAAAGCTCCTGGTCTTCCACGATGCAAACTGGGTGAGAAACATAGTAAAATGCAGGAAAGAAAATTCTAACATGTTAAAAGTTTTGAAGTTTTTAGATTACACTTTTTTTTCTATAATGTTATATCCCCATTAGCAGGGTATGCTTCCTCAAGAGCCTAGTGCTGCCCCAGAATAGTCATTTTTCTGCCCACAAACAGCCAGTGATATGGACACAGTCATGATAAGCTACAAAGTTCTGAAAGTAATGTTACCAGTGCTTGCAAAAACCAATCCTAAATCTTTCCTTTCAAACCATGCCCGTTAAATGGTTAAGTATGCCATCCTAGCAACTAGCTGCATGGCACAATATTATCTATTAGAGATGCCAAGATCAAAAACTTTCATGGTTTCTACTTGCAAAAGCCCAAGATGTAAATAAAGCCTTATATCTAATTGCATCATATGACAAGACTCCAACAGTGAGCATTATTCTGTCTCCTCAACCTCTCATCCTTATCTGTTCCTCAGTGTTCCTGGCCAGTGAACTGAGTGATGGGTTTTGATAGGTTCAAATCACTAATCCTCCTCTACCCTGTCTGGAGTTAGAAACAGTTGGGAGATTGGCAAAGTAGTTGGATAGATGGAGATGTAAATATCACCTATATTGCTGATATAACTATATTGGAGGACAGCGAAAGTCTGATAGATAAGTGGGACTGATATTTCTAACTGCTTCTCAATTTAGACATGATTATAGCCTACCTATGGGAAATAGCAGATGTAGTTACCCAGAATCACTACTTTCTACTGTTTTGTGGCAAAGAGGGCAGAAAAAGCCAAATCTCTCATTCTTAAGTACTTTTCAAATATTAGCTCAATTCAGTTCAGAAGCATTGGCACCTATAAACAGCCCATTCCAAAGCCACAGGGAAGAGTAAGAGATTGGGCAAGATGCTGGACGTGTTTAGGTCAATTCCTAGTTGCAAAAGCTCAAAAAATGGGCAATACACATTCTTTCATTAAGAGGGAAGAAAGAAGGAAAGTATTAGAGCATTTCATAAATTTTTATATCCCAATTAGTGAAATTATAAAATGACATACTAAAATGAATAGGCTTCAGTTGACTGGAAAATCACTTATTTAGGCAGCAAATACCTAGTTATAAGAAAGCAAAGGCAAATTTATGATTGCCTGAGATCCTGAAAGCTAAACATTACTATAAGCTCTTTTTTTTTTTTTTAAGAAATCTAGGAGTCATCAAATGCCGTTCCTTTATCATACACAAAACCAAAAAGTTAATGAGCAAAGTTAATGATCTTTTAATTATGGATTTGAAATACATTGTTTGTAAAAATTTTAAAGACACATGCTTTCTTTTAACCTAAAGGAGCCATCAATTATGTAAATTAAACTGTATACCTCAGTATTCTTTAGTTCATTATATTCTGTATTTTTTTTTTAAAGATTTTATTTATTTGACAGACAGAGATCGCAAGTGGGTAGAGAGGCAGGCAGAGAGAGGAAGGGAAGCAGGCTCCCTGCCGAGCAGAGAGCCCGATGCGGGGCTGGATCCCAGGACCCCGGGATCACAACCTGAGCCAAAGGCAGAGGCTTCGGCTCTGAGTGAGCCACCCAGGTGCCCCTCATTATATTCTGTATTTAACTGTCTTCATGTGCCAAATTATATTTAAGGAAAGAAGTCCTTTAAAATTATTTTTATATATTACAATTTCGAATAGAGTATTCTGGATGTGATCAACTCAATATTCGCAAAATACTTTCATTTTTTCTTGTTTGTAAATCATATAGTCTTTATCTAATCTTAGTTTCCTCATCAATTAGCTATGTGATTTGGGCATGTCATTTAATAAATGAATGATGGAAGCGCATAACTTCCTTCAGACATGCATGATAAGAAGCAAGTGGTAGAGAACACAGGCTCTAAAATTCAAATAAAACTACTCTGAATTTTGTGTATTTCACAGATAAAGTATATTTTTGTTATCTGTTTCTTATTAATTTGCTTGGAACTTGATTACTTTATTGACTTCTGTTTCTAATTATCTTTTGAAAAAAATCCATTGAACATTGTTATAGGCTGAATCGTGTCTTCCTCAAGCATTGATATGGTGACATTCTAACCTCTGGACCTCAGAATGTGACTGTATTTGGAGATAGGATCTTTAAATAGGTAACTAAGTTAAAAGAAGGTGTGTTGGGAGGAGGGGGAGGGACCTAACCCAATATGGCAGGTTTTCACATAAGAAAAGGAACACAGGACACAGACACACAGAGGGAAAACCATGTGAAGACATGGGGAGAAGATGACCATCTGCATGCCAAGCAGAGAGACATCAGAAGAAACCAACCCTGAAAAAATACTGATTTCAGACTTCTAACTTCCAAAATGTGAGAAAATATATTTGTTGTTTAAGCCATTTTGGCTGTGGTACTTTGTTATGATAGCCCAAGTAAATTAATATAAAGATACATGAGAATTTTATGAATAATTCTTCTTGATGAGTTTTTTGTAAAAGTGACAGTTGTTGGAAGTTTTTTAAGGTGAATTGGTAAATAGAACTGATTATTGGGTTCTTCCCCCAGCTGTACTGAGATATAATTGACAGATAACACTGAATAAATTTCAGGTGTACAGCATGTTGATTTGATACACCTTATATACAGCAAAATGCCTATCATCATAGTGGGAGCTCACACATTCATCATGTCACATAATTACTATTTTATTTTCATGTGCATGGAGAATATTTAATACTTACCAGCTTAGCAACTTTCAAGTATGTGATACACTATTTTTTTTAAAGATTTTATTTAGTTATTTGACAGACAGAGATCACAAGTAGACAGAGAGGCAGGCAGAGAGAGAGAGGAAGGGAAGCAGGCACCCTGCTGAGCAGAGAGCCCGACGTGGGGCTCGATTCCAGGACCCTGAGACCATGACCTGAGCCGAAGGCAGAGGCTTAACCCACTGAGCCACCCAGGCGCCCTGTGATACACTATTATTAATGATAATCACTATGTTGTACTTTAGATCCCAGAACTTAGTCATCCTATGGCTGGAAGTTTGTACTTCCTGACCCATGCATCCCATCTTCCTCCCCACCTCCCAACCCGTAACCACTATTCTGCTTTCTGTTTCTAGGACTTCAGCTTTTTAAAATTCCACATATAAGTGATAATCATTAAGTATATATCTTCCTCTGTCTGATTTGTTCCACTGAGCATAATACCTTCAAGTTCCATCCATATTATGAATGGCAGGATTTCATCCTTTCTCACGACTGACTACTATTCTGTTTTATATATACACATCTTCTTTATCCATTCATCTTTTGCCCAATACTTAGGTTGTTTCCTTATCTTGGCTATTGTGAATAAAGCTACAGTGAGCATGAGAGTGAAGATCCTATTTTCATTTCCTATGGACATGTCCATAAGTAGTATTGCTGGATCATGTGGTAGTTCTCTTTTTAATTTTTTCAGAAAACTCCATATTGTTTTCCGTAGTTGACTATACCATTTTACATACCAACAAACAATGCACAAAGGTTCCCATTTTCTCACTTCCTCCTCAACACATTTATCTTGTCATTAAAAAAAGCAGGGGGGCACCTGGGTGGCTCAGTGGGTTAAGCCTCTGTCTTCAGCCCAGGTCATGATCTCAGGGTCCTGGGATCGAGCCCCACATTGGGCTCTCTGCTCAGGCGGGAGCCTCCTTTCTCTTTTCTCTACCTGCCTCTCTGCCTGCTTGTGATCTCTCTCTCTGTAAAATAAATAAATAAAATCTTAAAAAAAATTATCCATTTGAGAGAGAGAGAAAGAGCACAAAGGAGAGGGGTTGGGAGAGGGAGAGAGGATCTCAAGCAGTGCTGAGTGTGGAGCTCAATGTGGGTGTTGATTTCAGGACCCTGAGATCAAGACCTGAGCCAAAACCAAGAGTCAGACACTTACACTACACAGGTGCCCCTCTCTTGTCATTTTTATGATAGCCATTCTAACAGGTATATGGTTCTGATTTGCATTTCCCTGATGATTAGTACATTGAGCACCTTTTCATTGACTATTCACGTATCTTCTTTGAAAGATTTGCCTATTCAGTTCCTCTGCCCATTTTTAAACTGGATTGTTATTTTGCTATTGAGTTGTATGAGTTCTTCCTATATTTTGGATTTAACCCCTTATCAAATATATGATTTTTCAAATATTTTCTCTCATCTGCAGGTTGCCTTTTCATTTTGTTGATTGTTTCTTTTGATGTACAAAAACATTTTAGCTCGAAGTAGTCCCACTTACTAATTTTTGCTTTTGTTTCTTATGCTTTTGGTATCATATTGCCTCTCCCCCCCCAAAAAATCTGTTTTTGTGCCAATACCACACTGTAGTTTTGTGGTATAGTTTGAAATCAGGAAGTCTAATGCTTTCAGCTTTATTCTTTCTCAGGATTGTTTTGTCTCTTGGGGGTGTTTTGTGGTTCCACGTGAATTTTAGGACGGCTTTTCTTATTTCTGTGAGAAATTCCATTGAAATTTTGATGGGGATTGCATTGACTCTGTTGATGGCTTTGAGTACTATGAACATTTTAGCAGTATTAAGTCTTCCAGTCTGTGAATGTGGGATGTCTTTCCATTTGTTTGTGTCTTCTTCAGTTTCTTTCATCAGAGTTTTGTAGTTTTCACTATACAGGTCTTTTACCTCCTTGGTTAAATTTATTCCTAAGAATGTAATTGTTTTTGATGTTATTGGGAATGAGGTTATTTTCTTAATTTTTTTTCAGATATTTTGTTGTAATTGTATAGAAATGCAACTTATTTCTATATGTTGGTTTTGTATCCTGAAACTCTACTGAATTCATGAATTAGTTCTAATAGTTTTTAGGTAGAGTCTTTAGAGTGTTGTATATATAAGATCATGTTATCTGCAGAAAAAGTTTAAATTTTTTATTTTTAATAGAGGTGCCTTTTATTTCTTTTTCTTGCTTGATTGCTCTGGCTAGAATTCCCAGTGTTATGTTGAATAGTAGCAGTGAGAGTGGGCATCCTTATCATGTTCTGATCTTAGAGGAAAAGCTTTTAATCTTTCACAGTTGAGCGGTATATTAGCTATGGGCTTTTCATATATGACCTTTATTGTGTTGAATACATTTATCATGAAAACATGTTATATTTTATCAAATGCTTTTTCTTGTAGCTATTGAGAAGATCATATGACTTTTGTATTTCATTTCACTCAAGTGGTATATCACATTTATTGGCTTACTTATGTTGAACCATCTTTCCATCCCAAGGATAAATCCCACTTGATCATGGTATATGATTTCTTTTAAGATTTATTTATTTATTTCAGAGAGAGAGAGAGCCTGAGCAGGAGGTCGTGAGGGGGAAGGAGAGAGAATCTCAAGCAAACTCTGTGTTGAGCATGGAGTGCAACTTGTGGCTTGATCCTGTACCATGAGATTATGACCTGAGCTGAAACCAAGAGTTGGCACTTAACTGACTGTGCCACTCAAGTGTCCCGTGTATTTTTTTTTTTAATGTGCTGTTGAACTTGGTTTGCTAATACCTTGTTAGGAATTTTTGCATATATATGTATCAGTAGTATCAGTCTATAGTTTTATTTTCTTATATCTTTATATGGCTTTTGTATTAGGATAATGTTCTTGTAAAATGAGTTTGGGAGTATTCACTCTTATTCAGTTTTTTGGAAGAGTTTGAGAAGGATTGGAATTAATTCTACTTTAAATGTTTGGTAGAATTCACCAATGAAATCATCCGGTCCTGGGTTTACCTTGAGTTTTGATTACTGATTCAATCTCCTTTCTCATTATTAGTCTCTTTATAATTTCTTTTTATTCATGATATAGTTTTGGGGGGTTGTATGTTTCCAGGAATATAGCCATATCTACTAGGTTATTCTATTTGCTGGTGTACAATTGATCATAGTAGTTTCTTAGAAACTTCTGTAATTCTCTGATATCAGTTGTAATATTCCCTCTTTTACTTCTGGTTTTGAATCTTCTCTCTCTCCTTTTTTCCCCTCTCTCTCCTTTTTAAAGTTAATCTATGTGAAACTTTGTCAATTTTTTTTTTTTTTAAAAAACATCTCTTTGTTAATTTTTTTCTGTTATTTTTCTGGTCCCTATTTCCTTTATTTATGCTCTGATTTTTGTTATTTCCTTTCTCCTTTAACTTTGGGCTAGTTTGTTGTTGTTGTTCTTCTTCTTCTTCTTCTTCTTCTTCTTCTTCTTCTTTTTTTTTAGTTCCTTGAGGTATAATGTTAGGTTTTTATTCTCAAGGTTTTTTTGTTGTTGTTCCACTGTGTTACTGAAGTTTCTTATATGGAGTCCTAAGCTCTCATAGAGCTGTTTTTATTCATGGAAAACTGTCAAATTGTTGATTTTTTAGGTGGGCTAGGGCTGGGGTGTCCTATACCACCATCTTGGTGATGTCACCCCTGAGAATTAGTCTTAATAGTGTTTGAAATTGTATGAAATATTGGGCTTGTGAATGCTGCTGGTCGCTGAAGTGCAAGGTAAAGGTCCTAGGATAAGAGTTGCTGCATGTGGTGGGCAATTACATGGCATTCAAATGATGTTTTGGGGAAAAGATTCCTCAGAATTTCAGGAAATTTATCACTATAGCTAATTATTTATATAAAATTATATAGAGGTGTATGTGTGCATCCATGTATAAAATAAGAAGAATGACATGCATATGACATTTAGCTTAAATGATGTAATGAAATAAAATTATTAAATTTATGTAGCTTGATTTCATTTTTAGACCTCCAAATATTTAAGGCTTCTAACTATCCTCATCTTACCAAATTTTCCTTGAATTAGTAAAAGTTGAATAAGTATATATCTCAGCTACTGTTGAAAACTCTCCATAATAGTCTTAAATATCTTATTTCCTCCTTGTCTGAAAATACACTTAAAAGTTGGAAAAGTTGCTGTGGTTAAAGAGGCAGATTATAACGTTCAGAAGTTGGCATGAAGTACAGATTTATTTTTCTAGTTGTAAAGAATGCTTTTCCCTTTAATTCTGGGGTTTTCACTTTCTCACATCTATTTCAAGGAAAATTAACATCATTTCCTTTTTCACCTATAGAACAGAACTTGCGCTGCAGACAAAAAAGACACCTAGAAAAAACATGGCATGTGAGCAACGTGTTCTCACATGATGAGACATTCTCACGGGAGGGAAAATGGCCTGCTCATCCTAAAAAATTTCATCAAATTATAATATAGTATGTGCAGTAACTTAGGTAGTTACTCTAGTAATAACTCTTCTATAATTTGTAAAAAATCCAATAACACTGTATTTAAGCAGAAGGATAAACATGCCAATAGGCATTCTTAAAATTTCTGAGAAACACAAGAGTTTAATTTGACTTAACACAAGCCAATGCTACTATTTACCCCCCTCTGAGGATGGGAACATAATAGAAGCTATTTAAATTCATTTAAGTTGATTATGCTGATCTTTTAAGATATACATAAAAATAAACAACTAGCTCTGTATATTATATCAAGGCCTGTGAAATTAGTTTAGAGAAATTTGTGTAAATATGTGGAAACTGGCCCCTCATTCAAGAAACACACATTTTTAATGGAATATGTCTGTCATTTATTTTCCAGATATACAGAGGAGGTATTCTTTCATAATATAGCCAGCAATCTAATTATGGGATGAGAATTGCAGCACCATTTCTTATTATCTTTTCTCATCTTCCATTATTTACTTTTTTCTTCTTTGTGTAAGTCTGCAGAGAAGTGAGCTTTAGTGACCATGTCCATAAGTGACCACCAGAGAATATATATGTATATAACTAGCAAAATAGAATAGATGGCCTGAAGTACCTTTCTTTTTGGTACTTTACTTCACTTTAAGTAAGTCCTATACCCAATGTGGAGCCCAGTGTGGGGCTTGAAGTCTTGATCCTGAGATTAAGACCCTGAGATAAGACCTGAACTGAGATCAAGAGTTGGACGCTTAACTGAGTAAGCCATCCAGGTGCCCCTGAGGTAAACATTTTTATTTTATTTTATTTTGTTTTATTTATCTTTTAGAGAGAGAGCACATGTGAGCAGGGTGTGGGGAGGGGCAGAGGGAGAGGAAGAGAGGGAATCTCAAGCAGATTCCCGACTGTGCAGGGAGCCAGACGACGGGTTCAATCTCATGACCCTGAGATCATGACCTGAGCTGAAATCAAATGTTGGTTGCTTAACTGACTAAGCCACCCAGGTTCCCCCTGTCCCCCTATCTCCCCAGGCACTCATTTTCAGTTCAGTGACTTTTAGTGAACATGTACCAAGCACATACCATGTGCTGAGCGTGCACCTGGTTATACAGTATTGAATGGGGAGACAACTTCCTACACTGCCAGAAGTTATATTTCAGTGTGGGTGAGAGATTAAAAAAAAAAAAAAACTCCAGTAAAGAAATAGACACTCAAGTAGTGGTCATTGCTTCAGGATGATGATGGGAAGTGACTAGAAGACACATGGAACTAGATACAAGAGGTGTCTCCAAGTGTCATTTAAAATGAGACCTGAATGGTGAGAAGGCAGGCATGTGAATAACAGAAGTGCAAACATTCCAGGAAGGTAACACAGGTCCTTACGGTGGAAATGAGTTTGATATCTTCCAAGAAAAGAGAGAAGTGTGGCATAAATGGAGAGGCTGAAGAGGAGATTAGGAACACATAAGTTTGGTAATGATGGATCATGCAGGGACCTCAGATGTGACTAAGGGGTTCAAGTTGTAACCTGGTGCGTTTGAAAACCACTGGAGGGTTTCCATAGACAGGTGAAGTGATTTTAGTTACTTTTTAAAGATTACGTGTAGAAAATTGGATGGAGAAAGACAAGAATGGAAGTGATGCATTTCAAGATAAGAGATGGTAGCTGGCAACAAGATGGAGAGACGGAGAGAAATTATGAGAACCTTTGGCAGTAGAATCAAAGACCATTCAGGTTGATCGGCCATAGGGCATAAGAGAATGAGAGGAATCAATAGTTTCTTGTTTGAGCCATTTGGAGGATGGCAGTGCCATTTTATAATGATTGGGAGAAGAGTAGGTTTGGGATCTGAGAATCAAGATGTGGATTTTCAGATGTTAAGTTTGAAACATCTATTAGATATCCAAGTAGAAACAGTCATATAGGTAATTGGATATATGAATCTGGAGTTCTGAGAAGAGGTCTGGATTGAGAAAGAAATTGGTGATTTGGTAGCAGATGGGTGGCCTTTAAAGCTATGAGACTGAATGAAATTTCTAGCGAGAAATTGTCGTAGGAGCAGAGAGAGTCATAGCCTGGGCACAGTTCAATATTAAGTAAAGAAAAACCCAAAGTCATGACCCATGCCCAGTTTCTGGCATTACTCTCCCCTTTAGTTTTGATGCTACAGGGTTATTAATCAGTTATTTTCTTTGGGAGAGAGCTATCAGGGTGCAATTGTGATTGAAGTTAGTTACAATTTATTTTTTCTTTCAAAAATGTTGTCGAAGTAACTTTCAAGAAATGAATGGATCATTAAGTAGTCACTGTCAAACAGAAGAGATTAATCCTCTGACTCTATATGGCTCCATCATAGTAGAATCAAGAGAGATTTGCTTGCCTCTGCCCTCAGGTTTGTTTTCCTGACAAGGCTTTATTGCCAAACTGGCAATGTTTTCATAATCCCTGATGTCCTAATTCAATCTCCTATTCCTTATAGGATTATGGCCAAAGTATTTTATCTTTTAGTCATTGGTCTTGATATTCCAGACCCACCTACAATACCTTGGATCAAATTCACTTCCATAAGTTTCTGGACCCCAATGAACCTCGCTTCTTTAAGCAGATCAGTTTCCTGTAGAGTTTAATAGCTCATACTATTCTTCTCATTTCTTCTGAAAGGCCACACTGAGTATCATCCTTGTTAAACTGCTGGCATCTGTGTTCTTGTGCAAGACCAAGTTGTTTCAAGGGGACTACTCAAGGTCCTCTGGAATTACATTAAACAACACAGATGGAAGGAGACAACAGATGTCATCTCACTTCTGTTTTCATAGCCCCCTCTACTGAACAGCATACAGCACAAAGCCCTGGTTCCTGTTCCAGCTGGGAATTGGAATTGCTGGGAATTGTTTATTCATTCCCTCTGGGGGAAGTCTTTAAGATTTGGGAAAGAGCAGTTAGCATAGAGACCAAAATACAGTTGAGACCCTGCTCTGAGTTTGTTTTCTCCCATAAGTATTACATAAGTGAGGGTTCCTCTGTTATCCAATTTATGCCTTCCAGGATATGCAAGGTGTTAGATGCCATGTTTAAGTTCATGTTCTTGAATTTGGGGTTCATATAAATGGGGCTATGTTGGAGGTTCCCAAACTTTCTGGATTCTGGACACCTTGGGTGTTGAAGCAATTTTTTCATGGCACTCCAACCCCATAAGAACTATTTAACTATTCTGTGTTTTAACTAGTTAGATTCTCTATAGCTTAATAATAGGGGTTTATATAGTGTTGGACATCTGGGTTTGCTGTGTAAGATTTAAAATGTTTTGCAGCACCAGTGTGAGTTTTGTGTCTTGGCACTCAGCTAGGAAGCTGTGCAGATGTGTGACTAGCTAAAACAATGTCAAGCCCAGCACACTCAAAGCATCCCTCATGGAAAAGTATGTCATAACGTCAAGTCTCCTGGATTTCTTAATATGAATCTAGACTTCGATTATTTGGAAAATATTTGAATATCTGGAAAATGTATATGATGACTTTAGAAATTCCCAATTTCCAGCAAAAATGAAACAAATGGCAGGAGTGGAGGAATTCGCCCAGGTATTTGCTGCTCATTATTAGGAGCAGTAGTGTGCAAAATCAGGCAAGTTTGTATGAATGTGAATGCTCTTCCAAGTCTGTGTCAAACTGAAGGTTTATAAAATGTGATAGAAAGCCGTTCCCTGGCTAGTGTTGGACAACACATGTTGAGCATTTGTTGCCCTCCTCTTATCCATTCTAAATGTGAAAGCCTGCCTGTGTTTGATCAGTTTCTCCCATCATTAACAGCCTACAAAAGGCATAAGAGGACAGCAAAAATATTTCCTCATATTTAAAAGAACAAAGTGATGAACGATGCATTTCCCCCAGAATCCAGGTGTCCTTTCTCCACAATTCTCCTGTGAGCGTTTTACTGCTGGGTTTAACAGCTGAGTTTCAGGAGCAAAAGAAGATGTCCCTTTGCTTCCATCAGGGGATATAAATATTTGCATTGTCTTGACTGCACTTAACCTTACTGTTAAGACCATAAACCAGTTGTAGATATCAGGGTCAGGATCTGTGACAAAAGGCAAAATGATGTTTCGTCGCTGGCTTATTGTTAATTGTTAATTTTTGTTCGCAACACGTAGCCATTTTACACTCTTCCCGATCTGTGTGGAATATAATCTATATGTGGTGATGCTGAATTGTCTTGCCATGGAGATTAAAAGAATTTCTGGATATAATTAGTTAATTGGTTGCCTGGCACTTTGAAAAGCATGAGCTCGGTGTTTCCTACCCTGGAGTGTAACCTCATAATGACCACCCACAGTCTGGTCCACACAGGAGTTTGGCGACAGACTCATTTATTTATTTGCTTAAAGTTGGTTAAAATCTGTGTGCCTGATCTTCCTGCCAGAAAATACATTTTAATTAGAAATGATGGTCATGCATTTGCTGAGGACCGGAGAAAGGGAAGGAAGCAGGGAACTGGCCTAGACTGTATGTTTCAGCCCAACCTTGCGCGAGACAGAGTGCATCCATGTAAAACCTAGAGTTCGCCTTTCTGTATTTCATTTTGACTTTGTATAAGGCTCTGGGGGAATGGAGCCAAATACATTATTTCTTTTATGTCTGGGACATAGGCGTGCCCAAAACTGCCTGAGGATACCACTCAGCATGTGTTGGACATTCAGTAAAGTTTCCTGACTCCAACCATGAAAGCCTTTCCATTCACTTCCTCTCTGGAGCAGGTCTTGGCAGACAGGCAAGTGGCTAATGGTGGAGGCTGTGCTCTGCTAGGGCTGGGAATTACATCTAAGTAATTAGGAATACTGGAATCCAAAGATCAAAACCAAAGGACCATGAGGGAAAAACCCAGGGTGAAAAGTACATCTAAAATGCCGGAACCTGGACTCCACACTCTGCTTGGCAACTTATCAAGAAAGTAACCCAGGAAAAAACAAGGTGGAAGGAGATGGTCTTATGTAGTTTTTATGTATGGTTACTTCTTTGTCTGGTTGTGGGGAAGGCAGTAGAAGAAATGTGATTTCTAGAATGACAACTACCATTTGCCTATCCTTTCCTAGTCTCATCACTGTCTGTATGCTTTTTCTTATTTGCTTCAGTCAGAGACTAGCATGATTTATTGCACTTAACTAGCAAGATTTATTGAAATTTTAGAATTTAAAGTGTGAGAATTACACATTGTTCTAAACACAAAGGAATAATAATAATAACTATTATTTATTGAGGAATACTATGTATGGAAGCCTGGACAAATTTAATGTTTTGACAATTCAACAAGAAATTATTATTCAATATTTTGATAATGCAACAAAGTATTTTTATTACTGTATTGTCTTCTTTTCGGAAATGAGGGAACTGCGCCTTTACAGAGTTTTAGTAACTTGGACAAGGGTATAAAATTAGTAAGAGGCAGAAGCCAGAATAATAACCTAGGTCTTCAGCCATCAGACCAACACTCATATAGCCTTCCTTGGCAGTCCCTCTGGGATCCCCATATTCCTGACACAGACGTACAGTATAATCATCTGAAAAGTGCTGAAGAATATTCCAGGGCAGCATGCAAGTGAGTGGAAAGGGACATGGTGCAGAGATCAGAAAGGAGTGAGGAGAGCCCCTGAAGATTTTGAAGGTCCAGCAAATACATGAGGAGAACAAACAGAAGGCTTCCTCTTCAAAGAGGTAGTAAATAAAACTAGTGACACCGAATATTAAGTTTAAATTTTCATTTCAATTAACTTGAAGAAACCACGCACTTGTTTCAAAATCCAAGAGACATAAAAGCGTATAAATAAGCCCCTTCCAATCCCATTTGTCCCCTCCATTTAGAACGCACGGAGACAACCGCTGTCGCCATTTTCATTTTTATGGGTATCCTGCTATTATCTCTTCAAAATTTATGTTCTCTAGCTTGAGGTGATCAGAGTCCTTTAAGATGCTGATTTGGGAACGGAGAAATAGTGGCTGTTGACAAACCCTATCTCAGCTGTGCCTTTGTTTTTACCATATCCGACTACTCGGGTCTCACACGTTTGATAGTTGAGATGAACCACTTTAGATCAAGTGCCTTTTGTACATTCTATTTAAAATTTGCTAAAGAGAACCCACAGGTAAACAAGATGATGTGTGTGTTGGGGTGGGGAGCGGATTTCTCACCTACCATTGAAAAGAAATTGCTTTCAACTGGAGCACTTTAGAAGAACTAAATTATGTAAATCATTCTTAGTCTGTCATCAAAATAGCCTCCCAAAGGATCTCAAATTCTCAACTGCCTACTTCCCACCGCTTTCTTCGCCTAAATATATACACATATCCATATGTGTGTGCGTGTGTCACATTCTTTGAAATAATAATTCTTTGAAGACTACAGAATTTGCACTTTTCACTCTCAGATTCTCCTTGTCTCCCATGTGTCTGCCTTGCTGAGATTTGTGACAGCTTTGGCACCATCTCTATGTTATGACAGAGACGGGAGAGACAGCTCTGTCCCTCAGAGCAGTCAAGTGTTAGCCACTGCCTTGTGGGCAGAGAGGAGAGTGAAAATAAAGAGGCGACCCCTCTTTATTCTTTCCGGTGGCCAGGCCCCCACAGTGGCACACTGGGCAGAGCGACACCCCCGCAGAGCTGTCACCTGCATCTCAAGCACACATACACGTCTGCGGGGCAGCTGGCAAGCATACATCACAACACTTCCCGAGGAACCACGACAGACTGGCATGCAGTGAGGTGGTAAAACTCTGTCACTGGTCTTGATCCCGCTGAGTGGTTCCAGGGCACGGCTAGCAAGGACAGCAGCTTCTAAGTCAGAGCCTGGGGGCTGTGAAGCAAGGGCCAAGGATACTTCTGGAGAGAACACCAGGCCCTGTCCTCTCCGCATCAGAGAGTTCTCGCAGCGTCCATGAAAACAGAGAAAGGGAAGGGTTTTCTCTTGACAGCCCGGCTCCAAAGGAAGAGGTCTTCTCCCCACAGAGGAGTGTAGCGGGACCAGCAAGATGTATTGGAGCCAAACCGAATTGAGTCTGTATCTTCTTCTTGCTAGAACCAAATCTGTGACTTCAGAAGGTTTTCCTGGTTTGAATCTAAATCCCCTCACCCATGAAACAGGGATAATCGTCATGTAGAAATGCCAGCTTTGCAGCATTGTAACAATTACCAGAACTAATATTCAGGATTCAGAGTATTCAGAGGACTTGGCATAGCTGGCAGTCCACGGATGTCAGTCTCCAGGTACCTGCTTTGGAGGTGGGACACCAACGCTTGCAGAAAACCTGAGGCCCCTCCCTGCCCCGCTCCCCTCCTCACCACAACAACAGCTTCAGAGTCTAGGGAAGTTGCTGGCGGAAACCGAGTTTGGAGATGGTTTCGGATCTGTTTTCTGGAATTCCCCCTCACATTGCTTCTCTCCTTTTCCTTGTAAGGAGCAGAATTCAGGACTGGCTCCCTGTACAGATGTACAAAGTGCTTAGTCTCTTGCCGTGAGAGGCGTGGTCAGGCCAGCTAAGTTGGCTGAAACTTCCAAAGGATGTTGTTATCAAAATGCTTATTTTTCTCACAAGATCCTTATCCCAACATAGAAAATGGGTAGGAATGTGGTATATGTGTGAAGAAATTGCCCTACTTCAATTCTGGCAACGGTCTATCGCAGTGTCCAGTGTCCTCTATGAACCAAGAGAATGAATGGGGGTGGTTTTGGGTCCCAAAGAACTCAACAACATCTACCATCATCTATCGGTAACATATTTCTATTAAACTGCTGTGGGAAAAAAAAAGAAAGAAAAAAGAAAAACTGCTACGAAATTCCAGTATAAATGACTTTTCTTGCCTATTATTATTTTTTTTCATCTTATGTGCACTTATTAATTAGTCACATTGATACTTTGGCAAAATTGGTAACTTGTTTAAAAGAACGTGCACACCTCTCCCTCAAACTCATGTACACGATGGGAAAAGATTCTCTTATGAAATTTAGAATCTCTCTGTGACTCTGAGGTTCAGTGTCTGTAATCATTTGGTGATTGAGTTTTTATGTTTTTGACATCCTTCTAAGTGAATTCTTCCCTGATGTCAAACCTGGAGGAGTAGCTTGTCTTTCAATGTATTGAGTTCAATGTTAAGGGGAGAACATCATCCAGGAAAATCCCCTTGGTGTTGTAGCAAATCCCAGGCAGTAGTATGTAGGTAATTGTGAATGGGCTTCCAGAGACAACCAGGACCCTGTGGATAATCTGATCACTGTAAACTGTTCAAAGCTCCCCATATATGAAATTCAGGCCGATTCAATCATTCTCCATGGCCACCCAGGCAGTTTCCTACGGTATATTTAAAAAAAAACAAAAAGATCCAGACAGCAGCTGCAGAAAATTTGGGGACCCTTTTCCCTTTGAGTGAGTGTTTCCAGAAAGCAAAATAAATAAAATGTCAGAGTTTGTTCATCTGGTTGGCAAGGCAAGCTCTCCCTCTTCTGTGGAGGAGGCTGAATTGAGGAATGTTGTGGTTTCTGGGATTCAAAGCTGGAGACACAGCACAACACACACCTTATTTGAGAGTGATTCACATCATACATTTTCATAAGGCATGGACCAGAAAGCAAGCTTTGTTTTCAAAATGTGTTTCCTTGGCACTGGTTCTAGCCATTTGGTGTGTGGTTCATTGTCAAAATGCTGTGGGTGGCAAAAGCAATCGGTGAAGGTGCATGAAATATTTAAATCGGGGTGGCTTTCGCTCAGGCCATTTACTCTTCTCCTAACACCTGTATTCCAATGACAACAATTAATCCTCTTGTAGGGTAATAATCTGTATCACAGGATGTCGGAGCTGGCAGAAACTTACTGAGCAAACTTTTTCTGTATTGCAGGGCCAGAAAGGAAATATTTTAGGCTTTACAGACCATACAGGCTCTGTCACAGCTACTCAGATCTAGTCAATTCTGTCATTGTCAATGAAACCAGCCAGAGGCAATGCGTAAACTAGTGGGTGCGGCTGTGTTCCAGTAAAGTGTTATTTATGAAAACAGGCGGTGCCCGCATTGGGCATATTGGTTGCAGTTTGCTGACCCCTGATTTAGAGTCCTGCTTCCTGTTCACAGAAGAGGAAACCAAACCCCAGAGATTAAAAGAATTTGTCACTATCGTAGGCCAGGTTGTGGCAGGACACAACATATCCAAAGCCCACATTTGGTCCTTTTCCTTTTCTTCACATGTGTGTTTTTCTAATCCTAAAAAACAGTCCCCCTGTAGACTCAGAAGCCTCAAGGAGAACGAGACAACTTTCTCTTCTCTGTTTTGACATTACTTTAGCTAAAGTAAATGTCTAAACCTGAGAATACTACTGTCGTTGGAACATTTAAGAAAAGAAATCTGTAACAGAAGAGACAGATGTGAATATGTTTATGGAAAACACATGTGTGCATGTTAGCTACAGAATTTGTTGCTTCGAGCCATGGGGGAAAAAGTCATTGCTCACAGGGGAAGAGCAAAAGATTTGGATACTCATGGCCTGTTTCTCTGCTCAGAACTCGGCACCCTGGTTTTCCCAAATCTCTAGTCTTGTTCTCTGTTCTAGTTGGACCAGCGCTTCAAGCTCCTCTGTGAGGCCTCGGTGTTTTGTGAAGCCAGTGACCTCACCTGCCACAGAACTTGTTTCACACTTTTTTCCTTTAGGGATAGTCTCTGATGAGGTCAGGGCCTATTTTATTTTATTTACATTTTTGTTAATTTTTGGTAACAGTTAATAGAAGAGAATTAGGTGGTGAGAGGAGAAAAACAGATAAAGTAAAATATTTTCAAGGATGGATTGAGAAAGAGAGAGGAAGAGAGATGGAGAGTGAGTCACTCTTCTTTCCCTCAGGGCAAAGGGGGTTAAGAAGTGGGTGAGGGGAATTAGAGGGGACTGGGTTAGGGTCGCTGTCTCAGGCTCAACTGGAGGAGATCTCATTCCAGATTATTTTAGGCAGAGCCAACACTTTACGGAAAGCTGTGCCTGGAAAGGGTGCACAGGTATTTTCTCCCTTTGGTGTACCCAGGTCAGTACACTCAGCAAGTCCTCTCAAAAGCTGTTCTCCCACAGCAGACTCTATGGAGCTGTAATTCAGATACATACAAACATGTGTTTCCTTTCCAAATAAATTTGAGAAATGGTAGATTAAACAAGGTTCTGCAAGGTTTTTTTTTTGTTGTTTATTTATTTATTTGACAGAGAGAGAGAGACAGCGAGAGAGGGAATTCTCAAGCAGGGGGAGTGGGAGAGGGAGAAGCAGGTTTCCCGCGGAGCAGGGAGCCCCACGCAGGACTCAATCGCAGGACCCTGGGATCATGAACTGAGCTGAAGGCAGATGCTTAATGACTGAGCCAGCCAGGTGCCCCAGTTCTGCAGTTTTCTTACTCTGGGACATTTCAAAGCATTTAATGTGCCACTGTAAATCAGGAATTTCTAAGATAGAGATACAGTCTGCAGTGTTTCCCTAACATATTGGATCATTGGATCATTTTATCACAAAACATATGAAGGGACAATGTCTTCAGAACATGTCTGTGAAATGCTGATTTCAGTCATCTGCATGATTCTGCATTGGTAGAGTCTCACTTTCTCCACCAACATGTATGTCCTCCAGGGTTAGCTTGGGAGCTCCTGAGAGCAGGTCACGGTGACACTTAATGGGTATCGAATGGATAATTGCTGAGGGGTCAACAGGTCAGTGTGTGCTATGAGAGTTCAAGTGCACGGGCCTTATTTGCTTTCATATCTCTTCCCCCAAGTAGTCTTCTGTCCTTTCTAAGTAGTCCTTCTTCTGTATAATGTCTCCTTATTCCTTGTTCCATCCTCCTGTTGCACACAAATGCAACAATAAGGGGGGGTCTCTGATTACCTAGGGGACCCACAGAGGTCCTCTGCTTCCCTATGGCCTCTTTGAGTGTGAAAAATCAGCTACAGGACAAAATCCCAGCCATGTTGGCCTCCTGTTCTAGCGTGATACCCATTGGCTACTATTCCCTCCTGCCCCTTCCCTTCCACACTTGGCCCTCCTGATCCCACTTACCCTGCTCTTTTTTTCTTTTCTTTATTTTTTTGGTTATCACTTATTAGCCTCTAAAACATGCCATTCAATCAGCCTATCCTAATCTTTCTTTTTAACAGCCTATCCAATCAGCCTATTTAACAAATTTCACATTTTGACAATGGCGTATATAATTCCTCGATTCTCTAATTGGTTCTTTTTTCATATTAGCCTGGTCTTGTTTTAAGAATACAAATATTTTTTGAAATTCCCTATTTGTCTCCCGTATAAAAATCATAATTGCTCATTTCACCTCTTACAAGAAACTTTCTCTGAAAAGCCACACCCTCAATCCTAGCTCTAGTTGCTTCTTGCCCATCTCCCCAGAGGGCAAGGCAAGCTCAGAGTGTACTCATTTAAAAGTTCTGATATGGGGGCAACTGGTGGCTCAGTCAGTTGAGTGCCAGACTCTTGATGTTGGCTCAGGTCATGATCTCGGGATCCTGGGATCGACCCTCCTATCATGCTCAGTGGGGGTCTGCTTGGGATTCTCTCTCTCCCTTTCCCTCTCCTACTATTCTTTTACCCACTTGTATGCGCAGCCACACACTTTCTCTCTCTCTCAAATAAATACATAAATCTTAAAAAAAAAATAAAAAGTAGAAAAATGCAAAGTTCTGATAGGGACAGTAATGATAGGGCCATCCAGCGTCCCTGTTGTGGTACATCGCACGTGCATTCTGGAGCTCCAAAGCTCAGTCATAAAGGCCACATTCTTTTGGAACATACGTGTCTCAAAAGTTCTATCCTGATTCAGTTGTACTAAACCCTCTTAAACAGGCTTTGCCATCCAAGAAGGAGCTTTGGAATAGGTAGCTTTGTCACAGCATACTTTGTTTCTTACTATCCCACCTGCTCACTCTACCTAAACAGCCTGTCCTCCCTGCTGTTCTTCCAACATACCAACCACATTCTGGTCTCAGAGCCTCTGTGTTAGTTGCTTTCTGTGCCTGGAACTCTCTTTCTCCCATCATCCATGTGTTCCTCACTCCAATCCTTCATGTGAGGATTTACAACTCATTACTTTATATAAAATGAAAATAACCCACTCTGGTGCTCTCTAGCCATTGTTTTAATTTTTACCATACCGTTTAAAATCTAGTACACTATATGTATTTCTTCATTTTTTTCTTTCATTTTTGTTTTGCTTGTTTAAAGACTGTCTCCATTAAAATATAAGCCCCATGAGAGATCATTTTCATTGCTTTTCCTTTTTCTGAAAAAAGAAAAAAAAAAGCAATTTTTCATTGCCTTTTCCTGCTATATCCCCAGCATCTAAAATAGTGCCTGGCACATGGTAGGTTCTCCAAGAATATTTTTGAGTCAGTGACTCTAGAAAGCAGGATTTAGAAAGTCAGTTGGGTGGGTAAATTGCAATCAATGTGATGACTTAGCCTGGAGCTTGGGAGACAAGGTGAGAGTAAACTGTAATTTGTACAGATAGTGACAGTAGGCATTGCCAGAAGAAGCATTTGTGTGTAAGATACTTTATTTGGGGTGTGTTAGTGGGAACTAAGGACAGCAATCCCAGTCATTCTTTTAAAATATGTCAGGTCATGTCACATTTCTGCTTAAAACCCCCAATGCCTCTCCATCCCACTCAAGTAAATCCAAAGTCCTTACCATGGTCTTTAAGGTTTCCTTCCTCCCCTAGCCATTCCCTTTCTCGTTAGCACTGTCTGATAGTGACACACTATTAGCCACATATGTCATTTGGAAGTTTATAGTAGAAAAATTAAATGATAAAATTAAGGAAGTAGAATTAATTTCAACAAAGTACTTTAACCCAGTATACCCCAGATATTATCAATTCATTATGTAATCAATGTGAAAAATTACTACTGAGGTGTTCCCCCTTTAATTACATACCAATTCTTTGGCATTCAGGAACATTTTAGACCCACAGCGCATCTCAGTGTTGAACAACCGTGTTTTGAGTTCTCACTGGCCACTAGTGTCTGGTGACTTCCATGTCAGATGGTATCTTTCTTAACCTCCCTCTTCCGGGTCACTCCATTCTAGCTGTTTTGACCTCCTTGCTCAACCTCTTTGCCATCCCTATCATAGGTAAAACACATTTTTACTTTAGTGAGGTTGCCAGATTGGGAAATTAAAAATAAAGGATACCACTTAAATTTTACATAAATAGCAAATAACTTTTCAGTATAAATATATTTCAGATATTACCTGGGGGATACTGGCAACACACAGGGATATACTGGCATCACATGGAACGTGCTGGTGTTTTATCTGCCTGCCCTACACCTCAGGCCATTTGCATTTCCTCTTCCCTCTGCCGGGAATGCTCTTCCCCAGTTACCACACTTCCCTTGCTCATTTGTGTCTCAGCTCACAGGCCTTGGGGAGGCCTTTATGCATGACCCCATAGTAAATATGTGTCTCCACATCATTAATAATTATTTCCTTATTCTACACGTTTTAGCACTACTTTGTAGTTTTCTAAAATCTCTTTTGTTTATTTAAAATCTATTTTTTGTCTATTTAAAATTTAAAATTAAATTTAAAATCTATTTTTTTTTCTATTTAAAATCTCTTTTTTGGTCTATTTTTGTCTAATTTTGCCACCTCATTAGAATATAGCTTTTGTGAGAATAGAACATTTGTTTTGTTCCCTGTTATCTCTCCAGTGTCAAGAAAAATGCTGACACATAGTAGGCATTCAATATATATAATAAATATGTGTTCAGTAAAAAGGGGAAGATAGGTAGTAGAAAGTGATACATATATATATTTATAGTCATGTATTTTTGAGTCAGACATTCATAGAATAGGATCATGACTCTGTTCCTTATCAGGTGTCTGACTCATAATTTCCTAAAATGGAGTTTTATTATGCATCTAAGGGACTAAGGTGAGGATTTAAAAAATGTTTGCTCTATAATAAATGTAGTAGTGGTATGCACAGTGGTAATAGTAATAGTAAATAACAATAATTTTTGTTCTTTAGGTTGACAATTCCTTAGCTGTCTTCCAGTCTCCAAAAATCTCTAAAAATGGAGTCTTTTCTTAGAAGTTTGAGACATCTCATTTGGAGGCAAAACCAATCTTGAGGTCACATGAGACTATTTAGAGTCTGTATTTATACAACTTAATATGACTTTATATATATCATTGCAGAAATGTTAATGTGTCTGATCACAGGTTGCTATCTCAGACCCATCTGTGGATAGTTATATGTTATAAAGCAAACGTGCTATAAACTTTCTTATATCTGAAAAATTATCTGAATTCTCAAGTACATCTGGCCCCAAGATTTCAGTAAAGGAGAATGGACCTTTATCAGCCACTCACCAATTTTAAAGCATTACCAAATAGGACGTGAAAGAACAGCATCTTGTTAGGACCGTTAAGTCATACTGCTCATTAGATTACTAGTTTTCCCAGAAGATAATAATCTACATTTTTCTTTTCCCCCAAATCCTAACATAGCTAGAAAAAAGTAAAAACAAACAAACAAAAAACGTTGCTCAAGAACAGTCTGCTTGACTGTGTCTATCATTTTCCTGTTCCGTTGGAAATAGAGCCAGGGTAATGCAAATTAAAGCAGTTCTGGTAAACCTATTTTTTTAAATAAAGATGTATTTATTTATTTATTTGAGAGAGAGAGAGAGAGACAGAGCACAAGTGGGAGGGGCAGAGGAAGAGGGAGAGAGAATATCAAACAAACTCTGAGCTGAGCGTGGAGCCCATTGCGGGGTCCTATCTCATGACTCTGAGATCACAACCTGAGCCAAAACCGAGAGTCAGACACTTAACGAACTGTACCACCCAGGAGCCCCTCATAAGCCCATTTGTAAGCGACGGGTCTTTTGAGTGGAAATGGAGCTCTGAAATTACTAGCACTTCAATTTAAGGAATGCTTTCTCGGGAAAAAATCCTGATAGAAAGGAGTTCGTGTCCACCCATGTCTATAATGATAACCCGACTGGGTCTTGCATCCCCTTATCTTACAGTCCTGGGGTCAAACCTCACTGTTACTGAACAGGAACATGAATGCAATGAAGAGAGCAGTTGTGAGGCAGATGAAGTGTTTATGGTGAAGATATAACTGGTGAGGAATATAACTGAGAACTTGTTGATTTTGCATGCTTTTATCCACAAATGCTTTCCCATATGGCTTCAGTCTTGTGTTCTGTACACGTTTTTAAAATTCCCCTGCAGTTCCTCCTTCTCTCTAATGGTTGCAAGTGGCTAATATTTTTTCTTCCTCTGTGTCACATCTGTATGACCAAGTACCTTTCAGCCGAAATCATGTTCCTTCTGCCCATGTCATGTTTAGTCTAATCATATTGATTTAAAAGTGTTTGATTCCTTGGTAAAATATAACAAACAAAATAATCCTAGGCATATATAACTACACGATTATCTCTTTTATGGAACAAATCGCAAGATATATGGAAGACATATTATCTAAATACCTTTTCTATTTTAATGCTATATATAGCCATTCCTATCAATTCTTTAACATTGTCCCACCTGAAAATAACACCAACAATAGATTTCCTAAAGCATAATTGCTACGGTCTGAATGTTTGTGTCCCCTTGTCATCTGCCAAGATTTTTATGATGAAATCCTAACCTTGAAGACAATGGTATTTAGAGTAGTGGCCTTTGAGAGGTGATCAGACCATGAGGGTAGAGCCCTCATGAGTGGAATCAGTGCCCTTATAGATAGGTCTCACAAAAATGCAAAAACTTCTTAAAGTGCATACTAGATATTTTGTAATTAAACAATTTTAAATCTCAAAGAAAGACTTTCCATTGGTCCCAGTAATGCCATACTCAGAATTTCTTAAAAAGCCACAAGCTCAATCTTTAAAGCATAAAAATAGACATAAACCCACAGCTCTGATTTTGCATTCTTTGATTAACTGCACCATCACAGTGAAGAATAAAATCTCATCTGCACTAAAGGTGATCAAACTCACCAAGATAATTTCCCCCATTGTAATTAGGAACATGGAGTAAGGGAGTTCCTGCAATGAACCCCCAGGCTTTTGTCCCATGCTTAGGAACCCTTCCCTTCCCACCACAGAGCATTTCCTCTGCTTCAGTTCTGGGACTGTTGGTCCAGGAGGTAGAGGGAACCTGTGCCCTGAGGTCGTGTTGCAGGGCTGGCTAAGGAAGGATAACTTTCCAATGCCCGGGCAATCAACAGAGGACTCTGAGAGCAAGGAGCAGGAATGGAAGTAGATTCTGGTAAGAGCCTGGTAAGAGTCTGCAGAAGTGGACTGGAATTGAACTTGTTCCAGCACAGTGGATTTTTTTTGTTCCTGTTTCCAGACCTGTTCTTACCATTTCTATTTCCCTTTTGGCCAAGTGTAATTGATTAATTTTTTTTTTTTGTCTGTCCCTAGTCTTATTGTAATACCTGTCAGGAGAATGAATATATAATGCTTTTCTTTTCTCATTACTGTCCTAATATTGGCACTAGAAATAACTAACGTGCCATTCTGTATTATTAGGAGATTTGTTCCATGAGTGATAACGAACTAACATTCCTTATCTCATTCTCTAGTCCCATTTTGCTTGCAAGGGAGCCAGTTCAGATAAAAATTAGCTTTGTGCTTAGGCTGAATTCATTCTGTGGAGTGATACTATTCCAGATACATTATAGGAGGATTCCCCTGTTCTGAGTTCTGATGGGGGAGGATTTATCTAATGTAAAAAAAAAAAAAGCAAAGAAATACAAATAGTAATTTCAATGCATTTAAAAGAATGAGATAGACCTTGTTTTGCAAGCTCTCTTTTATATACGATAGCAAATGAGGAAAACAGGTAAAAAATCTCTACTATAAATTAAAGATAAAATCATTGGGAAGTGTGATCCATGAATATGGGTGTGTGTATATGTGTGTGTGTGTGTGCGCGCGTGTGTGTGTGTGCATGGTTGCATGTGTATTTTGTATCCATTACAAAATTGAATCTGCCAGATTTAGGTAACCGTGATAAAGATATATTACCTACCATATACTATGGGTCCTGTTTATATGAAAGGTTAAGCATAGAAATGTGAAGTTTGTAGAAAATAACCACTTTTTTTTTTTTTTTAAATCTTGCTCATCTGAAGAATCCCCTTCAAAAGGGAGATCCATACTTACGTTGGCAAGGAGATCTTTGCAAATATTTGTTAAACACACTTCATGTGTACCACTCAGTACAAGCAATGCCAGCAGAATGCTGCTGTGTGTCTAGAAGAGTTCAGAGGTCTGGCCAGACTTTTTGGAAAACGATGTGTGTGTGTGTGAGTGTGTGTGTTTATTACCACTTTAAAAGAATAACAGAGCAACCGCATATTACATGTGTACTCAAGGCCATGAGCTATTTCAGTCCCCATGCACATATGGCTTCCTTTCTCTTTACAAACTATGTGATAGAGAATTTTATAACAGTATTTTAGGAGTAAGGTAACCTGCTCAGCAAAGTTAAGACACTTCCTCAATGTCATACAGTCACTAAGTGGCACAAGCATAATTGAAACCTAGTTCTATTTAGCCCCAAAGTCAATTCATTTTCTCCACTATTCTCTAACATTTCAAGTTGCAATTTCTTTTTGACGTTTTATTTTTTTTAGAAAAAGATTTTATTTATTTATTTGAGAGGGAGAGAGGGAAAGAGAGAGACAGAGCACGAATGGGGGTGAGGGGCAGAGGGATAGAATGAAGCAGGCTTCCTGCTGACCAGGGGGGCCTAATGGGGGGCTAGATCCCAGGACCATAGCTGGGATCATGCTGAAGGCAGACGCTTAACTGACTGAGCCACCCAGGTGCCCCGTCGTTTTGAAGTTTTAAATGCAAAAAGACCTCAAAGAGGGAAGCTGATTATAGGCAGATAAAAATTTGCATTTCCTTGATAGTACATAAGGTGTATTTTCTTAGGTTGTGAATTACAGCGATTTTTCAACTGTAATTATTGCACATCAAATATCCTATGTGCATGGCACCTAATACAATATATGTATATAGATGCTTTGAAGGTGTTACTGCTACTAGTAATAAATTATATTCATTAGTATAAAGGCCCATTCACTTTTGTAAGCTTTTGCCGCAATAGCCTTAGTGTTTAAAAAAAAAAAAAAAAGCCCAACACCCTGTCAGAGCAGGTAACTACACCCTGTAAAACCCTAATGTAACAAGAGTCTGGGATCTAGGATCACTGTGTAGGTTTTCATAACTACTGGGTGGTTTGTGTGGACACTGGCTGTAGAACTTAACAACTCTAAGATAATATATAATACTTCTCATTATAGAGAAATATGTTCATTCTACAGCCATTGAAGGAAACAAAAATTTCCAGCCGGACCTCAGTTCGGTGATATTGGATCATCTAGGTATTTCAGCACCAAACTTTAGGGCCACCAACCTTGACTTCTAGTTAGTTACAGAAAGTAGCGCCCAATTAAAATGCTCCTTGGCAAGCAACTTTCTTGAGCACGGCAGACTAATTAATGTAGGGACTAGGGAGAGAGCCATGCTTTAAATCATACTGTCTAACCTCAGAAGTAGGAGTTGGCCAGTGCCAAGAATACAGCTGCAGAGGGTAGTGAACAAGAAGGAATAAAATTTGTGCTGATATTAAATCTTGCCTACCTGAAAGGGCATTGAATGACACTATACCTCATTCTTGGGTTTATCTGTCAGAAAGTGGCATGTGTGTGAAATAGTTTACAAATTTGTGCACCTAACATTTTAGCTTTTACTCTGTTTATATCTAGAATTTACTGCTGTATGGAAATTGATGTTACTATTATCGTATATGATTTTTTTTTTTTTAAACTGCTTCAAATCGTTTTTCAGTTAATGGAGGTGAATCTGGCTTGCTTTCTTTGATGTTCTTGTTCTCTTTCTATCTCCTATATTCTGTTGTGATATGATCACATACAAGAAGTAAACAAAGGGATCTCAGTGTTTTCTTGAGCATAATAAGGGATGACATTGTTTGACATACTTTTAAATGATTTGAATCTTGAGAAAGAACCTATATATAATGGTAATTCTTATTGCTTCTAAAAAAATAAAAAAAGACATTATATTTATAGCCACTTCCTGAGAGTTTGTCCTGCTTCCTAGTTCAACCAAAGCAAGAATGGGTAATGTCTTCACAATCTGCAGGGAAATCGATGTGATTGTAGTGCATAACACACACACACACACACACACACACGCAGATACCCAAGCACACAGAAATAAATCTCACCGGAATTCTATAAAGGGAGGAAAGGCTTGGCTTTTCTCTTCTAGAAGGAATAATTTTGATTCTTATAGACATGTAGATTGTATTCAGTCCAGTCTTTTTTTGATAAAAAGAAAAGAATTAGAAATTCTTTTAAGAAGTGTTTGAAAGTTAAAAAAAAAAAAGAAGTATTTTGAAAATGACACCCAGTACAAAAAATTAGAGCTTTACACCTATATCAACTTGCTGATTTTGCTTATTAATAAAAAGCTGATAACCCTGAAGCCACATGGCTTAAAAAATACTGCTGGATATTTTTATTGTACCCTATGCCTATGTACTGTTTGTTCCAAGAGATGCCACCTGCTTTTCTATGGCCACTCCTTTCTTTAGGGATCTATTACTAAATCATATGTGTGTATATACACCCATGTGAGATACATACACATATATATATATATATATACACACACACACACACACACACACACATACACACACACATATATATAAAATATATCTGTATATAGATATATATATATATAGATTATATAGATATATATGATCCATCTTATATAGATAATATAGATATATATAGATTATATATATATTTTATATATATATAAAACCCATATATATAGGGGTTATGTACTTGCTAAATATGTTTTTTTAAGATATTTTTAAGTAATATCTATACCCAATGTGGGGCTCGAACTCACAACCCCAAGATCAAGAGTCGCATGCTCTACTGACTGAGTCAGTCAGGCACCCCTGTATTTGCTAAAAGTCTTGTTTTCAATTAATGACTCTCGGGCTAATTTATGCTTATGCATGGTTTTGCTTCTCGCCAATAAGCTCTGCATGACTCTGGCTATAGTTTAGTTTTTCAGATCATGTTATCTTTGGCAACTGCATTACTTCTGCTTAATATGCTCTCTTTGCTCTGGTGACTGCATAGGGCTTCGAACTCCTTTTCATATGAAGAGTTGCTGCCTATTTGAGAGGCAAGCAAAAAATTGATCCTCCATCTTTGCAGCACCATGAATTTCCCACTTTAGCATCATTAAACATGCCTTTGGTGGTCATAATTCAGAAGTGGCCTGGGGGCATTATTGCTTTAACACTTTCCAACTAATATTGTGAAAAATGGTCTGTGGCTGAAGGCCCGCTATGTGCAGTGAGACTTGAGTCTTCATGGTCAAATGTATCTGAAGAAAAATTTGAAATGTTGTAACACTCCTGTAGGATTTCTTCTTGTGGAGTGATGGAGAAGGACTATCCGTAATCCCTAGGGCAGTGCTAGAACTTTCTGTGATGATAGAAGCATTCTGTATCTTTGCTGCCCAGTATGTTGACCACTAGTCACATCTACTATTGAGCACTTGAAATGTGGCTAGTGTGATTAGGAACTGAATTTTAAATTTAACTTTAATTAATTGAAGTACGGTTTAAATGGCCACTTGTGGCTGATAGCTACGGTATTGGCTAATGCAGCTTTAGAAGATAACTGGAAAATTTGTCCAGAAATTTGTATTGGGATCTGAGTAGCTCTGTTATATATTGGGAATTCTACCACTGATTTTCAGCTATCTAGTCATTAGAAAAAAAAAAAAATAGAGGTATGTGTACTTAGAAGTGTATGTGTGTGTGTGCACGCATGTGTGTATATAGATATAAAGAGGGATTGCTCTTTAGGGAGCCATCAATCTTGATAGAGAGATGAGCACGGGATACAATTTGAGAATGTCTGCATAATCACCTGTGTTCAGCATGCCCAATTCTTTTGATCTTCCCTGAGTCAGCTAGAGGAAGAAGAAATTAATGAAGTTTTATTATTTGCTTAGTTTTAATTTAAATGTATTCTCACATCTACTCATTCTTATTGGTGCTATATAAAGGCCTCTGCATATCAATGGAATTTAGAAGACAAGATCATGGAGGTTCCTTTTCTGTGTAAGAAGTTGTACCTGATCCCTGAGCCCTAGAGCTTCTGATATCTTGCAGATACTAATATCCCAAGAATTTGCCATTTAACCTTCCTGATGGATTAGATGCCACATGTAATGGCTGCATGACAGACAAGAATTTAAAACCTGTTTCATGAGATTATGTTCTGGACTCAGCCCTCTACTTCACTAAAATTATCAAGTCAACTTTTGGATTTGGTAATAGAACAGATTGCAGTGATATAATGCCACCATTTGAACGTTGGGTAAAATTCTGTCTTTTTGGCGCTTGACATATGGAAGATAATGTTAGTCATTATGAACTGTGCAAATTCTCTAGGCCATTTAGGTAGTTAGTAAAAATTTATTGACTGTTATTATTGATTGAATTCTCTACTGAAAAGAATACTCAAATTAAATGACATTATATTGATAGGTGAATGATTTTTTTTTTTTCACTGAGTTAGAGAACGCTTATTTTTCTTGTCCCTAATAATTTCCCTTCTCTTTGGAAATTTTTGTTGGTATCCATAATAATACAATATGTGATTGATTATAATTGGTTTATAAAACATAAAAAAGGAGAAATCAGAAAAGTTTATCAAACATTCAATAACTCTCACTCAATTTTCACTATGAAAAAATCTTAAACTGAAGAACATAAAAACATTGACTTTAAATCAAGAATAAAAGACACATTTCTTTCTACTATTATTTTTATTTTTCTGAGGGTACTGGCAAATGCAGTAAGATGTGAGGCAAAAATATTAGCTAGTTAGTAAGAAGGAAATGAACAAGTCGCCATTTGTGACAGCTTTTTCCCCATAGGGAAATTTCAAAAACAAAGCAAAACTACTAGCAATTTTTACAATTAATAAATTGACTATGGGTCAACAACTGTAATGTATTGATTGAGATCACAAACTCTGGAGTTAGACTGGCTGATTGTGAATATCACCAAGATGTGTAATTTTGGGTAAGGAACTCTCTTTATGCCGCAATTCCTTCAGCTATCAAATGGAGACAATATTTAGTCTATAGAATTATGTATATAAAATGGCATGCCTCATGTAAATTAGCAAACTATCTGCATAGTATATGTAAATTAATTATTGTTGCTACTTAATAGATACAATGGAAAGACTCCATTCTAGAAAAATATGAAAACGTTAATTCAAAAGACAGTAGTGATAAACTGGGAATTTTAAGGTTGTTACCTTTTTTTTTTTTACTAGAAATGAAGAAAGATTGTAGATGATGTATATTGTAAACCCTATAGCAACTATTGACTTAGATAAGTATAAATAATGAACCAAGAGTAGAGCTAAAATAGTATAATAAAAAAGAAGACAAAAGAAAGAGGAATAAAAGAAACAAAGGACAGCTAGAACCAAGAAAAAAAACAATTAAAAAGCGGTAGGTATACATCCAACCATATCAATAAATGCAAATGATCTAACCGCACAATTAAAAGACTGTACTTGTCAAGTTGGATAAAATGTGAGAACCCAGAGATAGGATTGTCTAAAAGAAAATCACTTTAGGAATCTAAAAGTATACGTGTTAAAAGTATGTGATAAAAGATGTACTATGCAAAGATTAATCAAAAAAATGATGATGATGTAGTTATATTAATATAGTGTAAACTACCATTCATAGCAAGGGATACTACCAGGAATGAAGAAGGGTATTAAATACCGATTAAGTGGTCAAATATGTGGCACTGAGAGCATGACAATACTAGATGAGTTTGTACTGTATAAGAGGTCTTCTTCACAAAACAAAAGCTGATCAAACTGAGAGGAAAAACAGATAAATCCACAATTATACTGAGAGACTTCAAAATCCTTCTCTTCAGCACTCAAAAAAGTAGGAAAAAAAAATCAGCGAGAATATGGAAGACTTTAATATATAACAGAACTATCAACCCTAACAGTCAACCAACCTGACCAATCTGTCATTTCCCAAACACTTCAAACAAGACCACAAAGTACACATTCATTTTAAGTATACATGTAACATTAACCAACAGACTATATTTTTAACCATGAAAATATCTCAATAAATGTACAGAAATTGAAATTATACACAGTGTAATTCCAGTATTGATTGCATTCAATCAATAGACCAAGTTGGGAAGGCCTGAAATTTGAGCAGTATTGAGTCTCCATATCCATGCACATAGAATATCTATTTACTTCTTTTGATTTCTTTCATCAGAATTTCATAGTTTTCCTCATATCAACCTTGTACATCTTTTGTAGGATTTATACTTAAGTATTTCATTTTCAGAGGTGCTAATGTAAATGTAGATAGTGTTTTTAATTTAAAAATCCAATTGTTCATTGCTTTTATACAGAAAAGCAGTTGATTTTGTATGTGAGCCTTGTATCTTACAACCTTATTACAGTCATTTATTACTTCCAGGAGCTTTCTCCTTGATCCTTTGGGATTTTCTATGTAGATAGTCCACATTATCTTCAGATAAAGGCAGTTAAATTTTTTTTTAACATTTTATTTATTTGACAGAGATCACAAGCAGGTAGAAAGGCAGACAGAGAGAGAGGGGGGGAAGCAGGCTCCCCACTGAGCAGAGAGCCCTATGTGGGGCTCGATCCCAGGACCCTGAGATCATGACCTGAGCCGAAGGCAGAGGCTTAACCCACTGAGCCACACAGGCACCCCAAAGACAGTTAAATTTTGTCCTTCCCAAACTGTATACCTTCACCTTCCTTTTCTTTTCTTATTCCTTTCTCTAAGATTTCAGGAATATGTTAAAGAGGAGGGGTAAAAGGAGACACTCTTATCTTGTTCCTGATCTGAGAGGGAAAGCTTCTATTTTATCACCACTGAGTATGCTGTTATCTGGAGATTGTTTTTATAGATGTTCTCTGTCAAGTTGAGGTTTCCTGACAGTTTGATATTATCAAATGCTTTTTCACATCTCTTGATGTCATCATTTCTTCCTCAGCCTGTTGGTGTGGTGGATTAGATTGTCAAGTTAACAAATCTTACATACCTGGAATAAATCCCATTTAGTCATGGCATATCGCTTTTTTATACATTGTTAGATTTGATGTGTTATTATTTTGTTGAGAATTTTTACATTTGTGTTCATGAGAAGCATCGGTTTGTTGTTTTTCTTTCTCTTAATGTTTGTCCAATTTTGGCATTAGGGTATTGCTGACCTTATAGAATTAGTTAGGAAATACTCCCTGAGTTTCTGTTTTCTCAAAGAGATTGGAGAGAATTAATCAAATTTCTTCCTCAAATGTTTGGTAGAATTTACTAGTGAACCCACTGAGCCTGGTGTTTTTAGCTTTGTTTTCTGTTTTTGGTTATTAATAATTTATTCATTTTCTTTAATAAATATAGGCCTATTCATATGATCTATTTGTCTTTGAAGTTTTATAGATTGTGCCTTTAAAAGAACTGAGGCATTTTATCTAAATTATTAAATTGGTGAACAGTAAATTGTTCATGATATTCCTTTGTTATCTTTTTATTGTACATGGAATGTCCTCTTTCTGTTTTAGAATGCTATTATTTGTCTCTTTTCTCTTTTTTTCTTAACCTAGATTTTTAAAATTTATTACTCTCTTCCAAGAACCAGCTTGTGGTTTTGGTATTTTTTTCTCTATTAACTTCCTTTTTCAATTTTATTGATTTCTGCTCTAATTTTTATTATTTCCTTTCTTCTGCTTATTTTGATTTAATTTGCTCTTTTTTTCTTAATTTAAGGCAAAAGCTTATATTATTGATTTTATATCTTTCTTCTATTATATGTATTCATTGCCATAAATTTTTCTTTAAATACAGTTTTTGCTTCATTCCACAAATTTTGACAAGTTGTGTCTTCATTTTCATGTAGTTCAATTTTTTTTCTCTTGAGATTTCTTCTCAACTTATGTGTCATATAGAAATGTATTGTCTAACATCCAAGTGTTTTGGGATTTTCTAACTATTTTTCTGTTGATTTCCAGTTTAATTCCATTGTGGTCTGAGAGCAGGTATTGTATGATTTCTATGCTTTTTAAATTTGTTAAGATATCTTTTATAGCCCAGAGTGTGGTCTATTTTGGTGAATCCTCATGTGAGCTTGGAAGAAAGTGTCATCTATTGTTGAGTGAAGTAGTCTATAAATGTCAATTACATTCAGTTGATTGATGGTGCCATTGAGTTCAACTATGTTCTTACTACTTTTCTGCCGCTTAGTCTGTCACTTACATATAGAGCAAGGTTGAAGTCTTCAGCTATAATAGTGTATTCATCTATTTCTCCATGCAGTTCTATCAATTTTGTCTTACATATTTTAAAGCTCTGTTGTTAGGTGCATACACATTAAGGATTGTTGTCTTAGTGGATTGATCTATTCATCATTGTGTAAAAACCCTCTTTATCCTTCTTATTTTTTTTGAAGATTTATTTATTTGAGAGAGAGAGAGAGAGAGCACATACACACACACAGAGGGAGAGGGAGAGGGAGAAGGAGAGGAAGAGGGAGAAGCAGATTCACCAATGAGCAGGGAGGCTGATGCAGGGCTCCATCCCAGGACCCGGAGATCATGACCTGAGCTTAAGGCAGATGTTTAGCCAACTGAGCCACCCAGGCACCCCCAAACCCTCTTTATCTTTAATAATTTTTTTGGTTCTTAATTTGGCTATCTCAGAAATTTCAGGTTTCTTTTGATTAATGTTAACACACATGGTATACATTTCTCTATCCCTTTACTTTGAGTCTGTATGCATTTTTATATTTTAAGTGGGTCTAAATAGACAACATAGAATCATGTCTCATTGGTGTTTGTGTGTCAAGTCTCTCTTAACTGATGTGTTTAACCATTGACATTGGAAGTGATTATTAGATTTATATTTATCATACTCATTGCTGTTTTCTCTTCATTGCCCTTGCTTTGTCTCGATTTTTGTCTTCTATGTTTTTGTGCCCGTGTGATTTTAGTTCAATATTTTATTTTTTTAATTTTAAATAATTGAACATTTTATATGATTTCACTTTCCCCAGCATAGCAGTTATACTCCTCTTTTCACTTTTTTTGTGGTTGATTTAAAGTTTACAGTATACAGTTACAGGGAGTCCAATTCCACTTTCAAATAACATTATACCCCTATGTGCATAGTATAAGTATCTGATAACAGAGTATTCCTAATTCCTCTCTCCTGTCCCTTATAACATTGCTGTTATTTATTATATTTATCCATAAACTATAATTACTGAATATATTATTGCTATTATTTTTAAACAAACTTATCTTTTACAGCAATTAAGAATCAGAAAAAATAAAAGTTTTTATTTTACTTTCACATTCCTTTTTTTAATGTTATGCCTTTCTTTATGTAGACATGAGTTTTATTTTCTTCCTTTGAGAAGAACTTTTGATATTTCTTCCAAGGCATATCTACAAGTGATGAATTTCCTGAATTTTTTATCTTTTATTTTTTATTTTTATTTATTTATTTATTTTATTTATTTTTTATTTTTTATTTATCTGAGAAAGTCTTTATTTCTCCTTTATTTTGAAGGATAATGTTTCTGGATACGGAAGTCTACTTTGGTGTGTGTGTTTTGTGTGTGTGTTGTGTGTGTTTCCTCAACACTAAATAATTCACTCCATTTGTTTCTTGTTTGCATGGTTTCTGAAGAGAAGTCTGATGTAATTCTTACATTTCTCTGCTTTTGGCTTATTTTCCTCTCATTTCTTTCAATATTTTTTGTTTTCTTCAAATATGCCAAGATTTTTGTCATTTTCCTGCATAGTGCTCTCTGGACTTCCTATATGTGTTTTTGATGTCTGACATTAATCTTGGGAAGTCTCATTCATTATTGCTTTAAATCTTCTATTTTTTTTTTCTCTTCTCCTTTTGGTGTATTCCTGTTAAACATATCACATCTTTTTTATAATTATCCCAGATATCCCTTGGATATTCTGTTCTGGTTTTTTTTTTTTTTTTTTTTCCAATCATTGGTCTCTATGCATTTTCATTTGGGAAATTTCTATTGACTTCTTCTTCTTCTTCTTCTTCTTCTTTTTTTTTTTTTAAGATTTATTTATGCGTTTGAGAGGCAGAACATCCGTGAGGGGGAAGGGACAAAAGGAGGAGAGAGAATCTCAGACTCCCTGCTGAGCTTGACACTGGGCTTAATTTCAGGATCCTGAGATCATGACCTGAGCTGAAATCAAGAGATGGATGCTTAACCAACTGAGGCACCCAGGCATACCTCTATTGATTTATTCTTAAGTTTGCTGTTTCTTTCCTCAACCTGTCCTGTCTGTTAATTAGCCCATCAAAGTCATTCTTTTTTCATGTTACAGTGTTTTTTATTTCTAGTATTTCTCTTTGACTCTTAGGTTTCCCATTTCTGTGCTCACACTACCTATTTGTTCTTGCATGTTGTCTACTTTTTCCATTAGGGTCCTTAGCATATTATTCATAGTTATATTATCCCAGTCTGATAACTGTAAACATCCCTCATGTCAGAGTCTGCTTCTGATGTTTATTATGTCTCTTCAAACAGTGTTTTTTGCCTTTTAGTATGCCTTACAATTTTTTGTTGAAAGCCAGACATGATGTACCGGGTAAAAGGAACTGAGTAAAGCAGGTCTTCAGTGATGTGTTGTTGAGGTATGAGAGAAGGGAAGCATTCTATAGTTCTGTGGTTTGGTCTCAGTCTTTTAATGTACCTACATCTCTGTGCTGTGATCTTTACCCATGGATCTTGGTGTACCCCATTCCTCAATCCTCAATCCCCACTAAGTAAGACAAGGAAGCTAGACACATCTGGATATATTTCCCTATTCCACATGGAAGGCTAGAGGAGAGGTATTTCTCTTCCTCCATGTGGTAGGCTGCATCAGACTGCAGCTGGGTATTTCTCTGTGAGAACATTGTGTGACTCCTAGAAGTACAACTCACAAAATTGTGGGAGCCTTTCTAAGTTTGGGCCCTCTGGAGCTTTTACTTCAAACTTTTAACTCAGTTTACACTGAACCTCTAGCAATTTGTCAGTTACAGCTCTGGGTTTCCTCCCCTGGTACTGGTCCTAGAGGTGGCTTCTTTTGAGTTTCTGCTCTGCTAAATTGTGATTTTCTGTTTCTGGCTGTCGACCTTTCCAAATGTGGGAGCAGCAATTTGCTTTGTTATTTTAGTACTCTGATGGATCCAAGAAAAGTTGTTGATTTTCCATTTGTTCAGTTTTTGTTGTTGTTGTTGTTGCTGTATGGATGGGAGTGACAACTTCCAAGCTCCTTAACTGGCAGACCAGAAACCAGAAATTGTTGCTTTTTACCTTTTAAACAAGAATGTGAGGGTGATTTATGAAGGTGTCCAGAGTGATAAGAAAGGAGCTTGAGAATGGAACTCTCTTCCTGTCACACACACACACATATCTTTTGACCATCAAGATAGTCATGTCCCTATCCTAACACTCTACACATTTAGTTGGATTTGGAGACAATGCATGAAAAACTGAAGTGTAACAGTTGTAAGTAAAGAAAGAAATTGGAGCTGTGGAGCCAGTTAAAGAAAAAATGATTACACCCTTCTTAGAGTGGAGAGAGTTCCATGGAAAGGAAAGTTACATGTGGGAGACATTTGTTCTTGGCCTTTATGGTAAATAAAAAGTTGTCCATCTTCTCTCAGAATCTGAGACTGGTTACTATAAGAAAGTTGAAAACCAAGACAGTTTCAGTTACAAGTGGTAAAATTGGTCCCTTGATTCCTTTTGGATATTATGATATTTACCATCAACAAACTTGTTGAGCTATACCCTTTAATCTTACACTCTTGACCATGTTTATGTAAAAAGTTTAGTTGTATTCTTTAATGGATTGTTTTTGTATCACTCCAAGATGTAAATTCTCAACAAAGAGGCCATGACCCAACTTTTATATTTCCGGAACAACTTTAGTATTATTGCCCATGAATTCAAACTATTTGAATGTGTTGGCTTTCTTATAAGGTGATGATTTGCATTAGCATGGCTTGTGGGGTATTTTATAATTCTGTTTATGTGCTGCATTTATATAGGAAAGGCTATCTCATGGTTTTCAAAGTACTTGATTTGTTGTAAAAATTGTTTTGCCATTTGCCACATACATCGATGAACTGATCTGAATGACAAGTTCTGAAATAAACTGCAAATAGTGAATGATTTCTAGTTTAGTCAGTTAACAAAAAAGTAACTTATACCAACTGCACACAAAACATTGTACCATCTGATGAAGATATATACAATAATTTGGTTCAGTTTATTGCAAATTTTGGGAGTAAATTTGTTGCCAGGTGCTAGATGCTAGAGATTCAAGGGTAAGTGCAGTTAAGGTTCAGTTTTGGAAGCTTTAGTTTAGTGGGAGAGATAGAGACATAAAAAATATTTATTGTAGTAAGTGCAAGAATAGGCTTTGATGAAGGTGTTGAAAAGCACAGAGGAATGTTATATAATCCAGACTATTATTCCCAAAATGCTAATAATCCAGATGGAAAATAATTAAAACACCAAAAATGCAGTGTTGTTAATGATGACGATAATATGTTTCATTCATTTCAAGCTTAAATTGTTACTTTTATTAGTTCTCCTTGGAATGGAAATATTTTTTCTTTTCATTTTATTAATAATTAGATTAAAGATTGGAGAGATTAAGCCACTTACTGAATAGGAAAAAAAATACTATGTAGCAAATTAGAGACCAGAATCACAATCACCTGACTAATACAGGGCCTTCCTCATAACAGTGTAGGAAGAAATTAATAAATTTGTAACCGAGTAGGATGTATGTTAATGCCAAATGCAGAGTGTAGAGCATGGAGGATATCAGAGAAGGCAGATGTATTCTGGAATAGAGATAGAAAGGATTGAGATCAATAGGGAAATGGTGAAGGGTATTCCACAAATGAGGAATGACATAAAGGAAGGGTCACAAACTCTCCAGGTGACTTTATGAGACAGTAAGTACACACATTTGATGAAGTAGAGTTTTTATAAGGATAAAGGTGAGAAGTGTAGTAGAGATTATGATCATTAATTGGAAAGAAAATTGCATCACCTTTCAAGGATGAGCTTAATTATAGCAACCGAGAAGCTTAAGTATTCAGTTTGACTGTAATCGTTCAAATACACCTGCCACAATTTATTCATGCTGCCATTAATAGACTAGCTGTCCTAGTGAAGTCATCTGTACCAACAGACACATCTGTGTCTTCTTGTGTTGGTTCAGTAGCATTTGGTCTTCTGGGACTACTTGCTTTATAAATAAATATTCCCATATTGAAGGAGAGTTTGCCTTTTCTGTAACCACCTGCCCCAAAGCAGACATATTTGTCTTTTTAGTTCCATGAAGACTGTCTTTAAGCAAAGAAACCCCACTATGCCATCTCCAAAATAAAGATATAAGAGAGAAAGTCCAGCTGCCAAGAATGAACAAAAGAGACTGCCTTCTATTTCTGGAGCCTTCTTTTAGTCAACTTGACCAATAAACAGTTCTCTATCTCTATTCTGGGTTTCTCTTCTTCCTTGTTTTGTGTGAAGCATTCCTTAATCAAACAACAGATAAACCTACGGTTTCTTGCTGCCCTTTTAATTTTGCCCCTGCTTCTGACATTGACCACAGAAATTAGCAATCCCATTCTCTCTAGCAATGTCTCTGGTCTGGCCATTGATCTCATATTCAAGAAATATTGGCCTGTGTGCTACTCAATCAGTAGCAGATAACAGCAATTGAAATAGGGAATATCCCTAGAAATAGACAGCTGGCCCCATGTTTTTCTTCATCAAAGCAGAGAAACCTTTGCAGCAGGACTAACATGGCTCGTAAGACTCAATGAAGCCTAGCCTTGATCATCTTTACATTCTATGGATTGACTTATTGTTGAAATTCAACATTTTGGTTAAGCTAATAACTGCTCCTGCTCCTCCTGCCACTCAAGAAAAGAAGATTGAAGTAATTATTTTCATTTTCATAAATTTTCCATGGGACAAAACTGACCCACATCATTTTGGGTGGAAGGAAATCACCTCTTCTCTGTCAACTACAAGCCAGTGCCTATACCAAAGACCTGTGCACCTCAGGGAATGTTTTACCTTACTCATGAGCTGGGAAGAGTTAACCCCTCAGCAGGGTTTGAAAAACAAACATTGTGCTCCACTGGACAAGAAACTCTGGCTTCCTATTTTGATGCATCTTACTGGATAAGATGTATATATGTCAGTAGAGACCTACTCTGCCCCTCCCCTGAGAACTTGAACAAGTCTCATAATGATGGCCATCAAAACACTCCCTGTATCTTGAGAAGAAACATATTAGAGATCTCAAATACACAAGCTAACGTGGGGACCCTATGGATTCTAGGCTGTTGACTTATAAATGAGTTGGTGCTGAGATTTTATCTAAGCCTGAGAAGTCCTTGAAAGGCCTGAAATGTGATCCCTAGGCCAGATCAAGTATGACTTAGTGGGGTGACTTTCTTGCCTTGAACAACATGGCAGGGGTCTCACACCATTCAAAATGAACCTAAAGATTTGATTAAGTCTGTGGAGAGATGGTCAAAGGGGCTGTTTTATTGAATTAATTGCCTCTGTCAAAGCTCTCAGTCTGAATACGCTGTATTGTTATAGTCCCATTAGAAGAGATATGAAAATTTCATGTGAAGTCTGCACCTTTTTATTTCTAATGGAGCAACAGTAAATGTATGCAACTTAGAACCAAATCCAAAGTGCCTATATGTACATATGAAAATCAATATTTAAATTGCTTCTAACTTTTACTTTTTAGCATTAAAAAATGCAAATATAGACTGTGACATTTCCACTTAGAAATTAGATAAAAACAATTTGATACTTTATTGTGTTCTGAATTAGAGTATTTTTGTCTGTGAGTGAAAATTTCCAAAAGGTAAAATGGGAGAGAGAGCAAATTTGATTGTGTTCGCATAAGTAAGACCCAGCTGATCTGATGTTACACATTTATGGGGAAAAATATTGCCTTCTGCTCTGAGCAATTTTAGTTCAAAAGATGAATTTTTCATCATGTACCAAAAGTTACAAATCAGGGGTGATAATTAAAATACATTTAACCGTTTAAGTGTAGCATTTCTCTATGTGAATTCTGTGATGTGCTAAGAATAAATGTCAAGGCATGTGAAAGTTAACTAGGGATTCAAGTCCCCATCATCTGAGCTGTTCTCTGCAAAGTTATTTACTAAGCTACATTAATGTATTCCAACTCTAGCATACTGGTTAGAAACTTTGGCTGAACTTTAAATTTATTATGGAAATGAATATGATCCCTTTTTAGAGAAATCTAGTATAGCAGTGGGTTAGTCAAATGAGGTAGTATTTAATATGTTTTATGTCATGACCCCTTTTGATAATCTGATCCTTTTGCCAGGGGAGAAAAACATACATATAGATGACATTTTGCGTTTAATTTCAAGATGTTCAAAGGTCCCTGAAGCTCTTGGCTCCAGGTTAAGAACTCTTAATCAAATGAACAGATATTTGATTATAAATCAGCAAACTTAGATTCTTACCTGACTTTAATGCTGATGAACTGTGTGGCCTCAGATAAATTATGTATTTTTGTGCATTAAAATCTTCATCTATAAACATGATTGCTAATATTGGTAGTAATTTATTCCTTAATATAAAAGAGAATTTCTGGCTCTCTGGAGACCTATCACCATATAAATCCAAGATGATATTATTATTAAAAGTAATGTGTGGCCCAGATACTGCATATAATAAATAATTCCAATTTCATATATCTGCATATATATTTGTTTTCTTCTTTTCCACATTAGAAGGATAAGCCTCAATCTCATTTTGTTTCTGGGGCTTTCCATTCTTACTGAGGCTTTCTTGTGACTATCTAATTAAAAAAACCCATTTTGATAACAAATTCATATATAGGTGATTGATAGCATCCACATTTTATTATCATTAACTGCTTCCTAAGTATTGGTTTTAGACAAAACATAATGCTTTAAGACTTCCACTAAATTGCCCTATGGCACTTCAAAGGTTTCTTTTGGATCATTAAAAGTGATAGACCTGTTTAAATCTGAAATCATGTGGTTACACTGAAGGAATTTCAAACTGATGCCAGCCATTAGCATGACTTGCAATCATTTCATTTGAAATGCAGCCTTACTAGAGTTTGGTCTCAATTTCCCTAGCTGTCTCAATTTCAGACAGAGGACAGCCATAGCTCTTCATGGTCTTGTGTGTGATTTAACACAGCCCTGGGATCTTTCCATGTTAAAAGACAACTCTCTTGCCAAGTTCATCAGCTTAACTTTCCATCTTTATGGACTAAATCAGGACAGATGAAGATGAAAATTGAACCTCTTAATGCAATGATCAATCACTAAGTATAAAGAAAACCAGCAAAAGTTAGTGGGGATGGACATTCTTTGTGGTAGGACATGAATCAAGATTTGGCTAGGCTAACTGATCATTTTGGGGCAAAGAAATATCAACAATTGTAAAATGGGAGGTTCGAATGTTGAAATCATCGTAATGAGCTATTAACAAATCCCAAGTGCTATAAAAATCATTGGTAGATATGAAACTGTGGTTTAAGGGTGTATGGGAATGATTCATTCTTCCTTTGTGGTTCTTAAAATGCTACAGGCTCTATGGCAAGCTGCCTGATTATTGTTGGACCTTTCTGTATTTCATTTCAAATAAGGATAATAAACCATAAAGTCAAGGCCGTATTCTATAAACTTCCTCTGAATTAAAAACTGCCAACATATGCTTTCCACTGTCATTACTGCCTTGAAGAACATTTATTATTATTTTTTTATCAGGGAAACAAAGGCCAAAAGATATTCTTTTAGTTTTTCCCCTTGATTTTTAATATGTTTCTCAAACTTTATTTATTGTTTGAAATATAACATCTTCAGAAAAAGAGGGTGTTTCCCTTGTTCAGTAGTATCATTGTTTGGAATCACAGGATTTATTGAGGAAATTTAAAAACTTGCCACGTGAGAATGGGCATAGAGTCCCATGGAATAGATAGCATGTTCCTAAGTTAGGTGAAGTAACTGTTTTTTCCTCATGACATTGATTATACCTGTAATGTAATAGTTACCTGTATTACTATTTGTTTACTATCTGTTTCTCTCACTTATTAGTGAGAGAAATAGACATGATCAGGTCCATTTCATCCTTAAATTTTCTAGAACTTGAGGTAATATCCATCAAAAAGAAAATAAATATTTTGTGGCTGTTGTATGGATGAATGTTGAAATTTTCAAACTTTTTAGGCAAAATTCCATAGTACTAAGAATAATTGTGATCTTTAAAAATAATATTACACCAATTAATTAATTATAGGGATCAAATTTGCCCTTCTCAGCAGTGTGCTATGCCTTTGTAATCTTAACTCCTTTTGCAGGGAATCAGCATTCATTAGATACATCGTATAAAAACTCCACCATACTATCTGATGCTCCTACTTCAACATTTTCACCATTCAGTACTCTTTACCCTGTCACAGTTCTTTTTACATATTGAAAGCTATTTTACTCTGTATTGCCTTATAACTTTAGGGCTCTCTCCTCCCTATCAACTTTGTTTGAACTGTCCACTGATGTGGCTTACGGGGCTCTTCCTAGCTTAACCCTGACTTAACCACAACTCAAAGCCTTTTCCAAGTGACATCACTTCCACTTTTGGTCCTGTCTCTTGGTTCTTCTCACATGAATTGGCCCCTTGGACACCCCAGGCAGGCCTGTGTAGCATTTATGACATCTAGGCATGGACCCCAGGTGTTTAAACATGGCCAGCTGCCTCCATTTCCTTGAAACCCTTTTAATTTATTTTCCCCATTTAGTCCAGGAAGGATGATTTCTTGACTTCTCTCCCTTTTCCAAAAAAGCATGCAAATCCACCTTAATTTTAAAACATGTTAAAGTATAATAAGTATAATTGATGTAAAAAATGTTCACAAGTTGGGCTCAATAAAGACAGGGAATTTTTCTTTTCCTGTGGTTTTTACACTGTTGTAAGAACAATGTTGTTTTATGAGTTCAAATTCTTAAGAGCATAAAGACCAAAGATGAAGTAGTAATTGCCAACTAGTAAGTGATAGATTAAAAGCATATGAGAGGTTCTAAAGTGCCTCAATGTATAAAATAATGAACTGTGGTATTAGTGCAAAAAAGTAAATTGCTGAAATTATGCTATTTTAATTCTGCCTTAGAAATAGCTATCACATTGAATCAGTAATGTTATGTTTCTTTTTCTGCCTTTAGATGAATATGACATTGTTTTTTTCAAAACCTTTCAGATGGTATAACAAAGAGGTTCATCCAACAGAAATGATCTGTGACTTTCTATCTGCAAAAGCAACAGAAAACTGTGGTCTTTTAGTGGTAGGAAAAAATGCATTAAAAGACTCCACTGATAAATAGAAATGCAAGTCTTTCTGCAAACAGTGTAATTAGAAGAGACAGGGTCAGAGAGTAGGAAAACCATATCATAAACCATAAGTGAACTCATCTTTCTTAATTCTCTAACTACCTCTTAGACTGAGTTTTGAAGGTCGAATGTCTCTTTCAGCTAAAGAACTCCTTCTGAATGTGAGGGCAAGCCTGGAGTTGAATGGACCTTACACTTTGGCAATGCTGCCATCAGTGAAAGTAACATGAGGACTGTAATTTTAAATAACACCATTTCTGATGTTTTGTTTAGCCAATACAAGCGATATGCACAAATTATTTCATACCATCGATAGTTTATCTTTCCTTAAAATCGGATTAAGTACATCTTAACTACATCTACTTCAAGCTGTCTACCCTGTGTGTAATGGAGAGAGAATGTTGGAAATCTTGGGATATTTGAATCCCTGATATATTCTCCTATCCGTGACATAGAGATCAAAGAAGATTTAAAGGCTTTAATTTCCCACAACTTAAAATGGCGTTTCAGAATATTTGTGAGAACTTTCATAATCACCAATTTTGCAATCAGTCTACTCTCACTCCCTACCTTTCCTTCATTCAAGGATCATTTCTATACTACTGAGTGACACTAGCTCTTCACCTGATTACCTCTTTGAGGAAAGAACACTACTGATGAATGATTTCCCAGTGTGGTCTAGAGTTCTTTATAAGTATGTCTGCTATTAAGATACAATATGTGATAATGAGTCAAATGGCTCTAATTTTTCAGTTGCTTTTATCATGGCTTGCCCTGAAATATCCATAATTAATCTGTTCTAACAAGCATTTATTAAGCACTGATTATATATTAGTAATATGCCAAGAGAAAAATACAAAGGTGACCAGATACATTCTAATTTAAGTGTATCAACGATGTCTAGTCATATTTCATTCTCTTAATAACTTGTTGCTTTGCAACTATAGGGAGTTTGATTCTTGTGTTTTTCACATTTACTTTTTAGTCTTTCCATAGGAAGTGACACCCCACTAGTTAGTGCAGAATAATGTTCACTTACATAATTTATATACAGTCTTTTTAAATTTCAGACAGGAAAGCCTATGTGTAATGTTATATGGGAACACAAAGAAAGAAATGAGGAAGATTGTAGTGAATTGTTTATTTCAACATGACTCCTGCTAATGTCCTCAATCATGGTTAAAAGGCAAACATATGAATTCAATATATATATATATATATATATATATATATATATGACCTACTTTTCCCTTGACATACATAAAACCTCTCCTTTCTTAGTTAATATAGCCTTAGTCACTAATATATATAATTTCTAAAGTATGTGTTTATAGAATTTGGTAGATATAAATGTAGTGAATGATCCCACATCACCAGTTGTTTTGGAGATGGGAGAATTATTATTTTACCATATTACCATTCAGGTGAGTCATTTGAGAGATCACTGAATTCTCACACAGGGTTGGCTCCATAGAGGGCGCATCTGAATATTCTGTGTTGTTACATTACCCTGAAGAACCAGAGCCCCTCACTGACTACGAGCCTCAGGAGACCATATCAACTCTGACCTCCTCCATGTCCTCACCCTCTGAATGACCCTGTCAACAACCCAGAGGCAGTTTAAGCATCTCTGTACAGCACAGTATTTCTTTCCATATTTACTTATTTCTATATGTTTCTTAATAGCTTAATTACTTTTGAACAATTCAATTTAATCACTACTTAAATTCAATTGTCCCTCAACAGCCCTAATCCAGCTTCTGTCTCAGATGACTTCAAGTGAACTTCTTTAGCCAATATCTTATTATTTATTATATTTGACCTCTTAGCAATATTTTGCTACTGTTAAATTGCTCAAAAGAATATTTGGTATTTCTCTGCCTTCCTAAAATACCACTTTCTACTTTATTTATTTATTTTTTTGACACTACAGATTTCCTTGTGTTGCTTCCAATTCTCTGGACATTCTTTCTTAGAATACTTTCAAGGCTCTTTTTCCCTTACGTGTTCATCTTCGTCAGGATTCTGTCCCCAACTCTGCTCTGTTCTCACTGCAAATCATCTCCTTGGTAACCACACCCACTCCAACAGCTTAAATTTCATATAAATCTGCTCTCCAGACCACCATCTTGCTTTCAAAATCAACTCACACTTAAATGCCCTGAACTAATCATCTTAGCACACAAACAGTACTCAACATATTTAGAAAGTGTCTGCTATTTTCATGCACTGGTAGGCATTGGCAATATAATAGGGGAAAATAAATAAATAAAAGACACCTAAGGGGTCTAATGGAGAAAGAGACAATCAGATACATCAGAAACCATGAAAATTATTATCATATGTTTAGTTCATTATACTTTTTCAATGCACCACAGGGTGCAACTACTCAATCCTTACTATTTATTTATTCTGCTGATTCTTTGCCCTAAATATAGCTTGAACATGTCTGTTTCCTCCTGCCATGCAAATGCTCTGTATCAGGAGATCTTCATCTCTACCTTGGGTTATCATGTAGCAACTTCTTAAATGTTGTTTTCATGTCCAGTTTGACACACTTCTGAAACCACCTCCCAAGGTGATCAGAAAGAGCTTTCTAATATTCCATCAAGCCATTTCTTTGTTTAAAATCCAATAGTAGTGGCGCCTGGGTGGCTCAGTGGGTTAAAGCCTCTGCCTTCAGCTCAGGCCATGATCCCAGGGTGCTGGGATCGAGCCCCACATCGGGCTCTCTGCTCAACAGAGAGCCTGCTTCCTCCTCTCTCTCTGCCTGCCTCTCTGCCTACTTGTGATCTCTGTCTGTCAAATAAATAAATAAAATCTTAAGAAAAAATAAAATAAAATCCAATAGTAATAATAATCATAATAATAGCAATTTGTCAAGTATTTACTATGTCTTGGATATTTTTTAAAGAGTTTTCATTTAATCCTCACAACAACTTTATTAAGGATTGTTACTCTATTCTATAAATTTAGAAACTGAGACATAGAGGAAATTTATATCATGCCCAAGGTCAAGTGGTAGAGCCTGGATGTGAACAAGAGAAGGACTGGAATGAAAAATTTTCACCTATTATCCTTCTTCTTAAAATATTTCAATGAACAACAAAATAAACACCAGTTTTGCTATAAAAAATGAAATACAAATTTCTTACCTACCATATAAGCATTTGCAGGAACTTGACACCACACTCATGTGTCTAACTTTCCATTTTGAAGTTGCAATTCAGCTGTGATGAATTTCACATTAACTCCCTAATTCCTAATTTCAGGGCTCCTCTCTGTTGCATGACTCCCAAACATGCCAGCCTGTCCATATGGCTTTCCTCATACTACCCCAGAAGGGGGAAAGAAACTGGGGTTTAGGGAACCTCACATTCAAATTCAAGATAATATAAAAAATGTAGACATTAAAAACTGAACCAACTTTCTCTTTCTTTTTCCTGTCCTCTTGGATACTTCTGAGGATAGTGAATAATTTTCTTTTTTTTTCCTGGCATCATTCTTAACCCCTGTAGTAAAGGGCCTCTTTTGAAAGCACACCAGGGCAACCAAATGAGGCTGTGGCAGGGGCTCCACTGACCTCAGGCTCTGCCGGGTTACCTCGACAGCTAAAAAGAATAAATCTCAGCCACTTGTCATTTGTTTGCAGCACCCAGAATGTGCCACAGTACACTGGTTGGTAATCTTGGCTGGTACCAGTACACTGGTTGTAAACCAGTACACTGGTTGGAAATCATTTCGGATAATACTCATTGTTCCTTGTTTTGCAGGAGTTTTACCGCCCACTTCATTAGTGTCATTGCTGTTTTTGTTTATGACAACAGATTCTTGCAGAGATCCATCCAGACCATGGGCTTGTCCATAGAATCATGTGGTCCCAGTCTACTGTGTGCTGTCCGCAGCAATGGTGCCGTGCTTGTAGACATATGTCCCAGAATGTGTAGTCTGTGTTGTCACTAGGAATCATGTCTTTTCCCTTCAGATTCTTCCTTTCTTCCTTCTGTTATTACTGCTCCTTCCTCCCTCCCCCCCTCTCCTTTTCTCTTTTTCCCTCCTTTCCCTCCGTCCTTCCTTATTCTCTATCTTTGGTTCTCTCTCTCTATTTCTTATTTCATGAGGGGAAGTACAAAGTTGAACTTTATAAGATTGGACATTGAAAGAAAGTCAAAACTTTGAGACAGGCAGGGATGGCACTTTATCTCCCTCAGAATCTGTGTATCTTACGAAAAGATGAGGCTCCTGTATTTTAGATGAAAAAGACTGAAAGGTTCTTTCTTTTTTTTTTTTTTTTAAGATTTTATTTATCTATTTGAGAGAGAGAGAGCACATGCACAAGCAGGACGGGTGGGGGAGGGGGCAGGCAGAGGGAGAGGGAGAAGCAGGCTCTCTGCTGAGCAGAGAGTCCCCATGACCTGAGCCAAAGGCAGACGCTTAATGGACTGAGGCATCCAGGTGCCCCAAAAGACAGAATGGTTCTAAAACAGGTGAGAGAAAGTAAGGAGTCACATAGTAATTTGCCTGCTTCCATTCAGTTTTTCAATATTAGTAGACAGAAATACAGAAAAGGGATGTATATATAGTTCTCAAATATTCTTTTGTTCTAGCAGAATTATCCTTCTGTAAATGACTGCCCTATTTATGAATGCATTCTTATTAAAATGTTTGTATCAGCAGAATGCAGATGGACCTAAGTCTCACCAATACAGAGCCACAGGTTCTTAACATCTCAATGTTTCAGATATCTAAATTTGGGATGTATTTAGGTCATATTGTCTATCAAATACTTGATGCATAAATATTCCTAATTGGACATTCTACTTTGCCTAAAATTCAATAAAAGCTGCTCTTATCTTATATTCTGTATAGGAAAGATCTAGAAGTATTTTAAAGAATTTTAAATTTGTCCCAATTTATTTTGAAAAAATCCAAAATTGCTCTTGAATTATATCATAATTTTCTAAGTGTTAAATGGAATATTTAAAAATCAAAATGCAATCTCATTACTTTTAAAATCAGATTCACAGTAGAAAATTAAATGATTCTGCTATGTTCCATTTAAATTTTACGAAGGTTTTAAATATCTTATTAGAATTGGGGAGTGCGATCTCTAGTAACAGAAAAAGAAGTTGCAATTATTTTATGGTAAGCATTCATTCACGCATATTTATTAAGCAAGGCAGTATGCTAGTTTTTGTGGTGTATCAGAATAAATATGTAAAGACAAAAAAGAAACCTAATCTTAAAATGTTTATGGAAAATCTACTTTGTGCATACAACATCTTTTTACTAATCATAAAATTTACCTGAGGCAACTCGATGAAGATACACAAATAATTTATAACTATATAAACCAAGCAGGAAGTTCCCAAGCAGGATTCTGGCTACTTTAGAATACCTTGTGAATTAAGTGTTATAGGAAGAAGAGACTCTGTGGACCAAAGTTGTTGGTGAAGAGCTTTCCAAGAAGGGAATTAAAGTGGCTTTGATTTGAATGTGGGAGGCAATCCAAAAGGGGAGTAAGGCTGATGTGAGGATAGGATTTTGAAAACTCCTCATTGGTGGAGAAATGAGAGTGGGAAGCTGGGACACACTGGCCATGAATGGGTCTTGTTGGGAGAAGTGAGTAATAGGTGATTTGCTTCAGGAAGCTGGCTGTTTTTATAGTGGATGAGCCCAGGTTCTAAGGGAAGGAAAATGTGGACTGGACAAATCTGCTGCCTTTTGGGATCACGACTGCTAGAAAAAGTGATTTGTTCAAACCCATAATTTTGCATTTGAAAATTTTTTCCATTTTCTACTTTAATGTGATATTTATAAATCTCTCATCTTTTGATTCTCCCATCTGAAGTGTTTTCTTACTGAGTATATTCTTTATTTTTTAAAAGATTTTTATGTATTTATTTTAGAGAGAGAGAGAGAGACAGGGAGAAACACATAAAGAGTGCAAATGGTGGGGAGGGGGAGAGAGAGGGGCAAGCAGATTCAGCGCTGAGCATGAAGCCCAGTGTGGGGCTTGATACAGCCCGCTGTGAATCGGATGTTTAACTGAATGAGCGACCCAGGCGCCCTGAGTATATTCTTTAAATACTGAATCAATGAACCACTCCACAAACCAGTTAAAAGTAAACAAAGATTGAGGAGGAATGATTGGTTGCAGGCAGAACTGATGAGTATGTTAAATAATCCCAGAAAACTAGGATTGTGGAGGTTTAAAATATCTGAACAGTCTGAACTTCACAAAGACCATTTCAGTATATTTTCACTTTTTTGATCAGTCTTTAAAAGTCTTTTATAGACATTAAATATTAAATCTTCCTTTTTATCATAGGTATTCCTCCCTACTCTTTTTTTGTGTTTCATCTCATTCTTCTCTTAATGCTTCAATTCCTGTTACCATAGTTTTTATTTTACATTAGAAAAAAAATAGTATCATCTCCTTCTGTAATTCCTATTTCCTTGAGTTCCTTATGTATCATGTTTTTATTAAACTTCTTTTTCTCTCATCATGTTATTTTATTTGCAATTTGAACATTTTTCTTCCTGGTGATTTTTTTTTCCCCCCATGGAAGAGTAAATTAAGTCAAATCTTTCTCTCAAAGAAAAGGCTTTTACTTAAGGTGCAAAATGTTGTCTTGTAAAAAACAAAAATACATTAGAAAACTATACATATTATTGTACACATTCTCTTGATACTAAGACCAGGTGGATAATAATGAGAAGAGTTACACACAGTCATATCTTGTACAATTATTCCAGCAAATGCAGAGGATTTTGACTAAACTCTTCCACTCTTAAGCTTTTAGTTCCATGATCCTCCAACTGAGGGCAAGGCCCATTGCAAACAAATATCCCCTCTTTGATAGTGAATACTAAACCCTCTTAGCTCTTTGAGGATGTGTTTTAATCGGAAAGGAAATTGGCCTTGTTTATTGCCTTTCTTTCTTCTGCTGCCCTGAGTGGATTTTCATGCTGGTGAAAATGAGATACTGGCAGGGACTGGGATTAAAAGAGGGAGGATATTGGGCCCATTTCCTCCTCTGATTCTGCCAAGCCAATTGCACTCTTATAAGTAACCTTCCTGCTCCTCCAGACTTGAGCCTCCCCTGTGCAGAAAATTAGGACAACATCTGAGGAGGTCTAGGATGCGGACAACTGTCCACTAGGGACCAAGCTAAGAGTGGTAAACCAATTTCCACTTGTGAACAATGCCAGAATGCAACCCATATGTCTCCCATGGTGAAGCAGTGTAGTGCGTCATTAACCCACTGTGCCACTTAGCAGCTTCTCTCTGCTTGCTGTCTTGTGAATTAACATCTCAGCTGCCACCACACCAAACCCTGGGTTTATTTCTGCAAGGAGGGCTGCTGAATGAATAGCGGTTCTCTGTAACAAGTGATCCGGCCGCAGCACTCTCACATTTTCAGCTGAAAGCAATAGCAATTTGCCATTCAGTCCTATCTTATCATCATCATTAAGCTGGGAAATCGCAATTTGAAGGCTCGTTGCAATATGCTGTCAACCCTGTATCTTGTAATTTTAATATGTCTGTGGTTAATAATTAATTGCTTTAACTCAGTAGGTGGGTTCTGAATTTGGCTCCCGAATAGAAATCCCTCTGAGCTGAAATATTCTTTGAGACTCCAACATCTTACGAAGCTCCCCCCTCAATGAGCCTCCTTGCCTTCTTATTTAAATGATCTGCCATATAATGAAATCTGGATCAAAAGCTCCAAGCTTAAAATATACAACAAAAAGCTGCTTCTGGGTGAAGAGTTTGGATCCAAATCAAAACGTTTCTGTGCTCTGGCCATTATCACATGCAGTTAACTGCTGGGAAATACTGATGTTCAAAAGATATGGGGGAAAAAGGCACCTGCTTTCTCACGCTGGTGTATGTTTGTCGTCTTGATAAAAATGCAAGGCAGCATATGCAGAAATTGTGCAGAAACACCATTCACATGGTAATTCCTTTGTATTTGAATAATTTCTTTTCAGGTGCTGAACTGAATGCCAGACTCTGGGAGGATTTGAGCATCTCCCTGCCTTAAGTTCTTCCCTGACTATATTTTAGTGTCTGGTTCATTTTTTGATCAAAGAAAACTACTTTGTCAGGTCTTCAGAATGAAGGTGCTGTCCCTTGATTTTCCTGGAGCACAAGCCATGATGTGGAAAGGTTCTTCCCATTTTTTCTGATGAATATTGCTCAAGATCTAGCCAGGATATGAACACTCTCATTCTCTCTTTCAGCCCAAATCTTTGGTCTGATAGACTTAACAAGTAAGAGAGTATTTGGGTAGACTCAAGGGTGCCCACCACAAGTCAAGCCTATGATAAACTTGAATGACATTTCGCCTTGCAAACTCCAGTTATACTCTGCATTTCCATAATACTAGGTGCACGGGCTGCTTTCTCACAATCTGTACCTGCCTGATACTGAAATTTGTGAACTCTGAGCATTAGTCTGTTTCTATCAAGAAAAGCTTAAGATTTTTCCAGTTATTCTGGGAGTTATTCTTTAGAAACTCTGAAGAATATATTGAAAACAAGAAAAAACTGTATATGTAGAAGTTTGTGAGATAGTACATGAGAGACAGCCTGCTGAAGGCTTAACCTCAGATTCATTTATAATCAGATACTAATGATTTGCTGGGAGCTACATGTTGAGAAGGATAGAAAGGCGGTGACCAGTCTCTGATGGTGTAAATTGTTTGAGAAATCGCTGATGTTTGTCATTTGGGTAGAAGGTGGGAATATCATTCTTAAGGCCTTCTGACCTCCACTCTGACCTGAGGACACCACTTATGATTAGACCTATGGTAAAGTGCATATAGTAACCAGGTGGTGGAAAAGGGCATTTCAAAACTGAAATATATATTGGTTTTTCTTAAATTCATCAAGATCTCTTTTCAAACAAGTCTTCTTAAGTCCCAAAGACCCATTAGATGTGGTCCAGTTGTTCTTGTTCTACAGTAAATACCTTTATGATGATATTTAAATAGTTTTAAAAGGTAATCATACTAACATATTTGGGTTTTTAAAATCTTTCTCTGTAAGGTTTAATGTTTGAGGCTTTCAGTTCAATATACTATACTACCAATAGGGCAGTGGATGTGTCTCTACCGGAGCTCAAAATCAAAATTCACAGGCTTCAGCTGCAGAGATGGTTAGTGGGATATATATAAGAGGTGAATTGGAGCCGGCTCATACCAGTTTGTGAGCACTGATGGTTAAATTCTCAGCACTCTTGTGAGCAGTTTGTTAAATGGAACCGTTACTAAAAATTAAATTGTACAAACATATAACTAACTAGTTCTAAAAACAAAAGGCATTTATACTTGAAACTCATCAATTCCTGTTTCATTACATTTTGTTCTTATACATGTTCTCTAAGTTATTTATTCCAAATTATGTCTGCATGATTGGTGTACATATATATGGATATATACACATAACTAGAATCACATATATGCATAATAACTCACCATGTACAATGGTGTGTTTGTGTACAATTTCTTCCCAACTCTGCTTTCAGTGATAACATTTTGGTGGCTGGGAATTTGCATGGTGGGGGGTGTATACACCACAGAAATTGGCAGACACTAAAATAAAGACATGATTTATTATGTGGACTATCTAGACCATGGATTGGCAAACTTTTCTGTGACAGGCCAAATACTAAACAAGTAAGGCTTGTTGACCATACAGGTGCTCTTTGATGCAATTATCCGACTTTGCAGTCATAGGCAATACATAAATGAGTGAGTATGGCTCTGCTCTAATAAAACTGTATTTATAAAACCAGGCAGTCAGCCCACTGGCCATAGTTTGTTCTAGACTAGAGAAAGTAATAGAAAAGTGTTAATTGCGCAGACTAAAGTTAAAAGTGTGCATATTACATAGTGCCATTACCTAGTGAATTGAACAAAATCCTGTGAAATTACTTTTTCAGTGCTTGAAAGAATTCAGTAAAGATGCAGGTCAAAAAGACTGAAGCAAATTAGTATAACCTGACTCTAGTCAAAGAGGAGAAATTTGTGAATCATTAAAAGTAATGCAATGGATTGAAATGCAAAAGATTTATTTACATCCATGAGTTTATAGCAATACTCAAACACTGGCAGGTGATCTATGAGGATACTAGACAGCTGACCCTGATTTTGAAAATTCCCATAGAATGGAAAACAATCAAGATTTTTTTTTCTAATCTTTTCTGTATGAACTATACTTCAGGGTGAGAAATTATTTTGCAAGGTGACATCTTCCTCTATGGGATTATTTCAGCTAATAAATGAAGAAATGATAGAATGTCAAGATTTTGCGAGTCCTATTAAATTCATGGATCTAGGCGATTATCTTAAACAGCTGAAAACACAACAGAAAGAGACAGCTGATACTATGTAACTCCTGATTTGATTATATAATACCATCTATAAAAACAAATGACTCAAACAATCAGACCTGAATACGATCAGACCACTAGATCTATCAATTCATTAAAAATTAAAGAGGCAGAAGAACGTATTAAACACATCGTGGTTATGCAATTCGTAAAATCCAGAGTGTGGCAAACTCTGTAAGAGTAATGATCCAGTTTCTTAAACAATAATAACCAAAAAAAATTGTGAAGAGATATAATTAGAGGACTGGAAAACCATATAATTGAAGATATCTGAAAAACAAATCATCCAATTGCAAAGTTATGATCTTAATTGGATCCAAATTCAAGCAAACAAATTGGGGGATTGGGAGCAATGAGTGATATTCAATGATAAAGAATTATGTATTTATATTTTAGGTGTGATAATGACATGTTTATAAAAACAAGTGCCTGACATCTAGAGATACATTCTGAAATGTTTACAGAGTAAATAAAATGATGTAGAGCATGAAATATTTTATATATTTTTTATATACACATAAACATATATGTGTGGTTTTAAAATACTCAAGGAGAGGGAGAAACTTTAGTTAAATAGTGAATGATGATTGACCTTAGGTTGATAATTATTTTAACTGGATGATGGATGCATAAGCATTCATTATTCTATTTCCTCTACTTTGTATTTTTGAAAGATCCTATAATAAAATAGAAACAAGTAGGATTCAGATTCTAATGCTATCATAGTGTTAGGCTTCTTATAACTATCTGATCTTGAGGATAGATTTTCTTAAGCTAGTGGTAATTTTTTCAATAGTGTTCAAAGAAGATTGTTAGGCAGTCATAAGACACATCTCGATTTCATTCATTCTTCTAGTTTCTACAAAAACTGCTTAACACCTTATCCCCTTGTCTTAAAATCTCCTTTCCTATGCTCACTCTCCACATTGAAAGCAATCTGAAGAGAATTTCTGTTGGCATCCACTACCATATCCCCCACCTACTAGAGCCTACATTAGCATACTCTTCCTCCCACATTTCTATCTAGATATTGTCCCTCAACTTGTGGACCACATAACCAAACACTTATGTCTACTCAGAGACACTTCTCCATCAATTCTCTTTTTTTCTCTTATTTTAATATTTTACTTTTCTTCCTAATTTTTGTTCTGCCATTATTCCTCTCATTGCAAGCAGAATTTCTCTTAACCATACTTCCCCGGTCAGCTACAACTCTGCAATAAAACCCTTCAAAAGATAGGTTGCTATGTGCTGTCTCCAGTTTCCATTTTTTCATAGCTTCTTAAATCTACTCAGGTTGGGTGTTTGCTCCTATGCTCCACCAAAGTGATATGTTGAGTTTACCCATCACCTCCACATTGCTAGACTGATGGTCAGTTTTGAGGTCTCGTGTTACTTGACCTGAGAGTACATTTGCCAGTGTGGATCGTCCATCTTCCTCTTTGGGCTTGCTCATTTGGATTCTAAAACTCCATACACTCTACTTTTCCCTCTCACCTCACTAGTTACTTTTTTCCAGTCTCTGCTGGCTTCTCATCTCTTAGATTCTCATTGCTATGCCCTTGGGCTTAATCCTTAATGATCTTATTCCTTCCTTACACTCTCTCACTTAAAGATCTCATCCAAGTACATGATCTAAATCCCATCTACATGCTGACAGCACTCAAATTTATCTTTAGCCCAATATCTGTACAAAACTCTGAAACACTTTATCCAACTATTTACTTCAGATTCATTCTAGGATGTCAAATAGATTATCTCAAATTTAGCACATTCAAGCACGAGCTCCCATTACCTGTGCCTTCCAAAATGCACCTACCCATAGCTTTCTCCACCTCAGCTCAGTTGATGCCCATTACATTCTCGTTGTTCAATTCAAAACACTTGCAGGAATTTCAGCCCACATCTAATCCATCAGAAAATTCTGCCTTTAATGTATATCCTGGATATGACCACTTCCTACCACCTCCATGGCCATGTCTCTGATTTGAACCATTATTTCTCACCTGAATTACTGCAACACCCCACATCCACTAGGCTCCCTGTTTTTACACTTGTTTGCCAACAGTCTCTTCTCTACACATCAGCCCAAGGGCTCTTTTGAAAATGTGACTTATATTATACCTCTTCTCTGCTCTACAACCAACAATGGCTCTCCATTTTATGCAGAGAAAAAGAGTTTTTAAATATGTTTAATTACCCCAGTGATATGCTTGCAAGCCCTACCATAACCGCCCTGTCCTCATCTCCTGCTTGTCTTTCACTCAGCAGTCCCCAGAACCCCGTGACCTCCCTGTTGTTGTTTTCTTCTCCTTTCTTCTTTGTATTACTCTAGGTTTTCCCTCTACCTGAAAATATGTTCCCCAAACATATTCATTTGGAGATACCCAGCATCCCTTTCAAATCTTTTCATAAATTTCACTTTTGCAGTAAAGTCTGCCCTGCTCCGTTATATACTACAGACTGCGTCCTACTTTCCTACACCTACATTCTTGACTCTCCATTCTCTGTTTTCATTTTTCTTTTCCTCCCTCCCTCCCTCCTTTCCTTCCTTCCATCCTTCCTCTCTTTCTTTTTCTTTCTTTCTTCCTTCTTTCTCCTTTTTCTTCTTTTTCCTTCCCTCCTCCTTCTTTTTGGTACATAGCAGTGATTATTGTCTATTTTACAGTTTCTTACTATGTTTCTTCTTTGTTTTCTCTCTCCCCACTATAATACGCTAAGAAATTCTTCTTGGTTTATTTTCTTTGCTTATTTATCCTAAAACCTATGAATGTGCCCTACACATAGTAAATAATCAACATTCATCTGTTGGATTGAGGTTAAAGTAAAAAGAGTCAATCAAATTCCTTTTCATGTAGTTATTTTTATAGCAGTTATCCAAATAAGAAGATACTTTGAAAAATAATTTAAATTTCATTGAAAAATGTATTATTCCGGGACACCTGGGTGGCTCAGTTGGTTAAGCGGCTGCCTTCCGCTCAGGTCGTGATCCCAGCGTCCTGGGATCAAGTCCCACATCGGGCTCCTTGTTCAGTGGGGAGCCTGCTTCTCTCTCTGCCTCTGCCTGCCATTCTGTCTGCCTGTGCTTGCTCTCTCTCCCTCTCTCTCTGACAAATAAATAAAATCTTAAAAAAAATTAAAAAAAAAAGAAAAATGTATTATTCCTTTTCCTAGCGAAATTAAATTTCTGAGGAAAGAAGTCTTATATTAAAAATCTGCCTATAGGGCGCCTGGGTGGCTCAGTTGGTTAAGCGACTGCCTTTAGCTCAGGTCATGATCCTGGAGTCTTGGGATCAAGTCCCGCATCAGGCTCCCAGCTCCACGGGGAGTCTGCTTCTCCCTCTGACCTTCTCCTCGCTCATGCTCTCTCTCACTCTCTCTCTCTCTCTCTCTCTCTCAAATAAATAAATAAATAAATATTTTTTAAAAATCTGCCTATATATTCTGCATACATAGTAGCTGGGAGTCAGGGAGAGGAGATAAGGAGATATTAAGTTGCTGGGGGAGATCTGGCCAGGGAAAAATTATTGCAAGTATTTGGGAAGCAACAATATATGTGGAATGTCTTTCCGATGCCCTTCAAAACAAGAGTTAGAGACTGAATTAGAGAAACAAAGACAAAATGAATTTTTAAAGTCATTTCATCTGTCATCTCAATAACTTTTCTTGAGAAACCTCTGATAGCAATAGTCTTCAATGACTCAAGGATTAGAAGTTCTAAAACGTTTTTTGTAGGATTATGTCACAATTATAAAAAGTCATTAATTTTAAAATTCTTTTGAAACTCTTCACATTATGCTGGAATGTCCTATGTATCCCATGGTTACTATTGCGAATAGAATAAGATCTCACTGGGAAATAATTTTTTAAAGTTTTATTTATTAATTTGAGATACAGCGAGAGAGAGAGAAAGTGCACAAGCAGGGTAGAGGGGCAGATGGATAGGGAGAAGCAGGCTCCCCACTGAGCAGGGAGTCCGATCCAGGACTCTATCCCAGGACCCTGAGATTATGACCTGAACTGAAGGCAAACACACAACCAATTGAGCCACCCAGGTGCCCTGGGAAATAATTTTTTTGACTCCAAAGAAGAAAGTATTAAACTAAAATGCAGGAGTTATTTGGTATTCTAAATGAAAACATTCTAAATGAAAACTTGATTGTTTCAAGGTGCCATCACTCCATAACTGAAAATGGAGTCTGTTAATAGTACAATTTTAATAAAAGTGCTTCTACTAGTGTTTCTTTAGTGGGGAGTTTTCCTTACCCTCCTAGTAAAACACGGGATTATCACCAACATTTGTTATCTCTTTGAAATACTGGTCAGACAAGTTCTAAACAGGATAACCACATTTAACCGCATATAATTAGATCTTATGCACTGTAAAAGATTTGTTGGAAACCAAGCTACTTAGCAAGCATGTGGTTAGCCTAGTTGAATCATAAATGAAGATTCTGTTTGGTAACCACTGGGGCATTGTGGTCTAAGGATGGCTGTTCGGGCTTTGGCTCTCCATTTCTAATCTCCTGGAGAAGGAGTGTTTACATTCTATGATTGTACTCCCAGCTCTACACCAACTTGTGGCTTACATTTTAAATTTCAGTGTCCTCTGGAATACTGTCGGTTTATCTTTTTCAAGATTTGCCTTGAGAGCTCTGCGTTTTATTGCCAATTAGATAGATTTCCTAAACCATGGTCTGAAGGGAGAGAAAAAATTTCTGAAAACATTAACCATAATAAATAGGTTTTAGAAAAGTATTAAATCCCACTATAGTTAATCAGTTTGAACAAGACATTTAGGCTGTAAATAGCATTTTAAAGTAAACAGAGCTTTACACAAAGTGACAGTTAGAATTACATTTTCTGCTTCTGAGTGTGAGAAAATTAATGTACCAAAAAAGTGCCTACTATTTAAAGACGTTTGCTCCAGACATATTTAACAACTGAGATTTGCAGTGGGTAGACCACTGAAGTGTCTCGTCATTAAATTACATACCGTACATTAGAAACAGATGTACTCCTGGAAGTCTTGCATGACAACACTGTTTTGCAATTTACCGAATAAGATAATGCCAAAAGTAAAAACAGAACTGAACTAACAGGTCAACGATCTTACCTTAATCATGGAGAAGGAGGGAGAGTTTTGAGAAGGCCTTGTGGTTTTCATTTGTAGTTTGATATAAATTTGGGATGCTAATCCTTCACCTTGTTTTTCTCCACTATCTAAGGAATTCACAAAATTATTTATTTTAAATATTACTCAAGCTTTAAAATATTTACATTTGGGCAGATCAGTGTTAAAACCTATTTTTGGAATATAGGGTCACAAGAGAAATCTTAAAAGCAAATGAAAAGATAGGGGTTGGAAAAAATTATACCCATTTATTCTAATCAATAGAAAAAAATAGGTATATAACTCTCTGGAAATGAACTGTAGAAAGCAATATTTAAAAGAAGTTGAAGGGGCACCTGGGTGGCTCAGTGGGTTAAAGCCTCTGCCTTCGGCTCGGGTCAAGATCCCAGGGTCCTGGGATCGAGTCCCACATCGGGCTCCCTGCTCAGCAGAGAGCCTGCTTCTCCCCCTCCCACTCTCCCTGCTTGTGTTCCCTCTCTCGCTGTGTCTGTCAAATAAATTAATTAAAAAAAAAAAAAAAGAAGTTGAAGTTCCAGTAAGGCATATTTATTGAGATGGGGTTGAACAACATAAGTGTACAAGAAAGGAGAAGGTTATTAACCTGGATGTTCCTGCTTTGGTTCACATTAGACCTGATGCTCTTATTATTAATTCTATTTTATTAACCATAAAAATGGTGTGTTGGTATTTTACAAACAAACAAACAAAAAGATAAATATTCAAAGGCACTGCTTAGATTGATAATTTTCAAAGCAGCCCCAGATGACTGATTATTCCTTAGCTACTTTCCAAGTGTAAATCTTTGAGCAAGAAGAATTTCTTCACTAAATTCTCCTTCCTTACAAACACAGGCTTGAACAGTGTAAGCCTAGTGAAATGATGTCAAGTGAAAACAATTTATCCATTCAGTTAGTTTATAGTTTATAGTTTTTACTTTGTAGTTGTCTCAATTTGTTTAGATGACTGCAGTTTCATTAGTTAAAAACACTGTTCTACAAGAGCTGAAGTTTTATGGGGAAGGAAAACATGCATAATATTATGAAAGACATACATGCTTAAAACATTGCCATTTGTTTTACATGAATTAGAAAAGGATGGCATTGCTCTATGTTCTGAAGGCAAAAGTCGTCATGAATTACTTTATAAATAATATAGTCGAAATAAAATCTCAAACTTATTTTTCCAATATATTTTTTCCCTGTGATTTTTAAGTAACTTAGGCATATAATTAAGGGAAACCAAACCTTTGAATTTTAAAGTTATATATACTTCATACACCAAAAGGAGTTTTATAGGGCTCTTTTCTTTCTTGATTACACAAATCTTTCAACTATTTATGTGTTCGTTTGTTGAGAGAGTGTTCTAAATCCATATATTTATTTTGTAGAAGCTGAATGTTATGCTTTGCTAAGTGTAAACAATATAAAAAACTTAAGTGTCTTCTGGATTTGGATCAAATCCCCAAACCAATAAGACTGAGAAAGTTCTCACACTGGCAAAAATTCTAAAGCTACTTGCTGGCCCATTTTTCATCTTTGGTAGTTGGAAATGTATTTTGCCAGAGATTTACATATGACTCAAACATGATCTCTCTTTAAACTGTATTTAATATAGGGAAGCACAGCCATGTTTGATTTCAAAGTTAATTGGTATTTGATGCAGTCATTGCGTGTTCATGATTAAAATCTTACAGAAAGCCCACCTATGATGAGCAATTCAATATTTGTGGTCTCAGTTGGTAAACTATGCCAATTCCGTGAAAATCATATTATTATAGTTAGATCCAGGCTAACCACACGGAGCTGTTTCTCCATCCATAATTATATAATTAGATTATTTTTATCTTAAAGTATGCTTTAAGGAACATATTCTCTATGGTATATTATTAAAGAATCATGCCTTCTTAAAGTTTCAGTATAAGCCAAGAAATCCACATGTTATATATTACAGAGAAAAGGTTTTCTGACTAGATTTCTTTCCAGCTTTGAACCAAGTTCCAGATTACAGATGGCTAGTGATTTTTAGAGAGTGAAGGGAACAACGGCAAACCAAACTTTACTGAGATAATTGATGAGAAAGGATATTGAATGCTAGAAAAAATATTGTTATTACTCTTAATGCCAAACCCATCTCTATCAGGAGATAAAGAATTAGGCATTTAAGATAAGATGAAAATTAAAAAATACCCTCTCTATAGGAACTCCATGTGCTGTAGAGGGCTAAGGGAAAGAGGCAATCTTGACCTGTGATAATTCTACTCTGCCCCTGTATTTGGTTATTCACATATACACTATCTTTCATCCTCATTCTCTATTTTATGTATGCCAAAGAGATAGTGTAAATACATTAACAGTAAACAACCTAGCAATGTAGCATTTAATAGCTGTGACTGAACTTTGATAAATTGCTTGTATTTCTCAATCTTTCATTATATTAGAAATGTCAGTTTGCTTACCTCATGCTTGATACAGAAGTAAGAAAGATATGGCTTATGGTAAGGACAGAATTCCTAGGGAAACAGAAACATGTAATATGACAACCCCTATTCAATCAAACAGAAAACATTAGTGAATGGCAAATGGTAAACAGTTTTGAATACACTTTTTTTAAATACTGTGGACCCGATGGATTAAAAACTGAGCTTGAAAAAAAGAAAGCTACTCTTGAGGCTGAAGGATACAAAGAACCAAACGTGTACTACAGCTCATTTCAAGTCTTATTTGAACCTACCTGAGTCTGAGTTTCTTATCTACTTCTTATCTATTTTTTATTAGACAATGTTGCCTTATGTAGACCTGCATCTGATATTAAAAACAAAATACCATTTAAGTTAGCACCAAAAAATGAAATACCTAGGTATGTATCTAACAAAATAAATATAAGGGCTCTGAGAAACTATAAACAGTGATGAAAGAAATCAAAGAACTAAATAAATGAAGATATTCCACATTTATGAAGAGGAGGACTCAATATTGTCAAGATGCCACTCCTTCCCAACTCAATCTATAGATTCCATGCAATCCCAGTCAAAATCCCATCAAGGTATTTTATAGATATTGACTAAACTGATCTAAAGCTCACACAGGGAGGAAACGACCCAGAATAGCCAACACGATATTGAAGGAGAACAAAGTTGGAGGCCTAGTGCTACCTGACTTCAAAACTTACTATACAGGTAGATAATAGAGACAGTGTGGCATAGGCCAAAAAAAAAAAAAAAAAAAAGAGAGAGAGAGAGACAAGTAGATCAACGGAACAGAATAAAGAGCCCAAAAGCAGACATAAGTATAGCCAGCTGATCTTTGACAAAGGAACAAAGATAATACAATGGAGCAAAGATAGTCTTTTCCCACAAACAGTGCTGGAACAACTGGAAACTCACATGCCAAAAAAATTAAAAAAAAAAAAAAAAGAATTTGGACATGGACCTTAAATCCTTCATGAACTCAACATGGATCACAGACCCAAATGTAAAATGCCAAGGCATAAAACTCCTAGAAGATCCCATAGAACATTTAGGTGACCTTAGGTGTGGCAATGACAGACCACACCAAAAGCACACTCCAGGAATGAAAGAACGGATAATGCTGGACTTGACAAAAATTTTAAAATTCTGCTCTTTGCCAAAGCAATCTCAAGAGAATGAAATGACAAGCCACAGACTAGGAGAAAATATTTTCAAAAGACACATTTTGATAAATCTTAAAATTACAAGAAAAAATAATCTTGATTAAAAACGGGTCAAAGATGGACATGGGGGAGGGTAAGTGCTACGGTGAGTGCTATGAAATGTGTAAGCCTGATGATTCACAGACCTGTACCCCTGGGGCAAATAATACATTATATGTTAATAAATAAACAAAATAAAAAATAAATAAGAACGGGTCAAAGATCTTAACAGACACCACACCAAAGAAGATATATAGATGGCAAATAAGCATATGAAAAGATGCCTCACATCATATATCATCAGAAAATGCTAATTGAAACAATAGCAAAATACCCCTACACATCTATGGGAATGGCCAAAATCCAGAACACTGACAACTTCAAATGCGAGCAAGGATGTAGATCCACAGGAAGTTTCATTCATTGCTGGTGGGAACGCAAAATGGCAAAGACAGTTTGGAAGACAGTTTGGCAGTTTCTTACAAAACTCAACATATTCTGCCCATATGATCCAGCAATCCTGCTTCCTGATGTCTACCAAAAGGAACTGAAACTATGTCCATGCAAAAACATTCACACAGATATTTACAGCAGCTTTATTCATAATGGCCAAAACTTAGAAGCAGTCAAGATGTCCTTCAGCAGTCAAACGAATAAATGGTGCCATCCAGACAATGGAATATTTTTCAGCACTAGAAGACGTGAGCTATCAAGCCATGATAAAACATATAGGAGCTTTAAGTGGCATATTGCTAAACTATCTGAAAAGGCTGTATACATACTGGATAATCCCAACTACATGACATTCTGAAAATGGCTAACCTAAAGAGAAAGTAAAAAGACTCATGGTTGCCAGGGGGTAGTGTTGTGGGAGGGATAAATACATGGAGCAAAGGGATTTTTTAGGACAAGCCAACTGTTCTGCCTGACCCTGTAATGGTGGATATGGTACTTCAAGCATTTGTCAAACCCACAGACTTATACCAAGGAAAGAGTGAGCCCTGGCCTAATGTAAGCTCTGGACTTCTGTTAGTGATGTATCAGTGTAGGTTCATCCATTGTAACAAGTTGACCACACTGCTCTGAGATACTAAACATAGGGAAAACTGTGTAGAGCTTAAAGGAAAGAGAGTATATATTAGAATCTTTGAACTTGCTGATTTTTTTTTTCTGTAAACTTAGAGCAGCTCTAAAAAATAAAGTTTATTAATTTAAAAGAATAACTGATAAATATTAGAAGTATATTGAGGAATATGAAAGAAAATATGAATGTGATGAGATCTTAAGCACAAATGATCTTAATGAAGTTGTAAATAAAATATAAGTGGAATGCCCAAAGATATAAAATTCAATATTTGAAATGAAAAAAAAAATACACTGAATGTTAAACACAAATTAGGCATAGAAAAGGAAATATCATTGAACTTAATGATATACTAATTAAAAATATATTAAATAAGTCATAGAAAAAGACAAAAACATGATGACTAGTGATCAGAAGGACATTATCAAGCATTTAACACATTTTAAATTGGAATCCCAGAAGAAGAGAATTGAAGAGAATGAGGCAGGGAAGAAAAAAAACATGATAAAATAATGATTAAAAGTTTATAAATTGGATGACCATATGGATCCACAAATCTAATAAATTTTAAAAAACAAACACAAGAGATATAGACAAAGTGATACCAAAACATGTAATGGTAAAATCACTGAAAACCAGTAATAATGAAAAAAATCTTAAAAGAAGGCAGAGGAAAAAAGACACATGCCAAAGAGAGAGATATGATCAATGTTAAAACAGACTTCTTATCTGAAAGTATAAAAGCCAAAAGACAGTGGCATAAGATCTTTAATATGCTCAGTGAAAACATTTTTGTGACCTAGAACTGTACACACATCATAGTATTTTTCACAAGTGATGGCAAAATACGTCTGCAGACCAACAATACTTGTGAGATTTAAGAGGGCTCACTCTAAAAGCAATGTTTTGGGAAAATTTTCAGACTGAAATTAATTGGTACCAAATGTACATTTAAATCTGCAAAAGGCATAAGCGTTTTGGAAATACATGTTTTCTCACTTTTAAAACTTTCCCTAGAAGACAATTTCCTATTTATTCTTAATATACTTAATTTTTAAGAAATAATAGTAATGCATAGGGAGGTTTATAGCATTACTAGAAATAAAATATATGACAACAGTAGCACAAAGAGGAAACATGGATACGGAGTACACCCATATAAAGTTCTTACACTATATTAGCTGTGATAATAGTATTATTTTAACTTGGACTCTGGTAAGTTAAAGATGTCGTAAATGTTGTAAACCCTAGAGTAACCACTAAAAATAAGACAATGAGGTGTACCTGACAATAAAGATACAATAGAATCATAAAATTATCCTCAGAAATTATAATATAATATATTTAATATATCTTTAAATATATTTTAATATAAAAATTACAGAAATAATGAAGAAGTGAAACAAAGAACCATGGAACAAATAGAAAATAGCAAGATGACAGATACAACTTCAACATCATTGACTGTACCCATATTGGCTGTGTACTGTGCTATCCAACACTGTAGTCACATTTGGTTACTAGGCCAAATTGAAATGTGATGTGAGCATTAAGTGTGCACTAGATTTGCAAGGCTTAATATGAGTTAAAACAATGTAAAATATTTCATTAATATATGTTTCCATTGATTATGTGTTTAAATGATAATATTTTGGATATATTTGGATTAATAAAATAAAGTATTGAAATAATATTTCTCCTATTTTTGAGTGTCTACTAAAAATTTTAAAAAATACATATGAGACTGATATTTATGGCTCAAATTTTATTTTGATTGGAAAGTGCTTGGTCCAAACACTACAACTAAAAGTAAATATTCTCAGATTGGATAAAAACCAAGACCTATATATGTTGTCTACAGGAAACCCACTTTAAGTATTAGAGACATAAGTTAAAAGTTAAATACTGGAAAAAGTTATAACATGAAAACATAACTTAAATGAAAGCTGAAGTGTTCATATTGTATCAGATAAAGCAGACTTCAGAACAAGGAAAAATACTAGGACGAAGAGAGACATTATATAATAATAAAGAGTCCAATTCATCAAGAAGCTATGATAATTCTAAATATAACCAATAAAAGAACTTCAAAATATGTGAATAAAAACTAACAGCATATTGGCACCTTAAGAAATGCTAAATCAAGCTAAAACACTTCATTCAGGAAAATGATATCAGATACACATCCTCAGAAAGAAAATGAAGAATATTGGAAAAGGTAAATATTTTGGAAAAAACATAAAACAGTGCTTCTCTTTTCTAATTAAATATATATATAATACATAAACACACATAATATTATTTAAATATATATTACTTATGGCAATATGCATTATACACACATATATGTATATATAAAAATATATATATTATATATAATATATATATAATATATTGCATATTATATATATATATATATATATATATATATATATAATAAAGTCTATTTGAGGCAAAAATTAAAACTTACCTTAGTGGATTTATAAACTGTATAGATGTAATAGATATGAAAATTTTAGCTAAATGATAGGGGTCTTGGCAATTGGCCCTATAAAGTTGTATAATTGCTAGATTTTAAGTAAAGTGGTACAATTTTAAGTCTATATTGGTTATGAAAAGCTAAATATATGCACTGTAATTCCTAGAATAAATAAAATGGAAAAAAACTACAGTTAATGAGCCAATAGGTAAAATTAAATTTCAGAAATATTCAAATAATCCAAAAAAATGAGGAAAGAAGTAGAGTAACAAAAAACAATAAAGGGAACAAATGAAAACCTACAATAAAATTGCAGATCTAAATCAAGCCATATCAATAATTACATTAAATATTAGAAAATACACACCCAGTTTAAAAACTCTGCTCAAACAGATAAAATACCCAACTATGTGTTATCTAAAAGAGACATAGTTTAATGAAAAATACATAGAAAAAATGCAGAAGAGATTCTAAGATAAGCAAAGCATGATCCTGTTAAGAGACATACTTAAAACTTAAAGATACAGAAAAATTCAAAGTAAATGCATAATGATGAAAAATATATAATATACACATAGTAAGCAAAAGAAGGCTGGAGTTGCTTTATAAATAATAAATAAAATCAACTTCACATGGAGTATTACTAAAGATCGAGATTTCATAATGACTCTAGGTAATTTCATTAGCAAACATAATAGTTAAAACTATGTATGTGTTTGAGAATAGAGCTTCAAAATAACTGATGCAGAAGTGACAGAATTAGACTAGCAGATAATTGGAAAATAAAACAGGTTTTGATAGAGATTTTCCCTTCTTTCAGAAATTGATAGAGAAATTGATAGACTTAAAAAGTCAGTAAAGATTTAGATGGTATGAACAACATTATCAACCACCTTGACCTAACTAACATTGACAGAACACTACATCAGCGGTCACCAGCAACACAGTCCTTCAAGTATACGTGACACACTCACCAAGACAAATCACGTTCTGGGCCACAAAATGAGTTTTAATAAATTTCAAAGGATTTAAATCATATCAGACAAATATATCACATATTAAACTTCCTTTAAAGTAAGACAACACCTTTTTTTTCTTGCTATGTTCTCTGACCACAATAAAATTAAATTAGAAATCAATAGCAACTAGATGTCTAGGAAAGCCCTGAACATTTGGAAACTAAACAAATAATCTATGGGTCAGAGAAAAAGTAGCAAAAATATAAGAATATATTTTGATACTGGCTTCCTTTTTCTTTCTCCAACCTGAACCCACAGTGCATGCTCTTGTCCTGGTGTCCTTGAACTGGCCCTCTGCTTAAGATAGTGTTCCAGGAGACATCTGCACGGCTTTGCTTTCTTATTCTAGGAGGGTCTGCTAAACTCCCGTCTCATTACAACTTTCTCTGGTGACCTTATAATTGAATCCCCACCTTTTCCCAGTTTTACTACTCTGTATGTGTGTACACACACACACACACACACACATATATATCTACTACATATAAATATATATATTTACTACAATATATATGTATATATACATATATATATTTACTACTCTGTGTGTATATATATACACACATACATACATACATATCTCATACACCAATATATTAAAAGAGAATATCATTGGATGCTGGGAGTACATGCAATTAAATTTTGTTTCCTTTCTCTTTATCTGCATTTTGTTTGTCTTCTATAATCGGCATAAAACTCTTGCACAATTTTTTAAAAAATAAAAATCTTGTTTGGAAATACCTAGCAACATGTTCCCCAGAGCAAGTCTTTGAAATATTTTATATTTCCTAGCACTTGGCATGGAGAAGGGAGGAAAGCAGGAGGCATAAACTTCCAGAAAATCTTAACTCTCAAGACATGGTATCATCAATTTTGTCCCCCCCAAAAACAGTCTGAGTTCAGTATTAAGCATATAAATATAAGAACCTATACTTTTTAATTAGTGATAAACAAAATGTTTTGTTTTCAGTTATACTGCAAATTTCATTTGCCTGGCAAATTAATTTGTCTTATAGTGTCCAAGCATGTATGACCATTATTCTGTCTCTTTCTTTTTTTCCTAGGCCACATGGTAGTTCAAAGTGATTCCATAGTATTCATAGCATTATAATGACCTTGTAACACTAGAACTTTGTTAACTTTTAAACTTGTGTCCTTATATTATGTAGAATCATCAGTGTGCTTGACCATTTCCTCAAAATTTATCCTCAAAACAAATTCAGCTCCAAAGAGGGGAAAAGGATGAAATAATTCAATATCCACCTGTGCAGATGTGCATATAAAACTGCAAACAAAAATTAATCCTTGAAAAAATTGGCTTTCAATTTTCTGTGTTGCATATTAAAAGATAAGACAATACCTTTTGTATAAATTATCAAGAATTAGATTTACTTTCTTTTATTTCGATCTCTTTGTAAAAAACTGTTTTCTATTTTGATTAACTTTGAAAACAAACATGCAGAATAGGGGCAAAACAAATAGGAAATATATGAAGTTTTATTCAAAATTCTAAACCAAGTCAATACCACCTTTGCTTTACCATGTGATTTAAAAGTTAATGACAACAAAAGGTCAACGGTCAAAACTGACAGTTTTGACATTTTTTTGAAGATGCAGATTACTGAAAAGTGCCTCAAATTCAACATTTTTCAGGCCTAGGCAATGTAACTTTGTTCTGATGTCTCATAGTCCAGCTGGAGTGTTTGCTTTTCACTGCTTAAGTGTTGGATGCGTCTGGTGGTTGCGATGCACCACTTTTTTATATGGAAAAAGTGATTCCTTATGGTGAGTACTGTGAAGTGTGTTAACTGGCGATTCCCAGACCTGTACCCCTGGGGCTAAAAGTACATTATATGTTTATAAACAAACAAACAAACAAATAAAATTTTAAATTAAAAAAAAGAAAAAGTGATTCTTGCACAATGGTCAGTATCATATAGCATTTGAGAAGGCAGAACGTGATAAAACTATATTTCTCAAAAGCATGATCAATCCATAACACCAAAGATTGGCATAATGGGGTAGGCAGTCTGCATTGCTCATTATGTCCAACACTCCTGCAGTTTTCTTGTAGTCTGATTTCTTTTCCTCTTAGCTCTGTGATTGATATCAATGCACCCTCTCTTTTCCTCCTCCAACGACTTTGCTCTCCTTTGCCCCTTGAGAATTGGCATTCTTGGTTGGAGACTTTTGTAAAGTTTTTCTGTTGCCAGTCCAGGAGCTGGCATTATAACTCATAGTCATTTTAACTGGATTCAGCCCAAACATGTTAAATGACTGAAGCAAATTAATTGTGTTGTTTATGTCAATAAAATGCCACCACAGCCACGCCAACATAAAAGGCTATAACAGTAATGGCCAATTTAAAGGTTCATTAACAAATACTAGTGATAGCGCTGTAATCCCCAACCTTTCATCCCTTGAATATTGAACAATGGGCATTAAAGACACCAGAGAAGAGATTATGTGATACCAAATATACTGAAGTTGGTCAGTTTTTTTACTTTCATTATAGACATCCAGAAATGAATTAATTTCTAGCTGTCTTGTATATTTTCAGATTTGTGCCCGCAAAATGATGACAGTGTTTTAGGTATGTCCTCTTCTTTTCTCCTCTGTCTCTTTCTGATAATTTTCTCTCCTTCACTGAGTCTCCTTTAATTGTTTAAATGTTTGAAATAGACTAACATGGATTTGGAGACTCAACTTTTACTTAACTTGTTCACAGGTGATAGCTGAAAGATGTACAATGAAACAAAAATGACAGGAGTGTCATAGAATTCAAGTACTGTTCCTGCCTCTCCTCTTGGGCGGAAAAGAAGCTATGGGTACTTTGACCTCTAACTTAGAAAAATACCTGATTGTAACTTTTGCCCCCCAAAAATAAATGAATTCAAGTTAAAATGACAAAGTGGGGGGTTCCTGGGTGGTTCAGTCAGTTGGGCATCCAACTCTTGATTTTGGCTCAGGTCATGATCTCAAGGTTGTGAGACTGAGCTGTGCTTTGGGCTTTGCACTGGGCATGGAGCCTACTTGAGGTTCTCTTTTCTCTCTCCCTCTGCCCCTCCTCACCGCTGCATGCTTGCTCTCTCTCTCTTAAAATAAATAAATAAATAAATAAACAAATAAATAAAAATAAAATGACAAACTGGCGAAAGTTATTCAGAAAACACTATAGATTAATAATGATCAACTAGAGTTTTGTGAATAACTTTTTGTAATGTGATTGATCATAATAATCATTCACCTACAAAAATGGTGTTAACCTTTCATATGGCAACACAAACATGGTAAAGAAATAAAAAAGGGAGTGAAGTTGATAAAAAATTATACAGCAATACAAATGACTGATAAATGTAGGAGCAAATGTTCACACTTATCCATACCTTCATTTGTAATAATTAAAAAAAGAACAAGACACACTTTTTCAGTCATCCTCTCAGTAATGAGCTTTGAGTGATGGAAGTTGGTGCTGTCAAAGATGGAGGGAGACTGGAAAAGTGAGGATGGATGTGCCCAGGGCCAGTGGAGTATTTATGTGCCCTCTCTTCTTACACGCTGCTGCAGGGAGCTAGACTTTATAAAACTAAAGTGAGATACTCACGTTTATAAACAATTGTTTGAAGTGTAAATAAGAACAGTATTTTGGAAATGATTTGATAATGTACTATAATAATTTTTTTAAGTGTTTGAACCAACTCTTATATTCTATTGTTGTTTTTTCCTTGAAGTTTGATAGAATTCACCAGAACAATCAAGGAGCTTAGAATGTTATTTGTGGAGAGATTTTTTAACAAAAATTCACTTCTTTAATAGTTAAAACTCTAGACTACCAATGTCATTTGTTTTGCCAAATGCATCTACCTAAACATTTTATGACATTCCCTCTTAGTAGCTTTATGTCTGTAGGTTCTGTAGTTATAGCCTTTCTGTTTTATGATATTTGAAATTTGTGATTTTTCATTTTTTTCTGGATAAGCCTGGTTAGACATTTTTCAAATTAGTTAATTAATTAATTAATTAATTTTCCCCAAAGAACTAGTTCATGGTTCTGTTAACTTTCTTGACCTTTGACTATTAACTATTTTCTTGTCTTATGTTTGTATCCTTTGTATTTTCTTCCTTCTGCTTAATTTGATTTTACTTTATGGTTTATTTAATCTCTTTTTTTTCTGATTTTATTTATTTCCTCAGGAGAGAAAGAGAGTGAGCACAAGCAGGGTGAGCAGCAGGCAGAGGGAGAAGGAGAAGCAGACTCCCCACTGAGCAGGGAGCCCAACATGGGTCTTGATCCCAGGATCCCAGGATTATGACATACCCAAAGGCAGAGACTTAAGGGACTGAGCCACCCAGGTGCCCCTATTTTTTAGTTTCTTAAGGTTAGATTCTTAGAGTAATGATTTTAGAACTTTCTTTTCAATACATGCATATTAAGTCTATAAATGTCCCTATAAGACATATTTTAGCTACATCCCACAAATTTTATTATGTTTCCTTTATTTCCTTTCAGTTTAAACTGTTTTCTAATTTTCTTTTTGATTTTTTTCCTTTGACTCATGGGTTATTCTCGAGAGTTTTTCTTACTATCTAAATTCTGGAGTATTCTTCAATATATCCTACAAATGTCCTTTTTCTGGTCCATCCAAGCTCTTGTCATCCAACCTCTCTGATTCCACTTGCCATGGTGTCTCCATGTCTTCTGATGGTGGACACAGCAGTCTAACTCAGATACATTTGAAAAAATACTAGGCAGTTATATTGTAGAAGGTCTTTTAATTTCAATTTGCTATTTTCTAATGATTAAATTGAAGTTATACATTTTTGGTTAAAAATATATATATATATACCAGAGAATTAACATTATGCCCTACTTATTGAATCATATAAGAAGTTACACTGTGATGATGTATTTTATTACTAGTGATTTTGAATTTTACCACTTTGTTAAGGTGGCATATCCATTGTAAAGTTACCATTTTATAATCAAGTATCTTGTGGGGAGATACTTTGACACTATGCAAATACCTAGTTTCTCAAATATCCTTACTACTAATTTTAGCATCCCTTGAAAGTTCCTCTGCAGGACTTGTAAAATGGTGGTTTTATCTTTTCTTGACTCCTCCTATATTTAATAATTAAAATTTTATTTTAAAGAAATCTGCCCCATCTTCTTTGGTTTATTCAATTACTTATTTGTATCAGTGGATATACTGATGGATATTTCATCTTCTTCTATCGCTATCATTATTTTCCCAGATTTGGCTAGGAGAGCTTCTTGAGGTTAGGCTCTGTGTCCTTTCCACAAGGCTCTATCATTTTTTAGCACTTCCTTGCTTTCTGGCACTAAAAATGTCCCAAGCTTATCTTGTATTTTCCTGCCCAGTCCTGATGTTAAACATTTCTCCAAGGAGCTTTGGTTTCCCTAATTAGAGAATGTTATTCTCATTGTCCTGGAGGCGTCATTGCTTGTAGGCTGTTTTACTGGAAGAGGTAGGAAATATACATACATATACCCACACATTCATACACATCTTTGTTTCTACATGTATCCATCTGTCTATGGCCAAAACCAATGGCCATACCAATTGGTTTTTATTCTAATCCAACACTATAGGATTCATTCTAGGCTTTTCCCTTTCCCTTATCTGTAACACCATTCTCTGACAGTAGAAAACTTAGCTTTCATTATCTACAACATATTTACTTTTTGCTCAATCCTAGTATACACATAAAGTAATTCCATATTTGCAAATCCATATCCTTGTGAAAAACACATTTATAAACTGCAGTTTTATATTCCTGCATAGTTCTTTTTGTCTTTAGCTTTACAGATATAGTCGAATAGTGTTTGGGGTTTTGTTGTTTTTTGTTTTGTTTTGGGTTTATTTTTTGTTTGTTTGTTTGTTTTTTGTAAGTTGCTTTGGTTTGTTCTTTTACTCACTCCCCAGTCCTTCAGTGTGGTTATATTTACCATTGGTAAGCCAGGTAAGATCATTTTGTATTATAGTCTGTATTCCCCATAAACTGGTAGGTTTTAATTATTTATTTATCAGGGGCATATATGAGACATTATCATGACACTACGCTCAAAAAATGCTCAGCAAAGTGTCACTCCTTTTCTCTACATCATGTTTCCATTCCCCCATTCTTTCTATCTCATTCCCACCCACCTTCTGTAGGTAAACAGTCTCATTAGTTTCCAGATTATTTTTCCTGTATTTCTTTTACAGAAAAGATCATACATGTACATTTTCATAAATCCCATTCCTTCTTACACCAAGTGCATGTAGTATGTTGCAGAAACTCTTTTGCATTTCACTTTCATTACTAAATACTTTATTATGTTCAATTTAAAAACAGGTAAGCATGATTACAAAAACTCTGATGACATCCTTGTTTTCGAGTTTTATGATCCCTCTTTCCTGATTTTGTTTCTGTTGTTGGATTTATTCCTGATTGTGATCCACACTCATTTTCTTGCCTCCTTGCATGTTTAATACTTTTTTTTTTTTTTGGCTGGAATTATGAGTGTCTGCATCATTGTTGTTTTCCATTAAAGAGCACTGTACTTTCATCTGACAGGCGGTTGGAGTGACTCGCAGATCAGTTTGATCTCCTTCAGGCCTCTTTTCAAGCTTTGTTATGGTTGGCTTGGAATAGGCTTCACTCCAAGTGGAGTTTAGCTCTACTAGGAAGGCATGACCCCGTCGGCTATCACCAGGGACTCTCAGTGGCCAGATCAAATGTCTTTTTACTTTCTGTAAACGCTGGGAATTGTTCAGCTTGGAAGTTACTAATTATGCTTTGTTGGGCCTCATGGACTTGAACTCTACACTGGCACTGATTAGTTCTCAGCAAAAATGCAAGCGTACCTCGAGCATTTTCTGGAGCTTTTTCTCTTCATACTTCACTCCTTTTGGGGACTCTGCTGTGCAATCTCCACATTCTCCCCACAGCTTCTACATCCTTGACTCAGCAAGACTTTGAGGCGGTGCTGGGGATCGCTCTTCCTGGGCCCACGGCAACAAAGCAGGACACTGAGATGATGAGGTGGCGGGTCTTGTTTGTTTCCTTCCTCTCCAGGATCACTGTTGTGTTCTGTTGTGTAATGCCTGAGGCCAATAGGTATATCTAGTTTGTTCAATTATCTAGTTGTTTACCTCAAAACAGCAAGTTTGGTCTTTGATATTCTGTCAGGACTGAGGGCAGAAGTCTGACCATTCTTAGTTTTTGATGTCAAATTATAAGCAGTACTCACCAGCCAAAGAGCCACCTCTGCACAACACAGGGACAACTGTCCATGTTTTAAGGTAGTTAGCGCCCATCCACAAATTGTGGCAATAAATAATGTGTCACTATGTGATGGTTGTGACGTGAGTGGCGCCCCTGGAGTTGTGCCAAGTGAACTACACAAGCATGAACTGGGCTCTGGCAGAATTCTAGAAACAGAAAATTTGCTACTGCTGTATCATGTAGGATTCTGTCTACAGAATAAAATGGGAGCAATGATCTTACTATTTTATTAGAGGCTATAGTGGCTCAGGGGGCTCTTAGGACAGATTAGAAACATGTTGACTACTAAAGGAAAGAGAAATGTAACTTAAGTTTAAGAAGCCAGTAAATACATACATCAAGAAGAACGTTGTGGAAAACCAAATGGTTGGATGCTGGAAATTAAACTATAGGGTATGATCCAATGAAGAAATTCGGGCTCCTCAGGATGTGTGTAATTATACATTATATATGTACATATATTATGTATATTTATATTATGTATCTATAGAATCATATAGTAATTCTCCTCCTTGGATCTTCTTCATTTAGGAGAAATCAATTTAAATAAGCAACAGAGAGACTTGCTTTAACTGGAAAAAAGGACAAAAGCTGTTTATGAAAATATGGAGAGCTTGTCCTCTGTATACTCTTGGAGATGGTTGACAGGTGAGATATGGGGTTGAAACCTTTTTTGGACCCACTAGCAAAGCTAAATAATTGTCTGTCCTCAGGAGGCACTTACATATGGAAGTTCTATAACCTTGTCCAACAGTTATTGACTACCTACTAATCATCATGATATATAGCACCATGAAAAATAAGATAAATAAGATCCTTATCTTTGGGCTTTTCATAGTATGGCAGGAGGGATAGACTGAGGAAAAATAATTTCAATAAAAGTGATAGTTCTTCAAAGAGAACCATGTATGAAAGATGAAACTTTAAATGGGGTATTAGTTGGGCAGAGTTATCCTCCCAAATCATTATAATCTAGAGACCTATGTCACTACATATGTGTCTTCCTATGCCCACATATATACACATACCTAAAGGTATATGCTCACTCACAGTACAAAAGTCTACAAGCCCTTATAAATTATTGCTGAAATAGAAGTTGCATTACGGTTTTTTCTTCAATTAAATATCCTTTATCATCGAATGTAGATACTCATTTTGTTCTGACAGGCATAATTTAATTTTAGTAATTACTGTGCTTCATGCAACACTATCACACACATCAGATTTATATGGTGAGACTAATGCAAGGTGTAGTTATGTGAGAGTTTCCAGCCATGTGCAGTTGTCATGTCTTTGCAGTGGAACTCAGTGAGTTTGCTACTGTTCCTACCGAAATGTAGCCGATTAATTACAAAGCTAAATGAAGATGACTGAGATCCCACGAAATACTGGATCCTAAGGACTGAAACAGTGACTCCTTGAGGAGTTATAGAAGCTTTTGCTGTGCCTGACTCATGTTATTACTAATAGAAAAGGAGCAGTGTTTCCAAATAAAGTACATCCATGGTTCCTGTGAGCATCCCACAATGATGTCCTCCCTTTATTGAGGGGGAGGGTCTCCTTGTAGGAAAAATATGGCAGCTCGTTAAACTGAGAAATAGATGGGTAGACATATTGTGACATGATACAATGGAGATGTTTTAGAACTATATATATTAAAAAAAAAAGAACTATATCAGAATATACTTTACTAAAAGGACAGTTTTCCCATTATACTAGTTTCTTCTTGCTACTAAAACAAACTACTACAATCTTAATGGCTTAAAACAATAGTTGCATATTATCTTACAGTTTTAAAGTTCAGACGTCTGAAATGGCTTTACGGAGCTAAAACCAGGGTATTGGCAGTGCTTTCTGAAGGCTTTAGTGAAGCGTTCTTTCATTTTCTTGCCTTTTCCAGCTCCTAGAGGCTGCCCATATTCCTTGGCTCAGGGCGCCTTGACAACAGAAAAGCCAATAATTCCATCCTCTGGCCTTTGCTTAAGTTGTCATATCTTCTTCTCTGACTCTCTCATGACCCCTCTTTTACTTACAATGATCTTTGTGATCATTCTGGGTCCACCCAGATCATGTTCCCATCTCAACCACATCGGCAAAGTCTCTTTTGCCATGAAAGTAACATATTCGGGGCGCCTGGGTGGCTCAGTGGGTTAGGCCGCTGCCTTCGGCTCAGGTCATGATCTCAGTGTCCTGGGATCGAGCCCCGCATCGGGCTCTCTGCTCAGCAGGGAGCCTGCTTCCTCCTCTCTCTCTACCTGCTTCTCTGCCTGCTTGTGATCTCTCTCTGTCAAATAAATAAATAAAATCTTAAAAAAAAAAAAAAAAAAAGAAAGTAACATATTCACAGGTCCCAAGAACTAGCATGTGGACTTATTTGGTGAGTCATTATTCTGCCTTATCAGGCCCAGGATGAGATAGTTTTTAAAAAATTTCTCTATGTTTAATTTGATAGGCTATATTAGTTATATTAGTAGTTATATTTTGATAGGTTATAGTATCAGTACATCTTAATTTTGATAGATTGTAGGTTATTCTGATAATATTAAAAAGTTTATTTTGGGGGCACCTGGGTGGCTCTGTGGGTTAAAGACTTTGCCTTTGGCTCAGGTCATGATCTCAGGGTCCTGGGATTGAGCCCCACATTGGGCTCTCTGCTCAGCAGGGAGCCTGCTTCCCCCTCTGTCTCTCTGCCTGCCTCTCTGCCTACTTGTGATCTCTGTCTGTCAAATAAATAAATAAAATCTTAAAAATGTTAAAAAAATAAAAAGTTTATTTTGAATTGCTGATTTAAATTGGGCATATGAAACAATTTACTTTTCAACATAATAAATGTAACTAATTGGATAAAGTCTCTTTAAGATGATGCAAGAACTTCTTATGTTCAATTTGTTGCTGGGAATGGTTGGCAGAAAGGAGGTCTTGCATATTCAAAGTATTCGAATTATATTTTTGTAAAAGAATATGTCTATTGTCTGAAAAAGTACTTGGCTCTCTCTGCCAAGTGAGAGTCTGTCCATTGGTTTTTGCTTAGCATGGTGCCCACTGCACAGCACTTGCTTGAAAACTCCTTGGTGTTCCCTTAGAGAACTTAATTGATTTTTTATTATGAGTGGCTGAGCATAGCACACAGGAGTGCTCTGAGGCCACAGAATTATTTAGTTCTAACAGTAAATCCTTAAAAAAAAAAAAAAAGTGTAAGCCATACATCCTACCTTCTAAATATCTCCTAGGCATCAGAAAAATGTGTGTATAAGTAGCCATTTTTTCCTAATTGAAATGGAGCATTTAAGTCAAAATAGTTTAGAGGGGTGTGTGTGTGTGTGTGTGTGTGTGTGTGTGTGTGTGTGTGTGTGTGTTTCTGAAGCATTTCTGCCAGCAAAGAGTCCTTCTCTGACCTTGTGCAGAAACCCAGAGTTTCTTGAGCCCACCACTGTCTGGGGTCTTTTTTCCGCTGCTTTGCTCCCATTAGCACTGAAGTTGGAAAGGCAAATGAGTTGTGTTGTGCATTGTGCTAAAATATTCTGTATCACTGGATGGTCTGAGACTTAGTGGTAGTGGGTGTTAACAATATTGAACACATGTTCTGGAAGATTCATCTTTCCATGTGGACTATTACCTTATGATGTTGTCTCATTAAGGAGAAGGATGGGGTTATTGAAAAAGGAGGTAATCATGTTTTAATTTCTGTTTTCTGGAAGAAATTATAAAAAATTAGGTAATTATAATCAAATGATATATCCAGATACTTTTAAGTGCTCATAAGCAAAGTTACAGTAAGCCAGATCACCCTAGGGGTCTCTATGCTTTTGACTATGTGAAAACTAAGTGATTCAATCATTTAATAAATACCTCCTATTTTTTCCTAGGGACTAGAAGAGGCATCTTATGAGGAGAATAAAAGTGCAATTTGAAAATGACAGATATTTTAGATGATTTGTAAATTTTTCTTCTTCATTATCAGCAAAAATAAGTCAGTAGTTTGATGGCAGTAGGTCAAGTGGTTATAGGGTATATCTCATGTAAAATAATTGTAGATAATTGTAGCTTCATTCTCCTGTGAACTTGGGTATTGGTTTTAAAGGTAGCTTTAAAAATGTTAGGAATGTATCAACTATCCTAATTGGAAGACTGTCCTGTCAGGTGCTGAATTGAGTATCTCCAAGAATTTCACCAAAAAGTGGAGAGCAAACCTTGGAACTACCAGTATGTTACCATAAGTGGATATGGGGATTTTGTAGATATAATTTTGCTAAGGACATTGAAATGAGGAGATTATTTTGGATTACCCAGGAAGGTCAGTGTAGTCACAAATGTCTTAGAAATGGAAGGAGGCCTCAGAAGACTCAGAGGGAAATGTGATTTTGGAAGAAAGTGTGAATCAATATGGCATGAGAAGGACTCAACTTGATGTTGCTCTTTTGAAGGCGGAGGGAGTCATGAGGCAAAGAATGTGGGCAGCCTTTAAAAGGTGGAAAAATCAAGGAAATGGATCATTCCCTAGAGCCTCCAGAAGGAGTAGAGTAAGATAATAAATTTGTATATTTTTAAGCCACTAAGTTTGTGGTGATTAGTTACAGCTGCAATGGAAAACTAATACACGTGAATCAGAGTATATCAGAATCATTAGGATCTGGTTAACATCCTGCGAGCATGTAAAAATCATCTGTAGTTGCAAGTGAATTTCAGACTGTCCGTTTTTTCCAAGAGGGAAAAAAAAAAAAAGAACTCAAACTTAGTAGCTTTACATTTTTTTTTTTAATTTTCAGAGAATTAGGAGACTCACACAAGCCAAGTTTTGAAACTAACTTAAATTTAGAAAGTTATGAATTTCTAACAGCATCCAAATATTTTGAAATTTCAACTCAGTGTTTCCTACAAATGTGACTTACTGCTCTGAAGACAGTTATGTTACTAAGTCACATATAACTTTACAAACCTACATCTAGCTTTTAAATAAATCAAACCCGATCAATGAAGTTTCTTTGACAATAAACCATTTTCTCTCTCATTCGCTATAGATATTCAGCCTAAAAAGTTCATTCTGCATCTGTCCCATTAAATTTTGTTGACTTTAGAAGCAATCTTTAAGATACTTTGTGTGAATGAAAATTATAGCGAGTACTCGTTTGTTCATTTGTTGGTTTGTACATACATGTTTTTACTTACTGGACTCATCATTGTGGGAGGGCAAATCTTTTCTTTGAAAGTTTTGTACCCTTGTTAGAGAGAAGAGACGTAAACAATTACTAAGAAACTGGATCCTTTTTTTGGAAGATTTTACAATTATTTATTTGAGAGAGAGAGCATGTGCGCACTTGCGAATGAGCAAGTGGGGGGCATGGAGGAGCAGACAGAGAAAGACAAGCAGACTCCGCACTGAGCATGGAGCCTGACATGGGCCTCAATTCCATGATCCTTGAGTTCATGACCCTGAGATCACGACTTGAGCCAAAATCAAGAGTTGGATGCTTAACCAATTGAGCCATCCAGGCACCCCACTAAGAAACCTGATCTTAAGCAGAGTACTGTAGTTCCAAGTGCACTGTAAATAATAATACTAACATAATAATACAGGATTATTGTATTAGTATTACATTAGTATTACAATTAGTATTGTAATAGGTATTAGTATTACAATACAGGAAAAGATATCCTTTCAAATGAATAGAGGGTATTCATGAATCTTATTTTACCCTCTCCCTCTGGCTTACAACAAATAATTGGATTTCAGGTTCCCACCATCATAACTCTCTGATTTTATAACCCACTCATGGGTTAGATGTGAGGGACAATACATATATACTATTGTGGTAGAAACCAGAAAGTTATGTCTTTATAGTAGTCAAGGCTTTCCAAGTGTTCTCAAAGTCAAGCTGAATGCAGACTTAATGTTATCACTTTTTTCTTCATCTGTCTTATGCTTTCAAGCTGTCCACATACTCAAAGGGTAGTTGGTATAGGACAGATAATAATGTCATGTAACTGATTAAGTTGGGGGATTAATCATGGCAAGATTAGGATCTTTTAACCATTCAGAACTGGTCCATTTCAGGCTCACTGGTTCCCGCTGTGTAGTCAGTCTTATCTGCACATATTTCAGAGTAAGTAACCATATCTGGGTTCACTAGCTGTTCTGAGACACTAACTTATGTCATCCACTCAGTCTATCATCATAATGACTGAGAATTGAAAAGCAAAGAGATTGACTCTTCATTTCACAAATTTAGTTTCTGTGCGAGAGTATAAGGAATTGTGCCTACTTGCATTACACTACCCACTTCATGAATAAAACAATACAAGATCAAGCACTTCAGTTCTTCCAGTCAAACATTCAGTTCATTAAGATTGTGGTTAGATTGCAAATATTTTATATTGCATCTATGTAGGGGAGTTGTCAATCCAGGTTGTAGAAAGGAAAAGGACTGATTCTGGTTATTGTTTCAAAGGTTAGTTATCTCTACTGAGTTTGCAATTCAGAAAATCCTAAAACTTTTATTGTAATAATTTTTATTGATAAATTGTCAGAAATATATGTATACTTATTCTTTTATTTCAGCCTGGCCCTTGGAAAAAAAATCTAAGTCTTAAGTGACACGTTCCAACATAAAAATATTAAGAGTTGGCCAATCAGCCAGCAAACATTTATTTCAAGCCTTCATATTTACCTATGAGTCCTGATGAAAAAGAAATTGTCCATGCCGTAAGTTTTTTTTTTTTAATTTAAATGATCTGATAAGATTTCTAGTCAGAGAATACTCAATTGTTATATCGCAAGAAACTGCAGTAGGTATAACAGGATGTTTGTGGCCTGGAAGAAGTTTGTCTCTTGTGAGTCTTGAGGGATTTGAATAAAATGTAAAGAAGGGGGAAAGCATTTTAGAAAGGAGGGAAGAGCAGGAGCAAAAGTGAAATAAAAATGGATGTGACATGAGTAATGATATGAACATGATGATAACTTTTGAATAATATGAGATTATGTTAGGAAGGGATGAGAGAATAATCTTGACTTTGGTATTACAGACAATCAGGGCTCTCTGATGAGAAGGGCTTATCAATGATCAGTGAAAGTAGATGATGAAGGAGAAGAAGTACATGATCTTTTGATAATAATCATGGTGCTACCAGTATGTCCTCTAACATTGAGGGACCATGTTTTCTATTCCAGCCTGCAAAGATGACTCTAGCTATGCAACTTCATAAATACTTTAAAAGAAAAAAGTGTTGGGGGGGGCCTCTGGGAGCTCATGATCATAAATTTCTTCTATGATTCTATATCTTACAGAGACTTGCAGAGAATGAGAAAGCCAGGGTTCTTTTCTCATTTAAAAAATTCTATATCTAAAGCCAACTTGCACAAACTTAGTGCAGTGGGGGAGGAAAAAGTTTTGCCAAGGAGACAGCTTTTACAAGTGGAGAGAGGAGCCATGTATTTAATTACACTCTGCCATGCCGTATAACCCACATTTGACATGCAGTATCTCATTTAATCCACATAAACATTTTCAAACACTACCTCACACCATATCAGTCATGGCCAGTCAGAGAAATGCAAACCACACTAGTTTTTTCAATAGAGAGAACTTAATGTAAGGGGTAGATATACAGGTGTTGGTTAGCTAAATGAGAAAAAGGGGAAGCTGGACGTAATTTAGGAAGTAGTTATCATCCCCAAGGCTGGGGAAAGGAAGAGGTGAAGAGTATCTGGATGTAGAAGCCCAAATGATAGTGGCTGAGGAGCTGGGATTTGCACTTCCTGATGGAGGCTGATACCTCTGAAGGACCATGAGGCTTGTTCTGTTGGTGCTGATACGAGCTGAAACCTGAGGCCAACTGTAACCGCCAGGGGTTAGAGTAGTTGAGCACTGCAAAGAAGGGGTAAGAAGGAAGGTCTTTGCCCTCCCCTTCCCCTTCTTTCGGGTGACCTAACAAGAAGCCAGCTAGCAACGAAGAAATGTGTTTGGCAGAGCCCCAGCTCCAGCCATTCAAAGCAGAGTACAGAGGGAGAACTGGAAGCCGAGCAACACAGCATATTAATCAGCACAAGCATTTTACTCAGAATCTGCATGATGCTCAGAAAAAGTCAGCAGCACTCCTCGCATAGTACAGTCGATACATAGCACAGCCATAATTTGAACCCACCAGAGCCACACCTCCCATGCTTGCCTATTGTGTGGGGTGATGTCTCATCAAAATGCTTCCACAGCTGGTCCCAGGCTCCCATCAGAGCATCCAGCAGCCTCGGGCTGTCGGAGGCACCAGCACTGGCCACACACCTTCATCCGGGCACCTTACAACACCTTGCTTGGTTAATTAGGTACCACTGGGGTCTGAAAAGCTTTTTGAGGTTGTACTTGGATGGAGAACAGTTTAGTCTTGGCTCTGAGCCTGAAGCAGAGACAGAGATTTGCTCACCTCTTCTGGGATCCATCTTCCACATCTGGAGTGGGACTTATTCATGAAACACTTCACATTCCACATAAAGTGGTCCTAAATACCACACATAAATATGATTTTTGAGAACGAAGTCTTACTTACTAGCTGCTTCTGTAACACTAGAAGAATAGGCTGGCATATTTTTATTCTGTTTGTGTGAGTCCCTAAGCACAGTTAAATGAGCACACATTTTGCCAATGGTCTTAAAACATAAGAGCAGACAAGTTTTACCTGAGTTGCTTTTTTGTATGAAACACAACTTCAGACAACTTGAAACACCCTCACTGTAGAAATGTTAATGAGAGGCCTCGGCATCTAAGAATCATTCTTAAAATTTCCCACTCTCAAGGATTCTTTTCTTTCTAAGTGCTGTTCTCAAATACAAAATGGAAAATTCATAGTATCTGAAAGGTTAGATTACTTACTTTATCACCCTTATTATGGTAACTCTAAGAGAGATAGCAAGTGGTTTAACAATTGCCCATTTATAAATGTGAATATTTAAAAGAAACACAGAGTTAGGATTTTAAGTCATAGGGAAAATTTTCACAAGCAATAACATTAGTCAAAATGTGTTTGCCTTCACAGTAGGTGGAAATGTGTGTGGTACAACATTTGAGACAAGAACGTGTATTCAAGCCACATACATTGGACATTTTCAGTCAAAAGAAAAAACAGCTATAAATCAGGTTGAATATTTACTGGTTTAATGTCACTAGAAGTAATTTCTCAGAAGTTATCCCAGTTGCTGCTGTACATAATTTTTCTTAACTTTTTTTTTTGTTATCATTAGAGTCAATACCTTGATTTGTTCCAAGGAATAATATTTACTCCAGGAAAATGCTTCTTTTTGTCATTTTTCCTAAACCTCTAAGTACCAAAAGCTCTTTTAGAAGCTGTTTTCTTTTGGGATTCTCACTGAGCCACCTACTCATTGGAGGAAAACTACTTCAACACCAAAACCAAATCAAGCCAATTAAGCAACACTGTGGCTGAATGTTTGGTCTCCCCGTCTGGGAGATTGTGGTTAGTCTAGTGGGCCGCTGACTTGCACAGAGGTCTGAATAAAGATACCTTTCTTTTCAATACATTGTTGATCAGACTGATCTTCTGGTCCAAGTGCCATACTTAAAATTCCATAAACTACTGAGATCCCTATGCAATTTTCTTTTTAATTACCCTGGGAGTACTGTATGGATTTGTTAATTAGTTTTTGCAATGTACTTCAAAATTCCAACAGGAAACAGATTCTGGCTACCCAGTGCAGAAAGTAAGAGTGTTTGCATAAGAATTTTATAAAATTGTTTCAAGTTGTTTTTTTTTTTTTTTGGTGTTAGCTATGGACAAGTTCCTTCTGCCCATCCAGGCATTTAAAAATGATCACTGCTACTTTTATAATGTTACCCCACTATTTTGTATTTATTTTGTGTGGTTTGTACTTGGACCTTGTGCAGTTTTATGGAAATAAGTTTAAAATTAATCTTCTTATTCCCGGTACACAGTCCAAACTGCACAGAGGGCAACTGAATGATGTGATGAGTGGAATGAAGAGCTTTTTATCTGGGTCATGAAAATTTGAGAAAACACTGTCTTTTTCTAAAAAAAATGAAAAAAAGATGAAAATAAATTACAGAGCTGGAAGGCTTTCATAGAAAAATCTTCTATCTCAAAACAGGATTTGTGACCTCAATATATTATGTACCAACAGATAAGTTTGAGCCAATTTGCATTTTGTAGGGCTTCAATAGAAATTGGAGCTACAGGAGCATTTATTATACACATGCAAAGGCTTATATACATGTATGCTCTCATGTGCATACAAAAAAACACATGCATGTGTGTACACACACACACACACACACACACACATCAATAATGTCCAGTTATCATTATAAAACAAGCACACCTCAGTTATTGGAGGAGTTGACACAGTTCTGGCCTAACAGTTCAATATGCATAAGGTGTGCTGAGAAATGCTAAACACACATACATACACACACACACATACACAAGCATGCACACACACATGCACACCTCGGAGGTTCATGGTTACCTTTTGATTAGAGGATGTGCAAAATATCCAAGCCTTGCAAGAAACCCTGAAGTTTGAGAAACATTTGTAGGTTCTGACAACCTTCCAAGCTTCCTGGTGGGAATACTTTGTGTTCTTTTCCATCCTGCCAGAGGAGAGCAGTGGTTTATGGGCAAGCTCCTAGGCAATTAGAATTCCATAATTCAAATTAATAACCTCATAAAACACTGCAGATTATGTGCTTGGTTTTTTAACCTATAACTAAAGTACTATTCTGATAGCGATTTTAGAATTCCTTGGAATTCATCCCAGCCTTGCTAAAAATAAATTTTTTTTGAGTTGAAGGCATTTGAAGTTAAAAAGATTTCATCTAATGAAGAGGGGTTTTTTTTTTTGAATTTACAGTTAGATTTTCAGATTAGTAGGACATGGAAAATATTTGCTTTCACTGGTTTTGCTTTACTGGGAAGTAGATGTTAAGGACAAGTTTTTCTCACACTGACCTTTTCCAAGTCAGAAAGGGGAAGCGGCAGAAGGAGGCAGGAACGTAGCTTCATTTTATCATGTTCCTGTTATGCTTCATCACATTGTCTAGTGAAATGAATGAATAAATTAGGTTTTGGGTTTCATGTGCTAGATTATGTGTTTTATATATTTTGCTACTTTTAATTTAGTAGGGCAGTCCTTTCCATTAGAACATGGGTCTCATTAAAAGAAATGTTATTATGGAACCATGAGCATTAGGTTTAATTTTCACTCAATTTAAAAAGAATACTTGGGAGAGTAGTGCATCGAAGCACAAGAAAATGATTAGTTGGGGTTCCTTTTAAAGAGAGGAGCCAAATGTGTGAGAAGTAGTGCCTCTGGGGCAAATAAAACAATCGAATAGTCAGAAATGGGGTTGCAGCCTTCGCATAAATGACCGTACTGCTCTATTTTCAGACCTCCTGCTTTTCTCTAATGACCATTCCTCTTCCTTCTTGAAGCAACTCATCAAAGAAGGGCTGGGGGGAGAGAGGGAGGAGAAGGGTCTGTGGCTCAACCAGGGCAAGACTCCTAGAGTGAGGCCTTTAAGGATTTCTTATATTCTCTCTCGGAGAGAAATGTCAAGTCTATTACCAAGATGCGGAATCCCATTCCAGTTCGGGCCTTTCCCTAGCACAAAGGTAGTTAAACTTCAGAGAGCATCAGAATCATCTGGGGGGCTAGTAAAACACAGAGAGCTGGTCCCACCCCCTGAGTTTCTGACAGAGTAGGTCTGGGAATAGGGACTGATAAATTGCCCTTTCCCCCCCCCCCCAACAGTTCCCTGAGCAATGCTAATGCTGCTGGTCCTGGGACCACACTTTGAGAACTGCTGATTTGAAATGTGCTTAGGAAGGACCAGATGGCTCCGAATAGATGAGAGGCATAGGCACACACAAAGACGAATAAATTAGGTTTTCCTCCTAGATGAGTTGGGGATGTAACCATCCTTGAGAACTGCAGTTCGAAATGGTTAGCTGGCTCTCAGTTTTAGGAAAAAAGTAGCTATAGACGATTCGGTGTCCTCCATTCATGTTAATGCCTCACCCTCGCGAGTTCCTTAGCTTTGCAATGGTATTTCCTTAGTTCCATACGCCATTTTCATGGCATAACAGGGATGAGGTTTACTGAAAGAAGCAGTCCTATAGAGCCATATATAGATGTTAATTGTCTGGAAATCTTATTCATATGGTTTTTTTTTTTTTTTTTCTCTCCTTTGCAGGTAACAGAAACTAACGCTGGATAACCTACATGAAAAAAAGGCCTTTACCGTTCAGTCATGGGTGTGCTCCCAGATCTGACTGAAAGGATAAAAAACCAAGCTTGAGATCCAGGACCCAAACGGCCTAGATTGGTCTCAGTAATGACTGGGTGACCGAATTCTAATGTTATTAGTATTTTCTGATATTAGTATTAGTATTTAGTATTCTAATGTTATTAGTATTAGTATTTGGTTAAAACGCAGGTTTCAGAGTGAGAATGTTTAGTTAGCCCAGCTTAGCAGAAGTACCCACCTCTTCAAAAGAGAGATCAGAGTACCTTCATTCATAGTTCCACTGACCTGTGTGCCATAGGGGAAAAAGATCCTCCACCAAAGAATGCAGTGTTGTTCTAAAAAGAAGACTAGACCCCTGAGGGTCCCCAAGTGTTCCTGAGTGTCCACACATGTCTACCACACCATTTGTGAGCCTTGAATGGGCCAACTATTTTCTAAAGCCCAGCTTGAAGTGCTGTTATAGAACCACAAAGTCGAAAGACAAGAGAAAATAATCTCACCAGAGATTTTTCTTTTAAGAAGGTTAATAACTAAAACAGTGGCTCTCAACCTCGTTTCTCCAGAGTAGAAATGGGAACCCATAAGAAATTTTCAGTATTTTTGAAGCCGGACCAAAATTATGTGTTTGCTCTCAGAACTGAAATGTCAAGTTTCTTTATGTGGTTGCAAATATACATCTACTCACTGCAAAAATGGTTTTTTCTCATCATGTTAAGAAACTATGATATGTACTTATAACTGTCTTAATTTAAAATCTAGTAAACAAGTGATTAGGTTTTCAAGGATGTGGTTTGAGAACTTTTTGAAAACATGGGAAATGGGCCTGTGTATTGGAGGTAGGGCAGGGATAATAGAAGATATTATATCATGAGAGGTCTTTGGTGACTCATCATTGCCATCATTGGTTAAGACATCTATTTCTTATGGGCTGAACTGGGTTCTCCCAAAATTCCTGAGTTGAAGCCCAACCCCCAGTACCTTAGAATGTGACTTTATTTGGAAATAGGGTCTTTAAAGATGTAAACATCCAGCCACAGGTGACGGTTTCTACTGCTGCTGATTCTGAATTCCACAAACTGTGTCATCTCTGTAGGCCGCTTTTCCTGATGATTACTAATTTCAGGTATACCACCGGCTGTATGTTTAGTTCACTCTTCTGTCTCAGGCTCTTCAGGGTTTCATGGCCCCCCTGAAGCTCATTTCCATTTTCCTGTTCTCAACCTGCCCTGTTAACCTCAAATTTCTCAAACTCACCTCAGTTTGGATGACCTCCGGGATGAACTGACTCCCTCTCTCGGCACTGACAGTCTCAAAAAAGCAACCCCAGGGGGTGATTACATTATTCTCCTATGATATATGAGGAAATAGTTTTACGGACAGGTTAAGTAACTTGGCCAAACTCATTCAGTTAGTAATCACGAACTGATTTCCTCCCCAAACAGTATCCAATATTTATGCTGTAAGCAAAACTGGGCTACATCCACAATGTTGTTCTTTTATTCATTAACTTTTGACTTCCAACATTCATTTAAAACTAATATTGATTTTTCTAAACATCAACATCTTATTTCAAAACCACTGTTCACAGGGGAGCCTGACTGAGAGAACATTGGTCACTCCTGTGGCTGGCTTCGTGGAAATACAGGGAAAACGCACATTTTGCAGATGGTTAAATAATGCCAAATCCTTTCTTAAGAAAAGATTTTCTGCGAAGTAGACCTAAAATAAGAAGGAAATACGTCCTGGGTGTTTTGGATGACTCGCTGAAGATAATAGCTCTCATATTTTATCTTAATGATTCTTTCAAATTTTGCATTCTACTCAATATATATTTGTGCTTGCTTTAGTATAAATTATTTATATGTTTAAATGCCAATGTTTACACTTACAGATTGTTTTCTATATTTCTTTGTTGATGGATAAGATACTATTGCAGTGAGTTTATGAATTTTAAATATGAAAGAGACTGAATCAAGGAAGGTTCAATGACCCAGAAATATCCCTGGGTATTACAGTAAAAGATGTATGTATGGATATATATGTAGACCCAGATCACAGCCCTGTTTTTTGTTTTGTTTTGTTTTTACTGATGCATAAGTTTTATTTTAAGAATCCCTAAATAAACATGCCCATAATGTGGAAGACATTCAAGAAAATTCAAGTGGATTTTAGTGGATAGTGGGTGTACACAGCACCGTTGTTGAAGATCCTATGGGTTGTGTGTACATTTGAGTCATATGACAGGGCTGACAGCTCTGGGCTCCACTGGGCATCCCCTTTTACTATCTCTGGCATTTACTCATCAAACGACTCTTTACAGTGAAGAATGATGAATGATGATGTTATTCTTGTCTTTAACAAAGACATTGTAAACATCATTACTTTCAATTGAAGTCAAATGCTCAAAACGCTCATCATCCCCACAGTAATTCTCATATTTCAGCTCTCAGTGTTCTCCCTAGTTGGAATGACTGTGATCTTGTCATATACGGTGACAACCTTGGGAGTTTCTTCTTGCAACTATTGATTGATATTACTTAGCTTTAAAAAAAAAGTACCTTCTAGATAAAGCAGTTCTGTTAAACATCCTTTCCCACTGAGGACAAAGAAGAATTAATTCATCATATCCAAGGTTGACCCTTGGCTGGATATCATCATTCCCCCTCTCTGTGAGAAAAATAATCACTGAAGCCAGAGTTAGACCACTGTGGTCCCCTCACTGCACATCTGGGTTTTGGTTTTCCAGACTGAGCTAGGGTGCATGTATGTATTAAGTTTTCAAAGTCACCTCCTATTGTTTTTTTAGAAGAAAGATATTCAAATCACTGAGCCTTTTTTTTTTTTCCTTAAGTAAAAGTTTCCATTTTTACCACCCCGTTGAGCACACAGAGAAAAATCAGGAGGCATATTGTTTGAGGTGAGTATTCTTGGTAAATGATGTGGTGGGTTGCTTGGTCATTCACAATGAGTGATGTCCTTGATGTGGGTTACCACTCCCCAAGTTTGAGATGGGCACCTTTTTTTCAGCTTGACTGCCTCTTTTGATCCAAAATACATTTAGTCATGCCTACAGTATGGGCTCTATCAACTATTCTCCAGTTACATGAGCTTCATCTTTTAAAATATTTTTGAAAATGACCTTGAAGTTAACTTTGAAAGCTATTTTATTTGCCTATTTGTATTTTTATTGAATTACTCCCAGCAAAGTCTTCTATTTTTTTAATTTGGAAAAATTTCTAGTGATTATTCTTCAAATTGTGATAAATAGGTTTTAAATGATGTTACAAAACTGAACATAACAGACCATTTTGTCTCAAAGTTTTTTAGCAAAAAGTTTCCCATGTGTTAAGTTTATTATTCTTCCATAGTAAAAACTTGTATTTTTAGATGAACATCAAAATTTTTTTTTATTTTGCTGATGCTTACCACTTAGAGGATAGTGTTATGATTTTTTTTTTTTTTTTTTTTTTTTTGACGGAGAGAGAGATCACAAGTAGGCAGAGAGGCAGGCAGAGAGAGAGGAAGGGAAGCAGGCTCCCTGCTGAGCAGATAGCCCGATGTGGGGCTCGATCCCAGGACTCCGGGATCATGACCTGAGCTGAAGGCAGAGGCTTTAACCCACTGAGCCACCCAGGCGCCCCTAGTGTTATGATTTTATTAAATACCATCCTTATTGTGAATCTCTGGAAAAGTATCACTTCTGAGACAATTCTCAATACCTTCAGATTTTTCTAATTTTTAAAAATCTTGTATAAATTCACAGATGTCGAAGCTTCTGATTAGAATTTTCTGTTTAAGCCAATAATATACACTCATCTCAAAATATAAAAATCACTACCTTTGAAAGATAAACCAAGAATGACACTATAATAGTAGAAATTAGCATTTTTGGTTATTTTGTGATATTGTGACACTCGTTGTGGTGGAAATTATAGCTGAATTTGTGTTCATGTAAACCTATCCAGATCTCAGATTGAAATATTTAACTTCCTAATATTTACTTGCACTTGTTTGTTTGTGAGGTTCTTAGTGAGAGGCATCCCATATTGCTTCCAGAAGAAGCAACGGTGTTTGTTTTTAATAGTGTCATTTAGAACACCTCTTAGTGGTCACTTTTTTGACATCCAGAACAAGATTTTGAGAATCAAGAGGGGAGATCTGAAGGTAGCAAGGGTTTAATCCATATCAGTGGAATTAGGAAAAATGAAAAATCTAGGAGTCTCTCTATCTCAGAAGGTCATATGGCACAGGGCTGACTGAAGGGAAGAACAAAAATTCCAAGGTGGGAAAGGGGCGGCCCACGGAGAACCATGTGGAAAGATTTAGGGTCAGCATTAGGAAACTCACCAATATTCAGTTCCAAGAAGTCATCGATACGGTTGGCCAATTCCTATAGACCATCTGTGCCTCTTGGAGGAAGTCACTGGTTTCAACTCTGCGGGGTGTGCCCTTGTCATTCACAGCAGCTAGCATGTTCTTAATGAATCTTCCAGCACAGAGCAGCTTACCTGCTCTGAAGCCTTGTTGAATCGTCATCAGTCTGTCTTTATAGATCCATCTTCAGCACCCCTGTTTTTTAGCAGTCGGGAAATTTATAAGCCTCCTGAAAATAGAGTGAGGTCTTTAACAACTAAGGAAACAGAGGTGAATATAAAAGGCCAATACACAGGAGGAGGTTTAAACTCATGAAATCCATTCTCATTACATAAAGCATTTGACTGAATGTGTTTGTGGCAAGAAGAGCTATGGATGGTGAGTGTGAATAATCAAAAGCAAGAAAGCAAAACAGTGGTTTGTAGGTGATCATACTAGTCTATCAAATAAAAGGAAAGCCTAAACAGGTTGCCACTGAGAATTCTTTTCAAATTTCCATGTTGCATTTTATTTGGATAGACAAGAATTGGCCTTGAGGGCCAGTGACATTAGCAAAGTCTGGTCTTGTCATAGCAGCATTCGGGTTTGTGATGTAAAGGGCATGCTGAGTTTCTAATTATCACAAATACTAGATTTCCTATTTATTCCTTACACGTTAAAACATTCTGTTCTTTGGGCTTTCATAGAAAAGCAAAAGATTAGCTGACATGGAATACAACGTTGCGCTGATGTTGGTGTATGTATGCAAAAAAACTCTCAAAGACATTATTAACAACACAACAACAAAGCCAAAAGAGCCTTTGCCCTGATTTTGCAATAAAATGAAATGTTTTGGGTATATATGCCACACTTTGTCTGTGGGTTGTCTACCTGTGAGTGCAGCACCAGGGAACATGTAGGTCCTAATTTAAGAAAGATTGTTTAGTTTTGTGTCATCAGTACAACTTACAGAGAATTCCTAAAGCTTAAATCCATCTTTAAAAAAAATTTTTTTAATTTATTTATTTTGGAGAGAGACAGAGTGGTGGGGGGGGGGAGTCGAAGGGAGAGAGTCTTCATGCAGACTCCCCACTGAGCACAGAACGTAACACAGGGCTTGATCCCACCACCCATGAAATCAAGACCCAAGTGGAAACCAAGAGTCTGAGGCTTAACTGACTGAGCCACCCAGGCACCCCTTAAAGCTATCTTTATAGGTTTCCTGAGAAGAAATACAAGTTTCAGAGAGTTTGGGTTTCTTTTTTTAAAACTAAGTCAAAGACTAAAAACATTAAATCTCATTTGAAAATGAATCTTATTCGGGCTGTTAATGACTGGAGGTGGAAAAATAAATGGATTGCATGATTTTTCCAGTTAGGCAATTTTCTTGTTTCTTAACCCTGGGCAACCATAGCTTATTTGATGTATTTAGCTCCCTGGATGTATTAATTCTGCCTGTATTTTACTGTTCTAAGAAAATGCATCTCCACCAAAGAGGTTCCCTGGTCTCCACTGCCTAGAAGTAACTGTTCCCTCCTCTATTTCTTTGTAGAGTGATATTTGGTATTTTCCACATTACTTTTTAATTCATACTTTATTTATTTATGTGTATGGCTGATTTGTTTTACCAGCATAAAAGGGATTTCTGAGTACAGGAACAATATATTACCCAATTTTGTATCCTTTCGACACAGAGGACAGCAAGTGTCTTCTATAAAGGGCCTGACAATAAACATCTTAAGGTTTGGGGGCCACATGTGGTCTCTGTCTCAAAACTTTCTTTGTAAGTATTCAAAAATGTAAAAGTTATTCTTAGCTTCTGAGTTGTACAAAAACAAATTGTGGATCAGATCTGGCTCTCCAACTGCAGTGTTTCAACCCCTGCTTTGGAATATTTAGCAGTGTGTATAATAGAAAATAGGCAAATGTTCGCAAAGGGAATGAGTAATAATAATATGTAATTATTATTAATGAAGATACTGGATTATTCAACAAGCATTCTGTTTGACTCAGCTTGCATAAAAATAATAAAACATTTGTAACTCCCTTAAATTTACCAGAGCATATTTCTCCCAAAAACTGCTTAATCATAAAACAATAGAATTGACTTTTTTATGACTCGATTTTAGTTAATTATTATTATCTCTGGATGTGTGGGATAATGGCTATTCAAAAGTCCATACTCCTGTGTGCATAAGATCCATATCCAACAAACAATTTTTAAAATAAGAAATAGAGTATTGTAAAGTAACACATTTTCAATTTGGTGAGTTCTTAAATTATGAATCCATCACTAAATATTTATCAAGTCATTCCTCCCCTGGGAGGGAAGCCACATGAGTGCTTCTGCTTAGGACAAAGCCACAGGAATAATTCACTCCTTTCCTAACAATAAGCCAGATCGTCTTAGAAATCGTAACTTTCCTTGAACTTGAGACCTGAGGTCATAACACAGTGAAGGAAACTGAATTGCAAAAAGGGACAAGCTCTTCTGAGAGAGATGGGAGCCATGAGCTGGTTATACCTTTGGAAGAACACCTTAAAGGTGGTTGAGAAGAGATCAACTAAAATAGTAATGCATTTTTTTTTAAGATTTTATTTGTTTATTTGACAGACAGATCACAAGCAGGCAGAGAGACAGGCAGAGAGAGAGGAGGAAGCAGGCTCCCTGCTGAGCAGAGAGCCCGATGTGGGGCTCGATCCCAGGACCCTGAGATCATGACCTGAGCCGAAGGCAGAGGCTTAACCCACTGAGCCACCCAGGCGCCCCTAGTAATGCATTTTTAAAGGCCAAGTGTGGGCTACTGTATTCCACCCCGGGGACTGCTTTTGCAAAGCCTGTGAGCTAAGAATGGCTTTTATAGTTTTAAAGGACTGTAAAAAAAAGAACAAAAGGAGAATATGAGACAGATCATATATAGCCTAAAAAGCTAAATTATTTACTATCTTACAGAAAGTTTGTTGCTTCTCGCACAAGAGCACGGAAAGAGACTCTTCTGTTGTACAATTAATGCAAAAGCTTCTAAAAATGAGGGAACACAGCAAAACTGTGTCAACAAGAGACCCACATTAAGTATATAATGTGAGGCAACCACTGCAGGATTTGAACTGGTGGTGTACTGGGAGTAATGGCAGCAACACAAAATTCACACTTTGCTTGCCTACCTCACCTATCTCAACTACTAACTAGACCGACTCAAGACCTTCACATTAATCACCTGGCAGGAAAAAAAAAAAAAAAAAGACATGGCCACTTCCAGATTTAAAAACTGTTTACCTCAGGAACATTTTTTCTTCTATATATAATTCACATATTTCAATTTTTAAAAACTGCAAGATACAAAAAAGAGCAAGGAAAAATAACGTATTTTCGAGTGCTAACGCAGTCAAAAGAGTGAGCCTCAATGTCTCATGTGCTAGAATGATCAAAAAGTAACATAATAATAAGTAAAATCAACATGTGAAAGTATCTGGTTACAAAGATAGAAAACACTCATGAATGGAAGCTGGAAACAGCAAGGACACAGACTCCCTCGTGACTCCAGAAAAAATGCAGCCCTGCCAACACTTTGACTTTAGCCTGCTCAGACCATTTCTGAGCTTCTGGACTTCAGATGGAAGGTGATAATTTTACATTGTGTTAAGCCACTAGCTTTGTGGTAATTTGTTATGGCACTAGGAAACTAATATGTCTACAGATACAAAGTCTTTGAAAATATTAACAAATCAAATCCAGGAATGTAAAAGAAATGTCCAACTACATCATGACCAAATACAGTTTATTGCAAGAAGGAGTCGACGGTTCAACATTTGAATCACTCAAATTCATCATATAGGGACTAAAATAGAAAAAAACAAAAAGACCACATATGATCACCACCTTAGGTGTAGAGTGATGATTAATTTTATGTGTCAGCTTAGCTAGGTATTGGTACCCAGATACTTGATCAAACACTATTCATTTCTGTGAAGGTATTTTTAGATGAGATTAACATTTACATTAGTAGTCTTTGAGTAAAGCAGATCGCATTCCATAATGCAGGTGGGTCTCATCCAGTCTGCTGAAGGCATTAAAAAAAAAAAAAAAAAAAGGACTGACACCCCCTAACACACACATACACACAAGGAAGAGGGAATTTGGCCAGCACACTGCCTTTAGAAGTGAGCTATGACATCAAATCTTCCCTGAGTCCCCAACCTGCTGGTCTATTGTGCAGACTTTGCACTTGCCAGTTTCTAAGATCACGTGAGTCAATTGGTTAAAATAATTCATTCTCATAGGTAGTTGATTGTTATATAGAAGATAGCTAGGTCTCCATCCAATAAATGGGTACATATATCCATATGTCCTTCCAATTGGTTTTGTTTCCCTGGAGAATCCTAACACATACAATAAAAGCATATAACAGAATCTATCATCCATTCCTGCAAGGTATAAATAGAAGGGAACTTCCTTAACTAGTAAAGGGCTTCTAAACAAACAAACACTAACATCATACTTAATGGTGAAAGATTTTTGTTTTCACTGTAAAACGGAGACCAAGTTAAGCATATCTACTCTCAACACCTCTATTCTATATCACACTAGAGGCCTTACCTGTACAGTCAGGTGAGAAAAAGAAACAAATACCATCATCATATTGGGAAGGAATGAATAAAACTACCTTTTTTCACAGATGACACAACTGTCTACAGAGAAAATCTCCCCAAATCTACATACAACTGTTTGAATTAATAGGAAAGTTTAGCAGTATTTTAGGGGTACAAGATCAATATATACAACTCAAGTCTATTTCTATATGGCAGAAATGAACAATTGGAAATTGATATTCAATTTACATTTAAAATGACATTAACTTGTCATTATATATACAATAGCTCCAAAAATGTATAATTTATATTTATCTATATAAATATACTTAAACTATACATGTTTTATAGATAAATATACTAAATTTATATATATATAGATAAATATACTAAAATGTGTGTGTAAAACTAAAAAATATTGATGAGAAAAATTAAAGAAGACCTAAAAAGTTGGATGGTATGCCATGATGATTAGAAGACCCAATATTGTTGGGGCGCCTGGGTGGCTCAGTGTGTTAAAGCCTCTGCCTTTGGCTCGGGTCATGATCCCAGGGTCCTGGGATCGAGCCCCACATTGGGCTCTCTGCTCGGCAGCGAGCCTGCTTCCCTTCCTCTCTCTCTGCCTGCCTCTCTGCCTACTTGTGATCTCTGTCTGTCAAATAAATAATAATAAATAAAATCTTAAAAAAAAAGAAGACCCAATATTGTTAAGACGCCAATTCTTCCCTAATTGATCTATAGATTCAATGCAATCCCAATTTATCAGGCTTTTCGGTAGAAACTGACAACCTTTTTCTAAATTCGTTATGAAACGAAGGTCTAGCAAAAGAACTATTTTGGTTGATTTATTCAGTGATGATTCATTACTCGTTGTAATCAAGACAGCGTGGCATTTGTAGAAGATAAATATTTCTATCAGTGAAATAAACAGTCCACAAGGAAAGCTACACATACATATACAATGAATCAATTTTTATGAAGTTATCAAGGTAATTGAACATAAAAAGGAGAGCTTTTCCATTAAGTTCTGCTATAAACATGAAACATTCAGATGCAAAAAGTGAACCTTAACCTATTCCTTAGATCATAGAACTAATTGTAAAAACTGAAATAAAACTGCAAGGCAAAGATTTCTTAATTGAATACACACATCATGACCATGAACGAAAAAACTGAGAAATTTTAATTCATGAAATTTTCAAGTGCTGCCCTTATGAGGGAGAAACAGTCCACAGATTATGAGAAAATATTTGCTAACACATATCTGATAGAAAATTTCTATTAGAATATGTAAAGAATTCTTATAACAATAATCAGAAACTCAATAAAATTAAATAGGTAGAAGATCTGAACAGATATTTCACCACAGAAGAGGTATTGATGGCAAATAAGTAAGTAAAAACGTGCTTAACATCTTTAGTTGTTAGGAAAATGCAAATGGAAAACTTCAGTGAAACAGCGCTACACACCTTCTTGAGTGGGAAAAAATAAAGGCAAGCCCACACACTGGTGTGAATGTGGAGCTGTTGGAACTCATACAGTTTTGGGGAGGATGCAAAATGGTAGACACTTTGGAAACCATTTGGCAATTTCATATGAAATTTAAACATACATTTACTATACAACCAGCAGTCCTACTTCTAGATGCTTACCCCAAAGAAATAAAAACATATGTCCACAAATACATAAATGTTTATAGCAGCTTTGTTTATAATATCCCCAAACCAGAAACACCTGGATGCCCATTAACTGCTACTCAGTAATAAAGAGGAATAAACTACTGAAATATGCAACAACATGAGTGAATCCCAAAAGCATTATGCTAGGTAAAAGAAACCGGACCAAAAAAAGGCTGCATAATGCATGATTCTATATATACAACATTCTGGAGAAAGCAACATTGCAGGAACAGAAATCAGATCAAAATGGTTGCCATGGACTGGGAATTGGGGCAGAGTTCTGACCTCAACAGGCACAAGAGAATTTTTTGTCTTGATGGAAATGTTCTACAGCTTAATGATGGTGATAGCTATATAGCGATAGTTATATGACTGCATATACTTACCAAAAACGATATATTTTCATGTATGCAAGCTATATTTAAATAAACTTGACTCTTCAAAAGGGAAGAAAAGGGGGTGGGGGAGAGTTAGGATTGGTGTGAGGAGTAGAGACAATTAATTTGGATATTTAGAAATGGACATTGCAGTGGGAAGCTTTGCAGCACAAGCAGATGGAATTAAATGTTATATTATTAGAAATAAGGAACCATTAGATGTTCTTTAAACAAGATGATATAGCTTCAAAGAAATGTTGCTCTGAATCAAATTTGGGGAGACAACTTGTTTGTCATCATTTTTCATATGAAAGAAACTGTAGCATACATCAAGATGGTGAATGCATTCAAGGTGCTGAATTTATTAGTTCTGTTTTTCTCCATCTTCTAATGCATTGATTTTCTTTCATTTATATTAAATGATTTCATTTCCTTTTCTAAGTTGTATTTGATAGTTCAACATCTAACTTCTTAACTTGGTTTAATTTATTTTGATTCTTTCTTGTGTCACCATAGTTATAAAGTTTTTTCTATGTACTACATTCACTGTATCTCGTAACTCTGGCATGTTTTCATTGCTTCTCAGCTCTAGATACTCTTCAATGTCAAGTTTTAGGTTTCCGCTTTAGCTCAATAATAGTGATTTAACAAAACTGTGAAATACCAAGTTTGTTGAATTTCTTCTTTTGTATCTAGCTTTTGTTACTATGAGTCTTTTTTTTAAATCATTGTTCAATAAAACCTGACATTAAAACTAGACATTAACTTTTTAGAATTCAGTGAAGTTTATGATCTACTAAATGGTCATTTTTGGTTTTGGTATCATTAGTATGAGGCCTAGGAAAGAAGTTTTATTCCTGTTCTCAGGGAATGCATTTTGATGCCTGTCTTTACACCAAAATCATTTCTTTTTTTTTTTTTTTTTAATTTTTAAAAGCAATTTCTACACCCAATGTGGGGCTCAAACTTATGACCCCCATATCGAGAGTCACATGTTTTACTGACTGAGCCTGCCAAATGCCCCCCAAAATCTTCATTTCTTAATGAAAATTAAAGTTAGAGCAATTAACATTCTCTCAGCCTCCTCACCACACTTAGCACCTCCCAACTGTTGCTAGAGTTTTCCTACATTTTTTTGTTTCCCTACATTTTAAGATTTATAGCATTGTATTTTCTTTTGTAATTATAATTGGTATTTGGCCTTAATTCTTTCTTACAAGGACTTGAATATTTCTCAGCTCTTTATTTTGATTTATCTCTTAATTGTTTAGATTTTGTGACTAAGTTTTTGTTTTTCTTTTTGTTTTTGTTTTTAAGTAGGCTCCATGCCTAGCGTGGAACCCAGCATGGAACTTGAACTCACAGACCTGAGATCAAGACCAAAGCTGAGATCCTGAGTCAGATGCTTAACCAACAGAGCCACCGACACACCCCAGTGAATAAAATTTTTTAATGAAACATTCATAAATACTATCTTTCTTGAATCTTGAAATGTCTCTTGCCTTTGTACCTGAAGACGAGTTTAGTTCAGTTGAAGACTACTGGGTCATGCTATTTTTCTTGTAAGCTTTATAGACTTTTTTTTTTTAAAACAATATTCCATCCCTAAATATTGCCATGGAGAAGACTGAAACTACCCCAAATGTTAAAATTCTCCCCCACCCGCCTCCAGCACCTTTTAAAAAATTTTATATGATGTCCAGAAGAGTTATTACTATCCTTGACGTCTGATAACTTCATTTAGACTTGGTGTCGACCATTCTGTACCAGGTATGTTCTGGGACACTGTGTTCACTTCTTTCCTTTAATATTTCATTTAGTAATTTGGCTCTCCTGTTTCTATCGCTTTTGAATCACTTTGATTTCTATGCTTTTAACTTCTTTCGCTTGGTATTCTGAAGCTTATTCTTTATGTCCTTGTCTTTTATTTTTTAGTACCTATTTTTCACTAAGGCTTCCAACAGCGAGAAGCCAAGTAACTGCTGGGGTATTCCTGAGACATGCACATGTGCGTGTTCACTGCTGCTCCTCAGCATACCCTGGTTTCAGGGGGCTGAGCCGACACTGTAGGTGCCTGCACGTGCTTCCTTGCAGCTAGTGTCATGAGGTCATGTGGAGGGTCACTGGGCTTCAGTCAGGCTTTCAGTAGGGTGGCCCTAACTGGGAATGGCAGAAGGCTGACCGTTGCATGAGATGAGTCTAATGATCTCTATGATCCCAGGTGACTTAGGGAGGGGAGATTCCTCTGTAGAAGCATCATGAAATGAAAGTAAGAGTAAAGTCTGGGGGATGCTTAGGAAATTCAATCAAAGGACAAGAAGGATAAGCAGAACATGCTCAGAAAGTTACTTATTTGAACTGTTCACAACAACACATTAGAGGGAGTGTGTATTTAGTAGGCTGAGCTGCCTTTAGGTGGAAAGCTAAGACCCAGTGCTTAAGACTCAGGATACCAGGGGCACCTGGATGGCTCAGTCGGTTTAGCATCTGATTCTTTGATTTCAGCTCCAGTCATGATCTCAGGGTCATGCGATGGAGCCCTGAGTTGGGTTCCGTGGTGGGCATGGATCCTGCTTAAGAGTCTCCCTCTCCATCTAACTCTGCCCCCTCCCACCTGCACACACACACTGTCTCTCTCTCGAAAAAAGAAGACTTGAGATACCACAGAAAGCATTGTAGTTGTAATATTTTGTGAATAAATATCACATCAATAATAAGTCAAAAATTTTACAGAAGTATGTTTTTTTTTTTTTTTTTGGAGAATCAATCATTCACTAATTTCTTGGATCTCCAAGCCCAAGATTACATAAAATTTTTAGTACAGTTGACATGTAATGTTACATTAGGCACAGAAAATTCACTTCACTTAATTAAAAACCTTTAAGGACTAAATAAATGTATAATTTTGGTAAGAAATAAAGTGATAAAGGAATATTGAAGATGCTTTTCTAACATTTCTTTATTTCTAGTGATAGAGTTTGTTTGGGGAGTTAAAATTGTCTATGAATTCATTTTGTATGGAAACAGCCTCTGCAACTCAAACTTCATATATAAATGCTATCGTAACAGTCCCTGTTCCCTAACTTTCTTCAACTCTTCCTCTCTACTTTGCAGTCCTTTCCTTACTTTTTCCCCGATACTTCCAAATTTCACACACAGATAATGCATCTACTTTGCCATGCTAGAAAGGAAGACTGAGATTTCCAGGGGCTGAGACTAATAGGAATGTTTGGCTAGGCATCAGATCAAGGTGTTTCAAATCCAGGGCTCCTGGAGTCCCCCCACCGCCCCCACCAAGTGATTTTCTTAGAAACCTTTTTTTTTTTTTTTTGAAATTTTGTATAATCTTTGGTAGAGTGAAAAAATACTTATCTTATAATTTGGTCACCCAAAATTTGCAGCATCCCCTGAAAACCCCAAATCAAAGTTTTCCTTCTTCCCCCATGCTGCACTAAGCAGCGAGGATAAGACTGGCAGGGTAAATAGGAAGTCAGAACCCCTGAGGAGAACAGCAGGCAGGGCAGGCTCATAAAATAGAGGCCGCCCCACCATATGTGGTCATCTGGCAGCCCCATGAATCAGTCACACAAAGACAAGCACCTTTGATCTACTTGAAAGGCTAGAGATGTGAAATATAAACTTGAGTGACCTTTGAACTTTTCAGTTTCAGCAGTTCGCCCTTGTTCCTTGAATATTTTTTCTCTCTAAAATCCCATCGTTCCACTTCAGATGAACCCATGTGATTTTGTGTTTTTCCCATCTCTGTTTCTGGCCATTCAGCAACATCAGAGGGTGCATTTTCACATTTGTGAAGATGGGTCTATAGACTCTGATTTCGAAAAGGGCCCCTGGAAGCTGAGCAGAAGGCCTTTTAACTGGCCTCCTAATTGGTCTCCCTGCTCCTGCTGCTGGCCCCCTTCCATGGATCCTCAGTACAACAGCTGGAGCAACCCCTCCAAATCTCACTCTGAGCATGTCTCTGCTCTGCTAAATTTCTCTAATGGTTTTGGAACAAACACCATGGCTTCCAAGACTTTCCACAGACCCTCCTTCACTACCTTCCTGTCGCCATATTCTATTTCTTTCTTTCTTTTTTTTTTTTTTTAAGATTTTATTTCTTTATTTGACAGAGAGAGACAGTGAGAGAGGGAACACAAGCAGTGGGGAATGGGAGAGGGAGAAGCAGGCTTCCCGCAGAGCAGGGAGCCCAATTCGGGGCTTGATCACAGGACACTGGGATCATGACCTGAGCTGAAGGCGGATGCTTAATGACTGAACCACCCAGGCGCCCAGCCATATTCTATTTCTTTCTCCTCAGTCAACATTCTCTTGTCACCCTGCCCTCACTGAAGTTCCTCAACAGCCCCAGGCACATTTGCCTTGATGCCTTTGGATTTTCTGTTCACTCTACCTGGCATCCTCTTTCTTCACTCTACCTGGCATCCTCTTCCCTGGATGTCCACACAACTTGTTCCCTCTCTTTCTTTATTGACATTATTGGAGAGATCCTTCCTGATTTCCCTGTTTAAATAGCAAATCTTCCCCTCCAACACTCCTTATCTGCTTTACCAAGCTGTATTATCCTCCTTGGCATTTATACAAACACACACACACACACACACATATGCACAAATATGTAAATTATATCTCTATGTTATATATATTTATGCATATACGAAGAAAAAATATATGTTCACCTACTATCTCTCAAACTGCAATATTTTATGTCAGTAAGTTTTTTTTTCTGAGTGGTTCACTGATGAACCATCTATTAGAACATTGTGGGGCACCTAATAGGTGCTTAATAAAATGCATTGAATGAACCAAAAAAATTGAGTATTGTTAGAATATACTTCAAAATTAGCGAATTCTTTTAGGTTAGAAGAAGAGATATAATGAAAAGAATAGGGATGGGTTTGAAGACAGAGATGCTCTGCCCAGCATAAATGAGCGAAGTCATTCAAATGCCCAGCTGTGGGGAAGAGGTAACCATAGCTTCTGGATTTCTCTGTAGTCTGCTCTTAGGCTATTAGTTGCTACTTTCCTTGAGCTGGTTTCCTGACCTACCTCCCTGTGATTGCAGTAACTTCTTCATTCTCAGTTAATCAAACAGTTTGTGCTGGAGATTTAACTTCCCCCAAGAGGATCTGGATCCTGACTCCTTACTGGAGGCCAATCCATGAGATGACCCAACATTTCTGTGAACTCTTTTCATCTGCTTTCTCCTCATTATCTTTCTCTCCCTCAGTTGGTACCACCATCAAGCCAGGAGTATGTTAACCAGATTTTTTCTCAACTTCTCCATCTTGAGACTTTGTTTAAAAAAAGTGTCTGATTTATCTGTATTTTTGTATCACTTTTTTCCCATTTAAGTTTATACTAGACCATGTCTTAAATCTCTTCCAAGCTGAAGCATTCATCCAGAATTCATAATTTTAAAACTTATATTTGGTCAACATGACATATAAAAGATAAACTCTATGATAGACTCAATTCTGATTGTACCAGACTTAAATGCTCTGTTTAAAACTGTGCAAATAATTTTAAAAAATGCCATCCCCCAAAATCTTGGTATTGATTTTAAAGTCAATTGAAGCCAAAATGTCTCTTTTAAAATCTCAGGTTTCTGAAAGAACTAATCAAAAATTCTGGAAAACAGAAGAAAACAAACAGAAGCAAGAGGTTACACATTCTTCTTTCTAATTAAATCAGAAAAAAAATTTCCTGTGGTTCATACTATTAAATTTTTATCTACATATATAGGAAATTGGAGCAATTATCAGAAATGAAGTATATGAAATCTTCATAATTGAGATGGTACTTTTGGACAGATTTCAGCACATGATTATCAATTAGTCAGTACACCTCTAAGCAAGTTCACAATTTGCTGAAGAGGGAGGACACAACCTTGATGGAGCATAGCAGAATTTGTGTGGGAGGGGCCAGTCAGGGAGGGGTGTCAAGGAAAATTGAAAGAAAGAGTATTCAACATATTAACATATTCTGTGATCTGTAAAATATGTGATATGTTGTTATATAACATGTGCAGTTTTACTATATTTCTGGCTCTAAAATAAAGCAAGCATGTTTGGTCTACATGGCCAGAATGCACTATGTTATATACAGCCTCAGCAAGGAATTCTTATGACAAACAAGCAAACTCAGTGCTTACATAGCTATCATAAGAACAATGGAGAAAAATTATTTTTTTCTTAAATAATAATAAATGAATTTATATCTTTCAAATTAAAATGAAAAATTTTTACCCTCTAAAATTCTATTGAGTTTATTTTGTGGTTACACAATTTATTTTGAACTTTCAAGAATTCAAGAAGAGCACTTGGTATTTATATTTACTGAAAGAGGAGATTAATTTGTTAGGAAACACTAACAGATAATCATTCTGTGAGACACACTGAAGCAAAACTTGTGCATGAGAAAAAATACGAAAGACGTACAGGAAAATTTTAAGAGAAGGAAAAATGGCAGATGGAGATGCAAGTCATTAATCCAAAAAAAAGATTTAACACCTACTATGTGGGACACGCCATTTTGATTTTAGTCAAGCCTTCATTCAGGCTTAACCCTGAATATAGTAGAAAGGTTAGATGGTAAAGAACAGGTAGAAAAATGCTTTGAGCTGTGGATCTGGGATCACAGGCTGTGTTTGATCACAGGCCAGCACCTCTGCTTGTCTGATACAAATCCGGGCCTCAGTTATTATAAATCATTACAGGTATAAGCCTGGGTCGGGCTGCTTACAAATCATGAAAACCATGAATACTACATATGCAGCTGGAAGAGGCTACTAAATAAAGTTGGACAAAACATAAGTAAAGATTTTTCATTCCTCACTGAATGACCCAGTGTGGATAACAGGGAACATAGTGTGAGAGAAACTGGGGGTTTTAGATGAATTCAGAAGATAGTCAAATTAGATCTTGTCCCAAGGTGGCACCTTTGTTTTAAACGTGAGCAGACACTGACACATCATTATCCCAGCTCCACGGCTTACATGAGGGCTCACACTTGGTGCTGTACATTCTATGGGTTTAGAACAATGTATGATAAACATGTGCACTTTATTATGGTATCGTACAAAGTATTTTCACTGCCCTAAAGATACTCTGTGTTTCATCTATTCATCCCTCCCTTCCCCTAAACCCCTGGCAACCACTGATCTTTTTACCCTCTCCAGTAAAGTACTCTTACCTTTTAACTCTCACCTTTTCCTGGATGTCATATAATTGGAATCAGACAGTATATAGACTTCTCAGGTTGGCTGTTTTTACTTAGTAATATGCACTTATGTTTCCTCTACATCTTTTTGCGACTTGATGGCTCATTTCTTTTTAGGCCTCAATAACATTCCATTGTCTGTAGTTACCAGTTTGTTTATTCATTCGCCTACTGAAAGACATTTTGGTTGCCACTAGTATTAGTGTTTATGAACAAAGCTGCTATAAATATCTATGTGCAGGTTTCGGGGTATACATAAACTTTCTACTCATTTGGAAAAATACAAGGAGCTAAATTATTGGATCATAAGGTAAGAGTACGTTTAGGTTTGTAAGTTACTGCCAAACTGTCTTCCAAAGTAACTCATTTTGTATTCCTGCCAGCAATAATCAAGAGTTCCTCTGGCTCCATTGTTGACGTTTCATGTTTCACTTATTAGCAGCCTTTATGGAAGGCTTTCAGACAGAAAATGGTATTAATTAATGGAAATGATTAGATTTCTTTTAACAAAATAATTTGGACTGCTTAGAAAAACACATAAGTATATATATGTATCTGTACATATATGTGTGTGTGTATTAATAATACTGTAGGCACTAAACAAACAAGTGGTTAATTAATAGTAAAAAGTAGGATAAACATGCTTGAGACTTTTCTTGATGTAATTACCAAAGAGGACACTGAAGCTAACAATATTGGAGGTTAATGGATGAAACATACATGCCTGGGCTTTATCAAAGCATTCACAGTAGAAGATTATACATAGATACCCATTAGTGTTTGGTTAATTTTTGGTTTGATGATTCCATAATGTCACCACCTAAGATTTTATGTAAAGTTAAAGATGCTAAGATGTTACAAAATCTTCCTCATCTGCTGTACTACATCAAAAACCTGATATTACTCTATTATTTTATTGTGTTTTTCCCCCTTTGGCTTAATTTGTTTGGGTTGTAATGTAGGTCCCTGAACCTCATTTTCTGCTGTTGGTAGTTAAAAAAGGAAATGCTGGGGCACCTGGGTGGCTCAGTGGGTTAAGCCGCTGCCTTCGGCTCAGGTCGTGATCTCGGGGTCCTGGGATCGAGTCCCACATCGGGCTCTCTGCTCAGCAGGAAGCCTGCTTCCCTCTCTCTCTCTCTGCCTGCCTCTCCGTCTACTTGTGATCTCTCTCTATCAAATAAATAAATAACATCTTAAAAAAAAAAAAAAGGAAATGCTGTTTTACAGAGATCACTTGCCCTCAAAACTTATACCAGATGATAACCTAAAGTGTCTAACCAACACAAGGTGGCTTTAGGGGTATAGAATATTATAATAAAGTCCATTTAAGTTCTTCAAGTTTTGGATTGTCTTGGAGTAAAGTAAAGGTGGACTTATCTATTTTCTAGTAAGTTGTAGTATATTAAGAAATAATATTGTCTGCATATAATCTAGGCAGTGAATTTCTTGAAATGAGAGATTGAATTCTTTAGCCTTACAGAAATACTTTTTTCATTGTACTTCCTTTCACATCCACCGTATGTCTTTATATTTGTCTCTGTAGGGGAGCTAACAAGCAGTAGTAAACTTCTCCATCTTAAAGGAAATACAGTTAATGCATCAGTTAAGTTCCAACCAGTCTCTGTAAGAATTTAAAACAACGAGAATGTAATCTGGGTAAGCCAGGGAAGGGCTGGGGAGCTGTAAGGGGGGATCCTGGGAAAAGCCAGTGATTAAACAAAGAGGAAGCTGTTACTGCTCCTTGACAGAGCCATAAAGTCAAAAGTTAATTAACTAGGAGCTGCTTGGGGTTGAAAAATTCCACAAAGAATATGGAATCATGGCAGGTTTTGTCATGTGAGAGAATATGGAGGACATGGCTACGTACGGAGGCTGCTAAAGGCAAAGAACATGAGGGAAAGATGAATGACTCCTTCTGTGCTCATGTTTTCCAGTCCCCTCTGTGTCACCCACTAGCGGAATCCAGGTGGAAGAATCCAACACCAATGGGGCCCATCATAGATAGCCTACAGGAATCAACATCTCGGAAGCAGAGAGGCAAGGGTGAAAAAAGGACAGACAGTCCAAAGAGCAGCCTAACTAACCACTACTTGGGAATGCTAGAGACTTCATGCTTTTTCTATACATCTTGAGGCTAAGAAACATTAATTGGCCTGAGTTCGTTCTTTCCTTCAATTCTATATTCAACATTTGAATAAATAAAGCAAATGATTCCAGTGCCGATAGAACTATCCTTATGGGAACATTTACTTTGGGGTTTATATTTTGACATTTTTTAAACTTAAAATTCATGAAGTTTATTTCTGTCTGCTTTCTATATTTAGTTAATTGTGGGACTTTGCAGGCTTTTTAGCATCTTGGTAATATTAAAAAAAAGGAAGCTTTAAAATGATAAAATGTTGTCTAAATATGTATTCCATAATAATTTGATTATCAAAGTAATACAAGGTGCTTTTCAGTAATTTATTCAGTAAATGTAAAAATGTCACTAAATTGGAAACATGATATATGATTCAAGCTACTGATATGCCAATATCCTTTAAAAGATGGCTTGACTGCAGGCCTCCTGCTTTATATTGCTTTTCCATAGATGTGGGCACAGACCTAAAGTTTCCTGCCTCCATCTGTTCAGTGGGCATTATCATTCGATACACAGAAATAAGGTTTAAAAATTTTAACTAGTTAGTCTTTCCAGACTTTAAATGTTTGATCTTTAAATTTAGTTTTTATTCCAACAAACTGCTCTTTCGTGATCATAACACATTTTGGTACCATTGCATATCAGTATAACAAATGGTCCCCCTCTACATTTTTCCAGAATCTCACTGGTTAATATAATGCAATGTTTCTATAACTGGGTTTGGAGAATGGTTCTGGGGTATCCTTGGTTTGCCCATCTAGTCTATACAGGAGTATCACCTTATATTTTGACTACAAGAGGTGGTTTTAGCAACTCAAATAAGCTTCAGATCCATTTTATGACTTATAAGGAATCTTCCAAATTAAAATACATATTAATGTATATTATAGGCTCTCAATATATTGATAAGATGATAGATCTACCCACTATACCTTGGAGACAAAACAACAGAGATGTTTTTAGTTCTAATCAATAGTTTATCTTAGTGATAACAGAATAAGATAAGAATGCATTATATAAGCTGAAATTTAATGAGGCATATCAAAATTTGTAAAAAGTTAAATAACATTAATAAGGAGTATAGTCAATGCCATGTCTAGAAAAAGGGCAAATCCTAAACTTAACATTTCCACGATGTTGTATAATAGTCTACAATAGCCAATAGAACCTCCACATCCTGGATGGCATGTCGTCCACATTTACTTTATAAACCATCACCAGTAAGATAAAAAAACAATCTTTCCTTGTTTTAATTGCCTGCTGTATTAGGCTGTTCAGGCTGCCACAGCAGAATACCAGAGACTGGGAGCTTTAAACACAGGCGTTTATTTTGCACAGTCTGAAGGCTGAGAAGTCCAAGATGGAGGTGCCAGCAAGGTAGGCTGCATTCTGAGGCCTCTGTTCTCGGCTTGTAAGTGGCTGCCATCTTGCCATGTGTTCATACGACTTCTTTGAGCATAGGTGAGGAGAAAGAGAAATCTCTCTGGTGTGTCTTCATATAAGCGCTAATCCCATCATGAGCACTTCATCTAATGCCCCAAGTTCCCATCTCCAAGTATTATCACATTGTTGAGCAGGGCACAAACATTCCTAACACCCTTTCAGGAACTTTCTGATTATGATTTAGTTTGAACCCCTGCCTTCACTCCAGATGAGCAGATGTGATAGACACAGGGTTTGAGCTGAGAATGTGATTTCCCAGAAGTTCAGGCCAATGAAGGACAAGATAGGACAGGCCCACATGCTCAGTATATAGAAGTTAGGCAGGATATTATGGAGAATCCAAAATAAGAAGCCAAGCAGGCCATCCGGCTGAGTCATCCATCTGAATGGGATAAGCTGAGAAAGAGCATCCAGCAGGTGGGAAGTTGTAAGGGGCAGAACTGCCAAGAGTGAAAGTATCCAAAAGGAAGGAAGGATGGTAGGAGGAACCCAAAAAAGTCTCAAAGCCTCGGGAACAAAACCCTGATCATTTTATATGGCAATGCAGATAATGTTCTCAGAGGGCCTATCTTACTTAGGCATATATTTGGCTTGTCGTTGGGACTTGACTACCTGGAAAGAATGTTTTAGCTAATATTATAATCTGCATGGCGGTCCTACATTTTAAAAAATAGATATTAAATAAATTGACCTTGTATTTCATGCTTAGCATCTTGTTTACTTGGAAAATAAAAGTTTTTCTCCCTGAATATAAACAACTCTGGGTAAACTTTTCAAAAAAAGAAAAAGATTTTGATAGTAAAGTCGAGCTAAGGGGCAGAACAATTAATAAGATCACACTATGGAACATACTGCTTATCCTGTCTGCTCCTTCTCCAAGATGTCTGTCTGTATCGGTCAGTGTCTTAATTTACAAAACACATCTCTCAAATCACTGTCACCATAACTGTCATTCAGGGATTGAGATTCATTTCCCGTAGCCAGCATCTTCTAGAACCCCAGGTCTTTGCTTATATTCTGCATGGGACAAAAGAATTATGCAGAAACCACATGAATGTCAGGTCTGGACATGGCCTGCATTATTTCCACTAAAACCCAGTTGCATGAACTGTTCCCATGGTGCCAAACAACCACAAAGTGGCTGAGAAATGGAGTCTGGGTGGCAGAAGCCATCAGAGAATGGGGAGCACAGAGTTTGTCCCTGCTATGTCTCTTTATTTCATCATCTCTCTCTCTTTAGCCTCTTCTCCAACATGGAAAAGCTGTGGAAAAGCAGGCTGACAACAACAAAACCCCAAACATAAGTTTTAACAAATATCCCACAATTTCTAAAATATCTGGACCAGGTAGTCTTTGTGTGTACAAAGTCAATTTCACATGGTTTGGGGCTTTTTTGTAAACATATCATGTGTTCCAGAAATAATGCCTGTTTAATATGAATGGATAGAATTGTCACCAGCAAAGTTAAAACAATTCTTGAATATCCCCTGCATTAGTAGATTTGTTATTATTTGTGAGCTTTGGTTATAGTTCTTCATGGTTTATTTGTTTATAATACAAATATTAAGCTTTCCTGTAAACCTGTATTTGAATAGATGGAAGCATTTATGCACTGGACTTAAGGAAAAACTTGTCAGCGGCCTTTTGGGAGGAAACCTTAATGCTACTAACCTTGAATAATACATTAGGGAAGATTCTTTCAACCCAATTCTTTAGGTTAAAAGTTGGCCATAACCATAGGCTGGCATCCAATGCTTATTAGTTTGTATCAGCAGGAAAAAAACCAGCCTCTGCCCTTATTTAGTTAATCCTAGAACTGTATTCTCTAATATGGTATCCATTAGCCACATGTAGCTATTTAAATGCAAATTAATTAAAATTAAATAAAATTAAAAATTTAGTTCCTCAGTCACTCTAACCACATGTCAAGTGCTCAATAGCCATATGTAGCTTGTGGCTAACCTATCAGACAGGGAAGACACAGAGCATTTCCTTCAACATTGCTGGTGGACAGCATGGTCCAGAAACAGTTTGCAGAGAAAAAGGAGACAAAGGGACAAAGAACTCAGATCAGGGTGAATGTTCACATCAGGCAAGGGGATGCTTGCCTGTTACCTATTTCCTCTATTTTTTCCCCCATTCATGAACAAATTTGAATCTGTTCTGGTAATTAAAAAAAAAAATCAGACTTATTTATTGAGTGTTCGCTTTGATGACTGAAGGAGGGTGGCTAGCTCATTGGGGACTTTTATTTATTCCTTGCCCTAGCATAAAGACTGTTGAAGCTTTCAGAAGAAGTTCATTCTGTTTGGTGTGAATGAGTGTAATAAACTAATACTGAAAATAGCAAAATATGTTGGTAGACTCTTGACAGGAAAGCCAATCAAAAAGGCCACTAGAACTTTCTCTTTTCTCTTCCCATACTTTCCATTTACTTTCTCACATCCTTTCTTCTTTCCTTCTTTCTTTCTTTCCTTTTTTTGGGGGGGGGGGGGTTGGTTCCTGGAACATTCCAGTGGGGGTTTTTTGTTGTTGTTTGTTTGTGGGTTTTTTGTTGTTTTTTGTGTTTTTTGTTTTTTTTACAAGCTAACAAGTTTGATGTGGCCCCCTGTCTTATTCCCTTCTAGGCTTGCAGCTGTTTTGGCAACAGAAGAAAAAAATCCCCATAACAAATCAAATAAAAGCCCTTTCTGTGAAGAGGAATTGAAAACAGCAGGCCTCAAAGAGGACTGCACATGAGCTGCCGTGTTCTGGCTTTCAACACAACTCCAATCAGAAACACATTACCATAATCTGAAACAGCCCACTGCTAACGCAAGACAGATGGCGGGTAATAACCCATGCATCATTAATAAATAAATTCCAGAATTAAAGGCTTTACAAAGTATGACAACATTATCTGGGCACCATTACTGCCCCTCTCCCACCCCCGACATCATTTCAGTGTGTTCTGGGCTGTGCTGTTTTGTTTTTTTTTTCCCCCCTCCAACGCCACAGATCTGAAGGAAGTTTAAACACGGCCCAAGTTTTCACCAGATGAAAGCTATCTCAGTGTACAGGACAGGTCTGAAACTCCATAAGGGAAAAATAGAATAGCTGCCAAAATGTAATCGCTCCCATGTTCTGCCGTTGGATCAGCCCACGGCAATTTATTCCACTGCCCTCCTCGGCGGGCCTCACCCTTTCTGGTCCGCCTTGGTGCCTGCATCGCAGTACACACTTCAAGCAAGAATCTTGGCATCGGCTTTGCCACAAAGCTGAAAGATATATGTGTGACTTCTCAGCTTTCCTTTTGCAAACGATACCATCTGTCTCTTCTCCCCCAGATCCCCCCACCAAGGAAGGAGGAAAAAACAATCTTTGATCAGACTGAAAAAAGTGAGACAGAGAAAGAGAGAGAGAGAAAGACAGGGAGAGAGAGTTAACCCATGAAAGTTGGAAACTGGGGAAAAACAACCAACATTCATCAGATGCCCAAAGACACCAATTATTTTGCCTTATTTTGTTTGTTCAATGGGATAATGTTATTCCAACAGGATGTGAGAAATGTAGGAATGTAACAGAGGGCTAAGCAGGCCTCTGGGTGATCATCTCTGGGATTCCCAGGGGCTCTGCAGCATTTCTACAAAGCTGAGGCTGCTACTTTCTATGCATACCATCCTAAGCCAAAAAGCAAGCATGGTGCTGGCCACAAATTCCAGAGAAATATAGCCTATAGGAGACCAAATATCCAGTTTGAATTCCCCTATATGAAAGTACACATTCCTCCCCAACAATGGGCAATTTAAGCATTTTTGTCAAACCTACCAGTCTTGTCTTTAGTTAAAGAGATCGACTATTTGGCAGGGACAGAAAATATAGGACATTCAAAATTGGTTAATCCCAGATTAGTAGAAGGCCAAGTGGAAGTATCTCCATGGCATCATTCAGTGACCCAGGTGGTCAGTCATGTGGACGTGATTTACAGTCTGTGAGCACAGAGTTGCTTCTCCAGCCATTTTGGGGGGGTTATGGAATCTCTCCTTGGAACAGCTGTCCCCTTTCTTTTGGCACATAGAGAGCTCTCCTTCCATTTAGATGCATACATATGAAGGCTGCAAATTCTGCAAGACTTTCCTGATTTACATCTAAATCCTTTGCCTCTATCTCCTCCTCTTTCCCAAACTTAAATCAATATTTTTATGTGTACATATGTATCTACTTTCTCTTCATTGACTGTGTATTTATCTGATTTCCTCCATTAAATTGTGAGATTCTTGAGGGTAAAACCATGTCTAATCTATGCTCTAAATTCCCCTTAGCACCCGCTACAGAATGCCCCACTCAAGTGGAATGAAATCGCAATTCAGAGAGAAATGCCAGGGCCCCTGGCAGCGCAGACTTGGACGGATGGGGTCCATGACTTCCAGGTGAGTAAGTGATTGTGTTCCAAGGCAGCTTTTCTTTGAGCTCTCTCCAGCTTTCTCTGGGAACAGCTGCTGAGGGATGGTCAGAAGGAGCTAAGTTAAGCTTTAATTGGTTCCTGAGGTATGCAATTTCCTTCCTGATCTGAACATGATGGAGGGAATTTTAAATGGACTCTGATATTAAATCAGTAGACAGAGAATGGAGGGGGGAAAAATTCCTATCGATCAAGAGGCTTTCTAAAACTGGTATATTCTGTAAAAGTAAGGATTAATTCAAAAAAATCTTGGTCTGTTGCCAATTCTATAATTTCTGATATCACATTTGATAGTGTCTCTCTTCTATCTTGCATTAATTCCCAAGCAGGATAACTTACTAAGCTATCCTTTCCTCTTCATCATCATCATCTAGGTAAATGGGTAATCAACAAACTTCTATCTGCTCATTTTGAAGTCTGGTCTATGGTTTGAAGTTGAGCAACCAGATTTAACTCCTGTTCCAGGGAGTTTTAAGTCTAATGCACACACAAACATCGTAACCATGAAAAAAAGCAACACGAATTCTACTTTGTTCTATAGTTGGGTTGTTGTCTGCATGTAGCAAAGGGCAAAATACATCATTAAACTTAGGAAAAATTACTTCCTTCCTTTTTTGATAGTCAAGAAAGTCTCCTTCCAGATTCCTGGGTGGCTCAGTTGGTTAAGCGTCTGCCTTTGGCTCAGGTCATGACCAGGATCCTGGAATCAAGTCCTGCATTAGGATCCCTGCTCGGTGGGAAGCCTACTTCTCCCTCTGCCTGCCTCTTTCTCTCTGACAAATAAATAAATAAAATCCTAAAAAAAAAAAAAAAAAAAGTCTTTTTCTAAGAAATTAAGGGGTCATTCATTAATTAATGAATATTTATGTGCACCAGGCATGGCTTGGGGTACAGCGATGACCAGATCTTGAAGTGAAAAGAGCAGAAGAAATCCAACCGAACAGTGAGCTGGCTGGACAAAGACATTTTACTTTGATGAATCCAATGAGGAACAGAAGATAGAAAGGTACTCTGGTGAGACCAGGTAGAGGAATTGAGAACACAAAATGGTCTATATACCTGAACTAGTCCAAGGAAGAGACTACATAATGAACACAATATACCCCTAGAAATGGACAGGGATAGGATTTGTCACCTCCTTGAGAAAACTCCAGCCACCTGCAAGTAGCTATTTATTTTTCTGTATGTCTGCGTTTAGAACACATGGTTCAATTTAATGAATATTTGTGAAGTTTCTAGTGCCTCATTTTTTTCTTACCCATACAATGCAGGAAAATTCTATATACCAAAGGTTATTTTGAGGATTAAATACAATAGTATATGTAAAGATATACTTTACATGTACTTAAAATAGAACTCCATAAATTTTAACTGTTATTTTTAGTAAAAGTCAGGCCCTCAGCTAGACACTCAAGGTACAAAATAGTTTATTTCCCCTGAAATCTGGAAGCTTATGCTCTAGGGCTAAGATCAATGCATGAAAGTGATCTTTGTAGTAGTGAATGTAAGTGTTATCTAGATGCATTCATTCAGTTATTTACTGAAGCTTACTCTGGGCTAGAAAAAGGAGAGAAGGCTCCGATCTTGTTGACTTTACAGTTTGGTGCGAAAAAGAGAGATCACTAAAAATTTGCAGAAATTAAAGCCAAGTTATAATTGCATATGTGTACCATAAAGAAAAGATGTTTCAAGAAGAGTATTTAGTTGTTTCTAAGTATGCAAAGTGGTCAAGTGAGATAAGAACTTGTTACCGTCAAGTGACAAGTCAGCGACTTGTTCATAATGATAGTTTCTTATAAGAGCGAATTCCAATAAGAGCTGTGGAAGTTGAATCAAATGGGCTGAAGACAAGGAAGAGATAAAGTGAAGACCCCGGTTTTGCTTGCTATATACTTTTAAGAGTTAAGATAACGGCATGCCCAGAGTGTTTTTGGAAACCCAGGAGAGAAGGATTTAACCCAGGCTGTAAGTTCCGGATCAGTCTCCTGGAGTAGCTAACATCCAGCCTGAATCTTGAAGATGTATAATTCATCAGTTGCTATAATGATGCCACTGAACTAATACCCACACAACCAATGACATAAAACAGTAAACATTTATTTTTGTTCTTAAGTCCATGGGTCTTCTCAGTCATCCTTTTGATCTGGGTCTGGCCTGGATAATCTCAGCTGGCCTTGGTCATGCATGGCTGATCCACTGTGAGTTGGCAGGTGGGCTGACTGGTCTAATATGGCTTCACCTGGAATGACTCAGCGCTTTTCCTGTTGGTCCTTCATACTGGAGCAGGCTAGTCTGTTTGTTCTCACAGGGTTGGCAGAGTTCCAAGAGAATGAGTGGAAATGTGAAAGGTCTGTAGAGACCTAGGCTTGGAGCTGGCATGCTGTGACTTCCACCAGCATCCTGTTGGCTCAAGTATGTCACGTGGCCAGTCTGGAGTTCAGGAGTGGGGAAGTAGATTTCATTCCTTGAAGAGACTTGCTTTCAAGTAACATTTCAGAGTGTGGGTGTGGTAGGACTGGATAATTAGAACGACTGTTGCAACCAGCTTATCTCATTGGTAATTAATGCTTTTTGTTTGTAATGATCCCTTAGAAATCTTTCTTCCAGAGAAAACTGAAACTTAAAATACTTCATATTGAGATATTTTACTTGTCCGAATATATTTATCAGAGTGTATTTGGCATCTTGCTGGCTGGATAGATGGATTTCTAGAGATTAATAGCCTCGACACCATTCCTTGTCACTCTTAAAGTATAGATGTAAAGTGAGATAAGTTGAAGAATGAACATATTTACCCCTTTTCAGCTGCTCATATGCTCTCCTCTTTTTCTAGTTTTGTCACCCACCTTGAAAGGAAGAAGTTGCTAATTTTATGTGCCAGATAGTATTTGGGCAACAAATCTATCTGGTGGGTATTTTGAGGTGTCTCAAAGAACCTAAATCTAAGTTCCGTCCTGTCTTAGGTGATTTCTGGCTTCCATGTCCTATAGCAGACAGATCCCGTGGGTCCAGTGCATCTTCCTTCCCTGTCCCAGCTCTACTCTACTAAAACTGAAGCATAGTTTGCATCAGACCTTGCTCTGAAACCTGACCCTTTCCTCAGGATTTAGATTTAGGGAGTGGAAAGTATGGTGGTCTGAAAGGATGAAAATGAAGCTGTAATTGGGCCTTAAGTTCAAAGTCTCTGCTATAAACCAACTTTTGCCAAATAGTCTTACATAAGAGTCTTTGAGTTCTGGCCCTGATATTAATAAAGTGGTGCTTTATTTCTCCTTCTGGTAATGTTTTTGTGTGTGACTCTCTCAAAAACCTCACCATAATTCCTAACAGTCTCCAGGCCCTTGAATTTCTCAGAAGCGATGTAAATAAGATTGTCAAATGAAGGCAACAGAAATGGTGGAGAGAAACAAAATGAAGATAGTACTCATATTAGATGACAACTTCATGCGTGTGATAACTTGCTGATTTCAGTGTGCAGAAATTTCACCAGAATTTTTCATCATTTCATTTTGCATGATTTCATGCTTTTTCACATTTCCTTTGAAGCTTCCCGAGCTCAAAAACATGGGAGCTAAATGAAGAAAAATGTGTTTTCATGAATTTCCCCTCATTACGGCCAAGAACGCTTAGGCATGCATTGACCCTATTTGAAGATGTCTCCAGGGACTGACAGATGGCATTGCTCTCCATCCCCTGACATCTCTGTGATGTGGCTTGGGAAGTCAGAATGTTCTAGGCAAAACTCTATAAATTTCCAGTATTGGTAGTTTCAGAATAAAAGAAACATGTGCCTATGTTAATTACTGTGTGAGTCATTTCTTAAGTTAATCTTCATTTGTGATTTTTACTCATTGTAGAAAAATAGAAAAAAATAGGAAAACATTTCAAGATTATAGGCTACCAATATAGGTATTTTTTAAAAAATTAATAACTTAAGCCAAGCTACCACAATATGAAGAATAAACAAAAATAAGAAAGTGAAAAGAAAGACTTTCATAACAATTTATAGTATTCTATCATGTTTAGGAGTCCCTACTGGAATAGAAGTAAAGTTATAGACTAAAGAGATGACTTTGAAATATGGTTGAGGGTGAGGGCCATCAAGCTATTAAATACAGCCCATATTTTCTCTCATCAGAACATTATATTAACATCAAAAAATATAACTAGCACACAAAACCAATTTCTAGAGCAAAAATTTTAGAAATTGTATTGGAATTATAAAGATGCTTACAATAGCACCTAGCATAGTATGAAGGCTTAAAAAATTACTCACTGTAGGAGAATGGAAAAAAAGAATATGACAAGAAAAATTTTAAGATTGTAGACTGCCAATAGAGGGTTTTGGCCTGTTAAAAAATTATTAGCAGTAAGAGGAAATTCACCAATTCCAGTTGCCTTGTTGTTATGCAAAAGTTAAGAGTTTCATTCTCCAGATTAGCTATCTATAAATATATTGATCCTGAACACTTTGGGGTCAGCACAGAGAAATACCTGAGAGCTAGGTTGCTTTAGTAAACCACATTGTAGAATTTGGCATTGAAAATATATCTTATTTAGTTACATGCAGTATAGACAAAGGAGGTTGAATAAAGAAAAAATATTGTGGACATAAAATAGAATCCAATTCAGCATATTCTCCTTGTGGAGAAATAAGCCTTTGTTTTCCTTAGTGAGGTTCAAGGAAATTCAACAGTTATACCTGTTTCCTATTCTCCATGATCTTTCCATGATGCATTTAGCAGGAACTGAATCAAAGTAGATTATAGTATAAAATTCTTGCTGCTTCTGGAAACTAGGTAGGGTAAAGAAGGCCAAAACTATTCTTTCAAAGCATGGAAAGAAAGAAAAGAAAGAAGGAAAGAAAAAGGAAGGAGAAAGAGAGAGAGGGAGGAAGGGTGGGAGGAAGGGAGGGAGGGAGAGAGAAAAGGGGAGGGAGGGAGGAAGGAAGCAAGGAAGGAGGGAAGGGTGGGAAGAAGAAGGAAAAGGGGAGGGGAGGGGGAAGAAGAAGGAGGAAGGGAGAAAGAGAAAAAGGAAGGAAGCAAGCAAAGAGGGAAGCAAGGAAGGAAGGAAAAGAGAGAAAAACTTGGCTAGACAGAATCCTTCAGGCAAATGTTTTGACTGGCAAGGGAAAAAATATTTATTGAAGAAAATATCCACAGGCAAGCTTTGAGCTTCCCAAGGTTTTGTATTAAGGAAACTCATCACCTGTTATTTTCAGCTTTAATAATCTAAGAGTATGCTCATGATTTCAACTATCACATATTATAGATGACTTCCTAAACTGCACCTTGCTTTTTGACTTACAGAGATCAAAGGTACCAAAAGTGTGGATTGGGTGGAATCACCTTCTGTGATTTCTATCAGCCACATGACTTCCCCAAATCATCAAATTCAAATAAAAACATCATGCTTGCTATGCAAACACCCAGCTTGCCCCAAAATAGCATAATGATGCTACTAAGTTTAGAGCCACCACAAACTCCAAATTTCTGCAGAGTGACTTACTGCCATCCAATTGTCCCTCCAACACTCCAGTCAATATATCCAAAAATCGTTCATCACTTAATCCAACTCCAGCCTCTCAAATAAACTTCTCTTCCAGACTTGGTTTCTGTTGTAATTGGCTTCTTCATTCTCCTACCCACTCAGGACATCTACCTCCTGTCTCTTTGAGGATTCCCATTTTTCCATTCTCATAGCTCCTGTTTTCATCCCATTGCCAAGTCTTAGAAAATTCACATGTGTCATTGGTAGGATTTTTTCTTCTTTCATCCTTGTCTAATCCCACTATTTTAGGTCAGAGTCAGAGGAATGCCCAGCTTGCTCTATTAAAATATTCTGATTACAGGTTTTCCTAGCACCACATCCTACCCATTGTAATCTATCCTACACACTACTGTAGGACTGATTTGTCTCATTCAAAAAAATTAATGACACCTTGGCAGACAACATGGCATCGGTTTGGGGCCAGACAGCTCCCCTCAAATTCTGTCTCTGCTACTTTTTAGCTAAGTTCTTTCAAGCTAATAGCTTAATTCTCTAAGTTGCATGCAGGATTTCCACCTCTAAAATAGAGGTAATAGTTATTTGTGTAAACCAGACAAGCTCTGCTCTTTATAAATTAGCTTTTCACAAAATTGCTTCAAGATTTATCTATGCTTATCTCCCCCAATCCTACCCCCAATTTATTCTCTATATATATCCAGAGCGATCTTTTAAAAAAATGAAAATCTGCATGGTCTCTTCTCTGCTTGAAATCATGCATTAGAATTACAATTCCACTGGGAATAAAATGCAAGCTCCTCAGCATGGCCAGCAACCCTACCTGATCAAGTACCTGCAAAATGCAGTACACCATTTTCCTATCACAGACCTGCATCATTCCTGTATTGCTCTAGCTTCCCTAACAGACAGCACTGGCTTCTGCCACAGGGCTTTTGCACGTTTCTGCACAACTAAGATCTCCCAAGGTTGATTCCTTTAAACCACAGGTTTCTAAAAGTGGACTTCATGAGTCAAATATATGTTTTAGATTTTTCGTAGACACTGCCAAATTCCTTTTTAATAAAGTCTCTCTTTACTGAACTATGACAGTGTCCTATGCCAACATAAATATTAAGTATCTTAAATACCGCTGATCTGCTTCCCAAGTCTTTTCATGTTTCTTTATTTTCCATTAGATAACCACAATTATCCACCCATATTCGTCTTCCTATTAGTTTCTTATACAACCCATGTCTTCACTTCCGGTCCTTCACAGAGATTATCCCCTTGTTTTCTAGAACACACCTGTAGCACTAACTCCCACATTTTCATTCCCAGGACTTTACCTGACTAATTCATAGCCATCCTTCAATCATCAGCGCAGATGTCTCTCTTCTGCATATGTTTGACAGTAGGATCTAGGTTGGAGGGCCCTCTGAGGTGCTTCCAGAACACCCCACATGCCATCACCATCATATGTATAACATTGAATTTTAGTGTCTATGGTTAATTCTCTGAACCCACAGTGGCTTGTATGCACCATAAGGACAGGGACTGTGACTATCCTCTTCAATGCTGCTTCTCTAGCACCTAACCCAATGCCAGGTGGATTTGGGGAGTTTGGTCACTTTCTGCCATGGCTACTATCAGTTCATCTCAAGAGCTCCCTCTTCCATTGCTCCTGAATTCTGGAGACTGGCAAGAGAATACATGTTGCAGCTACCGTTTATGGACTGCCTTCTATGTGCTGGGCATTTGTCAGTCTTCTATGTCCTCATCAGTCCTCATGACAACCCTATGACAGAGGTCTCTTATGATTCCCACTTTGGAGATGAGAAACTGAGGCACAAGGAGGCTAGGGATTTTTTCCAAGTTCTTACAAGTGATAGAGGAGCTGAGGGAGGGATCCAAGCAGTATAAATCCATAGCTCGTGTCCTCCAACCATTATTCTTAGGCTTTAGGTGAATCAAATGTTCGATTTGTTGAAAATATGTTCCAGTGATTGTTAGGAAAGGGAGCTTGTCAGGGTCATGCTCAGAGCTTACTGATTTTAAAGTGTCAATGCTATCTGCTTCTGCAGGGTGCTTCCTGCCACAGAACATGATTCTTTCCATAATTCCCAAACTACTCATTGGCCACAGCTTCCCCATTCAGGGCATTATTATCAAATCAATAAAACAGTGTGAAAAAAAAGTGTCTCTTATTTCCTCACAAAGAAAAATTCAAAGTCTCTATGAAAGGGTACATAAGCAGTTAGAGGTCTCAGCTGAAAAAGAAAATGACCATAAATAGAATCCATAAGGGCTGAATGCAAACATATTTCTAGAACATATTTAGAACATGTCTTCTAGAACGTATTCAAAACTCTCTTGGCCTAACATGCAGTAATGGCACACACACCAAAAAAGGGATTAATTCAATCAATGGATTTTATGATTCTTCCTACTTCTCAAGGTGCCATGGTTTTGTAGAAATTTAAATTGTTGGGTGCCTGGGTGGCTCAGTTGGTTAAGCAACTGCCTTTGCCTCAGGTCATGATCCTGGAGTCCAAGGATCAAGTCCCACATTGGGCTCCCTGCTCAGCAGGGAGTCTGCTTCTCCTTCTGACCCTCTTCCCTCTCATGCTCTCTCTCATTCTCTCTCAGTTGAATAAATAAAATCTTTTAAAAAAATAAATTTAATTCTTAAGCTTAATGTACCATCACAGTAATTGAATTATCTTAGTTGCTTGGTATTTTTGTTTCCTTTCTGGCTTTTGATTTTTCCACTTCTACCTAACTATCATTATAGTATTGACATGTTTATGATAATCAACTGCCTTAAAGTGCTTTAGCAAGGGTGGGAGAGGGGAGATGGAGACAGAGAAGAAGAAAGAGAGAGTTAATTTTATAGACCAGCACTATTTAAAATGAGTCACATATTAGTAACTTTAATCTAATAGCCACATTTTAAAAAGTAAAAAGAAATTACTTTTGAGATTATTTTAATAATGTATTCTATTTATCTGAATACATCCAAAATGTCATGGAATTAAGGCACATGTATTAATGAGAAATATTGCATTTTTTCTTAGTAAGTCCTCAAAATCCATTGTGCACTTTATATTTATAGCACGTCTTCCTTCAGTTAGAAATTTAGTTCTTCTTAGGCACATTTACATTTCAAGGGCTCAATAAGCTACTCCATGGTAGCTGGTGGCTACGTATCAGACAGGATACAGTCACAAAGTATCTGTAGAAGTTACTTCGCAGCTCCATAGAAAAGCAGAAGTATGATGAAGAGCTATTGGCTCTGAAAAGCATATTACAATTCTTTGCCTTCTGTGTCTCTTTCTCCCTGGTTCGTATTAAAAAAAAAGGGAGGGGGTGAAAAAGGAAGAAGATATTCAGCATAATGATCTTAATTCAAGTGTGGTTTCCCATCTAGTGGAGGCCAGCAACCACAGTAAATGGGAACATTCTGGGTATCCCTGATGTTCAGAGCAAGAACCATTCATATTTGGCACAAAAGCTGGATTCCCACAGTGAGGAGAGATGGAAAACAAGAACACTGTTCTTATACCAGTAAGTGGGACTGGAGCAATGATCTGTGAAATGGTGTCCTGGAAAATTCTATCCCAGGCGCCCCCACTGTAATTGTTTTTAAAATGGTGGCAAAGCAAAGAGCATTTCACAAATCTTTTCCTAACCACCCACTGGAAAATGTGAAGGCAGAAGTCACCCGCTGCAAACAGACAGAGCATCACGGACCACCTGCACCTGAGCTTCTGAGCAAAGAGGGCTCTTTGTTTCAGGCAGTTGTAATGGAGAAGTGGCCTTTGTTTTGCAATCTATCTAATCTATAAATAGTAGGGTTGCCATGCATCCCATATTGAACCAGACAGCCCAGTATCTGAACTATCCATCTGGGATCTGATTTTGCTGTTATCAATGGGTGTCTGGGGTTGTTTGGAGCCCGAGAGCCTCTGGTAGTGAAAGATGTCCCTTGTCTGTGTTGGAATATTCAGAAATGGTTATTAAGACGCCATGAAGGCAAGTAGACTGCCCAGATTCCCTGCTGTCAAGAAGATGCTATAAGATTTGAAAAATAATATTTATTTTTCACTTCTATTTAATGGGAATGATTCAGTCCCAGGAAATAAATCATGGAGACGTCAGCTAGGGAAAACCTTAGATGCCACTAAGTGTTGTTTCAGACGCCAGTTAGTGTAAGAACTCTGCAAAAAGGCCACCAGGTTTTGCAGCTCACAGAGTGATGGAAAGTGAATATTCTTTGTAAAGCAGACCATTCCATTAGGTGTTCAATTCTTAATCTTTTACTCTCAATCCTTTCTAATACTAAACTGTGTTTCCCATATTCCATTTTTTTTCTAATTAAAATTTTTAAAGACTTCAAAGAACTTAAAACATTATCTTCTACATGACAAATCCTCAAATATTCTTCAAACCCTCCCCAGAAAGACTTTTTTGCCCAAACTCATGTTCATATTTTCCTCAGCTATTATTAGACATGGTTTCCATATCGCTCACTGATTTGAGTTTATATAATTTTTGGAGTTTTGGACTGATTTTAAAATACATAATTTGTAACCAAAGATTATACCATAGATTATTTTATGACTAAAATTTCTGTAGAAATGTTTCCTTTCATTTATATTTATAATAATGCAGCCTAAGATTTCATGTGATTATGTGCCATGACTAATCTTCCCTCTTTTCTTTGATTACTTATAATTTTACTTTTGTTTTCTTTAGACATATTTTCCCTTTTCTATTATGAAATAGTTTTTAACATACAAAAAAAAATGGAGTAATTAAAAAAACTAGTCATTATATCCCACACAGAGACTGAGCTTTTTAAACTGTTGATATTTGGGCGCCTGGGTGGCTCAGTGGGTTAAGCCTCTGCCTTCAGCTCAGGTCATGATCTCAGGGTCCTGGATTGAGCCCCGCATCAGGCTATCTGCTCAGCAGGGAGCCTGCTTCCCCCTCTCTTTTTGCCTGCCTCTCTGCCTACTTATGATCTCTCTCTGTCAAATAAATAAATAAAATCTTAAAAAAAGACCTGTTGATATTTTGCCATATATATGTATATATATTTTTTTAATAAGAAATATAATGGCATAAAAACAGGCTTTTTGTTTTTTATTTTATTTTTTTTTAAATTTTTTATTTTATTTATTTGACAGAGAGAGATCACAAGTGTGCAGAGAGGTAGGCAGAGAGAGAGGGAGAAGCAGGCTCCCCACTGAGCAGAGAGCCCGATACTGAGCTCGATCCCAGGACCCTGGGATCATGACCTGAGCCAAAGGCAGAGGCTTTAACCCACTGAGCCACTCAGGTGCCCTAAAACGGGCTTTTTAAAAAGGTTTATTTATTTATTTTAGAGAGAGAGAGAGAGAGAGCATGAGTGGGAAGAGCAGAGGGAGATGCAGAGAGAATATCAAGCCCGACACAAGGCTCCATCTGAATACCCTGAGATCACAACCTGAACCAAAACCAAGAGTTGTGTGCGTAGCCTACTGAGCCACCCAAGTGCCCCCAGGCCTTTTTAAATAGCATCCCTGGTACACCTGTATATTCCTTCCTCAAAGTAATCACTGACTCTGAAGTTAAGTGTATCCTTCCCATGGATGTTTTTCTACTTTTCTCCATATCTAGCCATACCTATATTCATATTAATATTCACATACATATCTAAGCCATCTCTAACTATATCTATTGTTAGATAGATACCAATCTGGAATGGAGTTTCTGTCTTGCTGAGCTGGAAGGAGGAAGGGAGCCTATAAATCTTCATTGAAATACCAGAATCTTGCAATTCTTACTGAGTTTAGATTGTCTTGAAAATGTTTCTTTATTTTCTATATGCTTATAGGACCATTTTAATAGATTCAAGGTTTCTTTTTTTCACCAGTTTCTTGGGAGAGCAAGTCCACAGAGCTCCTCATGATATCTTACCAGTAGTGGGACTCCTAACAATAGTTGATAACATTTTAACATAAGCATATTAATATATTTTCCTTTATATGTTTTGTGCCTTACTTAAAATATTTTTTCTCTACCCTAAGGCCATAAATTTATTCTCTTATATTTTATACTACTATTTTAAATGTTTTAATTTTCATTGTTAGTAGTTTAACCATCTGCGAATGGTGGGAACTAGGAATATAGATATTTTTCCTGCATATGAACAGCCAATTATCCTACCACCATTTATTAAATAATGCATTTGCTCCCCCAGCAATTTGTAATTCCTTCTGTAACACTGTGTATGGTTTTAGACTTTGTATTTTAATCTACTGGTCTGCTTACTAATATACTATATAAATTATAATAGGTCTTAATGTCTGAGAGGGAAGACCCCAACCCATATTGCTCATCTTGAAATTTTTCAATCTTGAAAATTACTTATTTACTTATTACACATTTCTTGTAGCTTTGTATATATAAATTTGGGGACCAGTTTATGAAATGTTACTGAAAAACAAAAGTCAGTCATGATGAATTCTTGTTTGCATTTGTACTAACTAAAATGAGGTGAATTAAAGTATTTAAAGCATTGAATCCATAAAAATGGTATACCTGACAACTTACCATTTATCTTATTTATTCATTTATTAATTGCTGTCATATATTTTTCTTTAGCATTATTCTGTAAAGATCTTCCACATTTTTGTTAATTTTATTCCTAGGTACATACATTTGTGGTGATTTTACAAATGTTTCCTTTATTTATTAATCTAATTTTTGTCACTAGTTTATATGAACAATAAAGATTTTTGCTTATTCCATTTATATTAAGGAAGTTTTCTGAATGTTCTTCCTAGCTTTAATAGTTTCCTGTAGTTTCTTTTGGAATGTATTTGAGTATCTGATCACATGTAAAAAATAAAATTTATGTTTATTTTTTAAAAATTTGTATGCGTATACTTTTTCCTTTACTTAAGTTTGGCTAAGATTTACATGCAATGTTAAACAGAAATAGGAATATTAGCTATCTGTGTCATGATCCTAATTTTAAATGAAATAATAATGACATTTTATTTTACCATTGAGTAAAATATGTAAATTAGAAATTTGGTAACTAACTTTTATACCAATATCAAACTAAGGAAGTCCTTTTCTCCTACGACTAGGATAAAAATTGTGATGAATAGGTATTATACTTTATCAAATTCTTATTCTGTTTATTTTGATAAGATCATTCATATTTTTCCATTTGATCCTTAATGTAGTAAGATATACTAATAGATAATTATACCATCCGTTCCAGGGTAAAACAGTATTTTTATAATGTTATTTTCCTTGTAAATTGTTTGATTCTATTTGTCAGTAATTTATTTAGCATTTAGTATCTGTGTTTACAAATAGAATTGCTGTATAATTATTTTAATACTGTTTTTATTTATTTTGATGTTAAGTTTGGCCCATGCTGTGAACTTTTTATCTCTTTCTAGTTTTTAGAATTTTTTTTTGTTGTAATATAAGGATTATATGGACTCTTAAATATAATTTGGTGAAAATCACATATAAAAACATAAGATGGCTCTGAAAGGTAAAGAGAAGAAGGCAGACCAGTTCTGGGACACAGAGCCAAATATTGACATGATGGTGATTTCCCTAGATTTCCTTTTATCCTACTATAACCCAGACTTGTAGTTGAAGAATCTGACAATCCAGAAAAGCCAACAAGTGTAGACAAAGAAAAACCCCAGTGAAAACTTGTTCTTTTTATTCAAAATACTACGAAAGGAGCAGCCTAGCAAGACAGAAAACTTACTGCTCTACTAAAGCCAAACATCAGATAAAATGTGATCTTGCCCTACCCAGGTCAACAAAGCCCTATGACAAACATAAAGGCTTCTGCAACCACTATGATCTAATGAGACACCACTAGCCCCAGCTCTTGCCTGGCTGGGTAGGATCACAGAAGGTCATGCAGGGGATCAAGACTTTCACCCTTGTGAGGTGGTAATAAAGTCTCCCCAACCCCTCATAGTGGAAATTATGAGGGAAGCCTGGATTCCCCCCCCCCCAACCCAACAGTAAGGAGGTGCTCTTCCCCACTCCTACTGGTAAGGTTTTGGAAGAAGCCGAAGAAGACTCAGGACATTGAGCACTGCCCAGCTGTAACATGGCCATCCCCTATGGTGTTTGTCTATGGAAGTCATGTGGGAAGCAGAAATAAAACACGCTTTGCCCCTTCCAGTCAGGGTCATATCAGTAGAAGATTAATAGGAAACCAGACTCCTAGCCCCACTCATCCATAACCAGAAGACCCCCCTCACACTCAGGTGTCAATGAAGGTCATGGGGTGAACATGGAATCTGACTCCCAGCTGGTAGTGTTAAGGCAACCCACCTTCCCTTGCCAGAGACCCACACATGCATATTCAATTGATTTTTTTTACGAAGGTTCAAAAGCAAAATTCAGCGAAGGAAGGATAGCCTTTCTGAAAATGATGCTGGAATAACTGAACATTCAAAAGGAAATAAATAAAATAATCTCAACATCACATTTTATTTAAAAGTTAACTCAAAATGGATCACGAACTTATATGGAAAATATAAAAATTTTAGCATAAAATAGAAGCACATCTTTAGAAGGTAGAGCTAGGCGAACAGTCTTTAGACTTGAGATCAAGTGCATGACCCATTAAAGCAAAAATTGGTATGTTGAACTTCATCAAAATTAAAAATTTTGCTCTGCCAAAGGGGAAAAAAAAGACAAATACTGATTGTGAGACCATGTGCCTCACAAAGGGTTGTATCTAAAATACTTAAAGAACTTAAAATTCAACCATAAAAATACCCCATAATCCATTTAGTAAATGGGCAAAAGACATGGATAGATCTTTCACTGAAGAAAATATATGGACAGCAAATAAGCACATGAAAAGATGTTCAACTTCATTAAAGACATGCAAATTAAAACCACCATGAGATATCATTACACATCACAGAATTGTTCAAAAAAATTTTTTTAAGTAACAAAACCAAATTCTGATGAGGATGGAGAGAAACTAGGTTACTCATGTATTGCTGGTGAGATGGTATAGTATAGCCACTCTGAAAACAACTGGGCATTTTCATTAAAAGAAACAAATATGTAACTAACATATATGCCATCAGTTGTACTCTTAGGCATATTTGTCTCAGAGAAATGAAGACCTAGCCACATGAAAACATGTACCTGAATGTTTATAGAGGTTTTATTCATAATAGTCAAAATCTGAAAACAACTCAGATACCTTTCAATGGAAAAATGGTTAAATAAATAACATTCCTCTGTAACATGCTATGTTAATTAATAATAAAATGAAATTAGCTCTTGATATACACAACTGGGCTGGAAATTAAGGACATCATACTAAATGCAAAGAAGCCAATCTCCAAAGATTACACACTGTATGATTCCACTTACATCCATTTTTAAGAGTGAAATGGAGAACAAATTAGTGGTTGCCAGGGGTTAAGTATTAGGGGAAGAAGGGGGGCCACCTGAGTGGTGGAATCAGTTAAGCACTGACTCTTGGTTTCGGCTCTGGTTGTGATCTTAGGGTCCTGAGATTGAGTCCCGTGTTGGGCTCTGTGCTAAGTGTGGAATCAGCTTGGGTTTCTTTCCCTTTGCACCTGTCCCCCTCCCTCGCCGCTCATTACCTCTCTCTCCTTCTAACATAAATAAGTAAATCTTAAAAAAGAAAGAAAGAAAGAAAGAAAGAAAGAAAGAAAGAAAGAAAGAAAGAAAGAAAGAAAGAAAGAATCAGGGTTGGGACTATAAATGGGTTACATGAGGGATCCATGTGGTGATGGAAATGTTCTGTATCTTGACTGTATTGATGACCGTGTCCTTTGTCATGATATTACACTACTATAGTTTTGCTGAATGTAGCCAATGGGGGAGACTGGATAAAGTGTATATGGGATTTCTGTAGTATTTCTTAAAACTGCTTGTGAATCTCTATTTTGAAGTTAAAAAGTTTCATTCAATTTACAAAATCTACAAAATACATTTATGGTAACTATACCTGCATTTCACAGCAAAGGGTGATAAATGCTTGTCCTCAAACCATCAAAGAAGTAGTGACTCCATCCCTTATTCCTCCAAACGTCATTAAAGACCCTGTGTTTCAGTGCAGTTGTCCACAAACCTCAGCTTATTTATGCATTATCTCACAAGTATATATTGAGTGTCTGCTCCGTGTCAAGCACAGTGCTATGGTAGAAATACAGTGTCGAGGGAAAATGCCACAGTTCCCATCTTTTATGAAGCACCCTTCATAGGGCTTTAGACAGAAGTGACTGAAAATGTCAATAAATAAACTGGGGTGCCTGGGTGGCTCAGTTAGTTAAATGTCTGCCTTTGGCTCAGGTCATGATCCCAGGGTCCTGGGAATGAGCCCCACATTGGGATGCCTGCTCAGTGGGGAGCCTGCTTCTCCCTCTCCCTCTGCCGCTCCCTCACTTATGTGCTTTTTCTCTCTCTGTCAAATAAATAAATAAAATCTTCCAAAAAAAGATATCCTTCCTTTAGAAGGATATCTTTTAGAAGGATATCTTTTTTTTTGAAGATTTTATTTATTTACTTGACAGAGAGAGAGAGAGAGAGATCACAAGTAGGCAGAGAGGCAGAGAGAGAGATGGGGAAGCAGGCTCCCCGGCAAGCAGAGAGCCTGATGCGGAGCTCGATCCCAGGATCCTGGGATCACGACCTGAGCTAAAGGCAGAGGCTTTAACCCACTGAGCCACCCAGGAGCCTCGGGAAGGATATCTTGTAATAGAAAATAATTACAGGACAGAATGGTCAAGAAAGACCTTTTTTTTTTTTTTTTTTTTGGAGATTTTATTTATTTATGTGAGAGTGGGAGACAGAGACAGTGACAGAAACAGCGAGAGCATGAGCCAAGAGGAGAGGGTGAAGAAGGCTCCCACTAAGTGGGGAACCCAATGTGGGGCTCAATCCCAAGACCCTGGGATCATGACCTGAGCTGAAGGCAGCTACTAAGCCACCCGTTCACCCCTAAAAAGACCTTTTGAGGTGTTATTCAAAGTGAGGCCCCAAAAATGTAATCAACTATCCAAATTTATTTGCTTTCAACTTATTTCTTGAATCTGTTTACATCTTTTTGTCTCTTCAGCAGCCATGTGTTTAAAATATTATCAACACTCACAGGGATCATTGGCCTTTTTACTGGACTCATCAGTTTACTTTCATTCCCATTCCACCCCAGTCTCCATATGATTAACATAAAAATCAGATCATTTCATTCGCTTGCTTAAAACTCTTCTGTTACTCCTAGAATAAAGGCCAAAACCTTCAACTTACCCCATACATCTACATGATCTTCCTCTGCCTACCACCACAGCCTGACTTCAGGCCAGTGTCCATCTTGCTCTCTCTTGTCAAGCCCACCAGTATTCAGGTGCTTGAATGTACTATTTTCTCTCCAACCTCAAGCCTACATAGAGTTCTGGTTCCAGCAACTTGGGCCATTACCATTGCCTTGTTAGATCTCACCTCAAAAGCCTGACCACCCCCATCCTAAATGGACACTATTTAACAAACCCATGGCACCCTTTATCTTTTCTTCACAGCACACATCAAAGATGTTTGAGCAATAATTTAATAAATGTCTGTTTTCTCCACAAGGCTGAGGACAGAGGGGATTGATCTGTCTTTCTCCATGTTATATTTCCAAGAAGAGCATATTGCTTGGCATATGTAGCTGTTGTGTAAGTATTTACTGATTGATTAAATAAATAGATGGATGAACTATTAGTTTTTATTAAGCATATTAAGATCAAAATATTAAGATTCAAAATATTATGATTGGATTAAATAGGGGTATGATAATATACCAACCCTTGAAATAATCATAAAATGATTTCTGTACATCATTATGGCCTTAAAATAATTGTATTCATCTCTCTTTTCAATGTTAATTTTTCTCTTTTTTTCATCATTTTTAAATCATGCCAATGCACATAAATACTGCAACATTTCCTCAAAATAAAAATTACAAAAGAATACAAGATTAGCTCTTACTACCAATTCCAAATCTGGGTCAATATGAACATGAACAAAGTTTTCCTGTGCTTAGTCAAGAAAAAATGATACCTTAGTCAATGTAATAGGGTGATTAAAAAAAAAAACAGGCTTTCAATTTGACAGTATAGGTGTAAAACCTTAGATATGTCCATTATTTACTTTTCACTTCATTTATTTATATGTAAAATATAAATATTACATCAGAATAATTATAATAATATATGAAATAATGTTGATGATTATGACTGAAACATTACAAATAAACCATAAGTAGTATATGTGATTATCAAGCTAATGAAGAATGCAACTACTATTGTAGGAGAAAGTTCTACTTCAAGAAAATGGAATGTGTTCAAGTCATATAGATGAAATAATTTCCACAAACAATACAAGTGCTAATTAAAGCTGTCTTCCTTGGGGCACTGGGTGGCTGAGTTGGCTAAACGTCTGAGTCTGACTCTTGATTTTGCCTCAGGTCATGATCTCAGGGTTTTGAGAATCACCAGGGGCCTCCACTCTGGGCATGGAGCCTGCTTAAGATTTTCTCTCTCCTACTCCCTTTGCACACCGCCCCCCCCGCCAAAAAAAGCTCCGTTTCCCTATATCTTAAATTAAGCTTTAGTAAAATTTTGCTGGGCTAGTTTGAATTATGGCATATGACTGAAAGCAATAAAACATTCAAAATATAAAAATTTTTGTTGATAGTAATTTCCTAAAATTAACATATTAAAAATGCATTCATATTTCAAAAGTCTCTGATTTGACTATTACATTATTATCAGTGGTTGGCAAACAATAGCCATGCCAAATCTAGCCTGCTATATTTTTTTCTCATTGAGGTATAGTTGATGTATCATATTATATTAGTTTTAGGTATACAGCACAGTGATTCAACACTCACGTGCATTACAAAATGCTCACCATGATAAGTGTAGTTACTGTCTGTCACCATACAAAGCTATTACAGTATTATCAGCTATATGATATTCCCTATGCTATACTTTTCATCCCTGTGACTTTTTTATTTTAAACCTGGAAGTTTGTACCTCTTAACCTCCTTTACCTGTTTTTTCTATCCCCTCTGGCAACCGTTAGATTGTTTTGTATATTAATGAGTCTGAATTTCTGTTGTTTATTCACTTATTTTGTTTTTTAGATTCTACATATAAGTGAAGTCATATGGCATTTGTCTTTCTCTGACTGACTTATTTCACTTAATATAATAATATCTACATCCATCATGTTGTTGCAAATGGCCAGACTTCATTCTTTTTAGGCCATGTAATATTCCATCGTGTATATAAGACCACATCTTCTTTAGCCATTCATCTATCGATGGACACTTGGGTTGCTTCCATATGTTGGCTATTGTGAATAACACTGTAATAAACAGGGTTCATGTATCTTTTCAAGTTGGTGTTTTTGTTTTCTTTGGGTAAATACCCAGCAGTGGAACTACTGGATTATATGGTAGTTCTAATCTTAGCTTTTTTTTGAGGACCCTCCATAGTGGCTGCACCAATGATATTCCCACAACTAGGGTGGCAGGGGAGGGCAGGTTCCCTTTTTTCCACATTTTCGTCAACACTTGCTCTTTCTTGTCTTTTTGATACTAGCTATTCTGATTAGTATGAGGAATGACCCACAATTAAGAACAGATTTTGCCTTTTCAAGTGGTTGAATAGCTCAAAAGAAGAATATTTCCTAACTTGTGAAATTTATATGAAATTCAAATTTCAGTGTCTGTAAATGAGGTTTTGTTGAAACAGAGCTGTGCCCATTCATTTATATATAGTCTATGACTGTCTTTATGCTACACCTGCAGAGTTGAAGAATTGTACAAAGACTATAAGTCCTAAAATATTTTGTATGTGACTCTACAGAAAAAGTTTGCCAACTGATATTATTATTATGGCATCATAACTAGCCTAATAGGAATTTTGGTCCTTACTAGGATCTCTGTGTTCCTTAATTCTGAATTTTGTGTGCTGACCCATCCTGACATTAGAATTTATTCTTCTACTGATTGATTTAAGATAATTAAACTTGCCTCAATCCTTTATTGTTCTTCATTAATTAGCTAAGCTATCTCCTTGTTCTTGGGCCTTCCCACACCAACCCCAAACAGCCTGTTGGCCTAGATCTTAAGTCTTAGATTAAATAACCTCAGAGCCTCCTCTCATTGATTGTCCACCTACTTTACCCAAATGTGCAAGTGAAAATGATATTGTGAAGCAGGTAACCATACAGCAGATCAGAGACTCCCTGAGGAAATTGTTATAAATGAGCTTTGTTTTTCTGAATAAGAATCCAGCATCCAGTGAAGTAATGATCCAATGTAAAAACATATGCAAATTTGCAAGCACAGTTAAAAGATCAAAAATGTATTTCAAAATAAAGAACTAGAAGGATCTCTGGAAATCATCCATTTACATCTTCTGATTTTCAGATGATAAAACTGAGGCCCATATGCATTATTTCCCAAGATGAGATGCAGCTAGTGGATATTACAGACCAAAACACACAATGCCTGTTCCCAGCCATACTGAGAAATTATTTAGCAATATAGTAATGAGTGTGTTCACTTTTTATGCAAAAATATTTGATGCATTATGTAAGGTGCATATAAGGTATAAAATGTAATTATATTTTATCAAAAGTTTGATGTATCTAAAATTTATGCCAATTTAAGAAACACTTAGTAAAATTAATCTATTTTTCTTCACTTACTTTCTTGAAATGTGGAATTCTGTTTTGTAATCATGAAGGTGGAGATGGGGAGAGTTATCCAGGAGTGAGGACACTGATTTAAATAGCTGAATAAAATCATATTCCTGCTACCAAAATTTAAATTTTAGTCATTTTTGTGTTTTCTCCCATCTATGTTTCCCTATCTACAGCCAAGACTTTCACTGGGTATAATACTTCTTTTCTTTTTTTTTTTTTAATTTTATTTATTATGTCATAGAGAGAGCATAAGCAGGGGGAATAGCAGGCAGAGGGAAAATCAGGCTCCACCTTGAGTAGGGAGCCCACATAGGGCTCTATCCCAGGACCCTGGGATCATGACCTGAGCTGAAGGCAGACCATTAGCTGACTGAGCCACCCAGGCATCCCAATACTTACTTTTCTATTTAAGAAATAAAGTAATAAAATTTGAATGACTAAGGAGTTTTGCAATGCAGTTTTATGGATGAATGTTCTCTACAGTGAGTTTTTTTTGTTGGTTTTATCCTTTCTCTGATAACGCAAGCCTCCAGCCTAAAATATCAAAGAGTATAATACTGAATTTTTAACTGGAAAAGAAACACAAAGGGAGATTTCATCAAAGTCATGTGGAAAAGGGAAAGATTGTGGACATGGTCATATCCTTTTGGCTAGATTTGTTATTGTGAAAATTATTTACACTTAATTTTGCACATGTAACACCATTAGATATATTTTTAAGATCCATCCTATACTCTGTCATCTCCAACTTCTTTGGCCCTTGGCAAGTACCCACCACATACAAGGAATGGCCTGAGTCAAAGTGTGATGACCTAAACCATCAATAAGAAAGACAGTGTTAAAGGAAGAGGATGAAAGGACATGAGGTGCCAGGAGTGTTGACACCTGAGTCAGAGAAAAAGTGCTCTTGACGATGTATTATTATTCCCCAAATTCATCCTTAATTTTCCACCAAGATGCACATTTTATTTTATGGCCGACCTAGGTTCTGGGATCTTCCATTCCTCTCCGAGTGATGACACAGGTGTGGCCTGGGATTTCTCAGACCGAGCTGAATTCTGGTGTTGGTAAAGTGTGAAGACAGAGGAGGGAATCTTGGGAGGAAGATACCAGATGTTGGATTAAGTCAAGGTAGATTGTTTAGAAACAGGTCAGAGATTTTAGCTTTCAAGTGAAATTTGATGCCATGCAATTAAAAATGCATGCTCTGCAGGGCGAAAATAATTAATTTAAATGAGATTTCAGGAAGGAGATCAAATTGATTTTACTCTCTCCCATTGAACAACTATGAATACTAATACCACAGTCATACTCTTAGCATTCTTTAAAAAAATTTAGAGAAACTCCATCCAATATTTTCCATTTAACTTCAATCTGCCTTTCTAGCCAGAAAAATCAATAATTACCATTAAAAGGCACATACAGAGTAACAAATGAAAACCTAGTTTTAGAAAAAATGAAGATGTTCCTAGAGTTTCTCCAAAGTAAACTTCATACACTCTACCTTATCTCTCTTCTGAGAGGGTCTTAAAATCATTGTTTTAACTCCCACAGTATTTTAAACTTAGCTAATAAATACTTCTGTCCTGCACATTGAAACTGTGAACTGAAATACATTTCCTACTAGAAATAAATCTAATATAATTAAGCTTTTTCTCTGTTGCAATGTAGTCTTGGCCCAGCTGGAAACCAAGAAGACTTCAAAACAGCCCTGATAAAGCAGCTGATTTGCAAAATTTCTGATTCAATTCAGTACTTCATACAGCTTTTCAAAGCTGTAAAATGTCATTGCATTCTAAACCAAATAATCCCTGTGGAATGTCTGTAGTACTCTCAACCCTACTTGTTTGGAAAGTTTCCAGGAGTCTTATATCTACACTTGCACATAAAAGAGAACAAAATTATAAATGTGCTTATACAGGAAAGGTTCACTACTTTAAGGAAATTTGGTGCTTTTTTCTTTAGTTTGTAGTATCTTTATGCTAAATTTCAGAATCAAAAGGTTGGAGACATTTTGCACCTATTAATGACTAGTTGATCTTGTCTCTGTTTCTCTAAAGTCCTGGTATGCATGTTTGTCTGTGTACATATGTGTGTGTGTGTGTGAGGGAGAGGGAGACAAAGAAAGAAAGAGAGAGTGTTCCAGCACAGTTTAACCCCCAAATTAACATATGTGCTCAAGTTAATTAGTGCCATCTTGTCTGATTGATTTGGCATAAATGCATACAACAGTCAAAAGTAGGCACTGGCCCATGTGACTGATCACCATTTATAATTACTAATTTTAAGACTGAGTACTTACTATCTGTCTTCCATTGCACTGTAAGCTTCATCAAGCAAGGAATCTTTTTTTTTTTTTTTCAAGAGAGGGAGAGAGGTGGGGAAGGGACAGAGGAAGAGGGAGAGAGAGAATATTAAGCAGGCTCCACACCCAGTATGGACCCCATGCAGGGATCCGTCTCACAACTCTGAAATCATGACCTGAGCTAAAATCAAGAGTCAGATGCTTAAATGACTGAGTCACCCAAGTGCCCCTGAGGGAAGGAATCATTTTTAAGTTGCCCAGCACATATTTTCAGCATCTAAAATAATTTTGGCACATAGAAGGGTTACAATACATATTTTATTATTTTGTTGTTGTTATTTATTTTCAGACAGGGAGAGAGAAAGAGCGGGGGAGAGAGTAATCTTAGGCAGGCTCCACACCAGTGTGGAGCCCAGCATGGGGCTTGATCTCACAAGCCCAAGGTCATGACTTGAACTGAAATCAAGAGCCTGAGACTGAACAGACTGAGCCACCCAGGCTCAATGCATATTTACAATACAATGCATATTTAATAACTGAACTACAATGTATAAAGTTGTGTTGGTAGAAAGACAGATATTGTTAAAGTATTCATCACAATGCCCTTATTGTTGCTTTTTGCCCTCTGATCCTTCCTTCCCCCTAACCTAACCCCATTCAGGCCACCTCTGTCTTGTTTTGTGCTCATAGCAATGGCTGCAGAGATGCTGGTGAGCCTCTGGGAAAGGATGGTCCTGTGCTCTACTACCCAGACTGACTGAGAGGAGATTATTGGTCAGACAAAACGCCAGAAAAGAAAATATGTCACCTATTTCTTTTTTTTTTTTTTTTAAGATTTTTAAAAATTTATTTATTTATTTGACAGAAAGAGAGAGAGATCACAAGTAGGCATATCAGCAGGCAGAGAGAGAGGGGAAGCAGGCTCCCCGCTGAGCAGGGAGACTGCTGTGGGGCTCAATCCCAGGACCCTGAAATCATGACCTACACCAAAGGCAGAGGCTTAATTCATTGAGCCACCCAGGCGCCACACTCTATTTCTCATACAGAACTCCAGAGAGCTGCTAAAGCAATGTGGTTACACAGGAGGTTTAAGAAGGAAGCTCTGCAGCTCATGGAGGGCTCCATGCTTGAGCACGATGCACAGCAAGAATAACATAAGCATAAAACAGAACAGAAGGAAGAAGCCTTATTATTGGAAACAAAGAATATTCAGCAGTTCCCTATTCTGATCAAAAACCATGGACCAAACAGAATCAACTGCTCAGGTGATGCTGGCATAGACAGATGACAATGAGGACAGATACTTCATAACCCATATTCAGACCAACGTGTCTTATCATTACAGCGATTTCCTAAAACTTTAACGTCAAAGCCAAAACAAATGATTTCTTTCACTTTTCAGAAGGGAGGCTTATAATATAAAATAAGTTGTATCATGGAGGAAATAGAAAATGTTAGGTCTTTGGTCCACTTTACTTACGTACCAAGGTTAATACCGCCATATGTGTCCAGTCTAGGGCTTGACAAACTGTGACCCATGGGCCAGTTCTGGCCTGCTTCCTGATTTTGGACAGCCCAAGGACTAAGATTAGTCTTTTTACATTTTTTTAATTGTTGAAAAATATCAAAAAAGGAAAATAAGGATAATATTTTGTGACACATAAAAATTATATGCAATTCAAATTTCAGTGTTGAAAAGAAAAGTTTGATTGAAATGCAACTATGCTCATTTACCTATGTCTGTAGCTGATTTTGTGCTACAGTAGCAAGTTTGAGTAGTTGAGGTGAAGAATCTATGTCCCACATAGCCTATATTTTACAAATCTGGTCATTTACAGAAAAAGTTTGCTAGCTTTTGGGCTAGTCTAAAAGGATTTAAAAATTGATAAGCTTTTCATTTCTTTCTTCCTTTGACAATATCTGTGGCTGTGCCCCAGGATTCATTTTCATTTTTGTGTCCCAGATATTAAAACGCAGAGAAGAGAAGCAGGAGGTAGGAGATACTTTATAATTTTTAAGGTACATTTTTCAAGCAAAATATTTGTGGTTGGGAAAACACACTTCCAAATCGCTAATTCAAAATTTCACTCTGACAGTAAAGGTAATATTGATAAAAGAGGAATAAATATCTGGGCTCAAACATTCAGAAAAGAAACTGGTGACACAGAACGCCATCAGGTGTAATGGGCGGGGAGACTTGTCAGTGCATCACCATCAAAATGTAGGCTGTAAGATTACAGTTCATGTCATCTCTCAGAAAACAAATAAAATGATCCCACAGCCTATAGAGAGTTGTCTTTCATGCTTGTTTGCATTTCTCAAAATGCTCCAGGTCCACTTAAACCACCCCATCTGCAGGTAGTATCATTGGTTCACTCCAACCTTCCCGTCCCAGCAACAGGAAAGGACAATGTGCTTTGAGGTAGGTGACCTCATTATTAAAGGTCTAGTGAAATTTGTCACTTTAAAAAACCACTTTTGGTGCCCCGGTGTGAGGACAAGGACAGAAGTACTTTCTCGTACTGGAGAAGGAAAATGTTCTATGTTACTCATTAGTTCTTTAATGTTTTTAGGTTTCCTTTGTTTTTTTTTTTTTTTTTTTTTGTTTTCATTTTCTAATATCTAATCTTGACTTTAAAAAATATTAATAATTAAATTATTTAAAAGCATGTGCATTACCGGATGAGGAATTTAGAATCTATTAATCAATGTTTAATTTAGGTTAGGTCTACTAAGCAATACTGATATAGATACCTCAGTTTAAAACAAACAAATCTAGGTTTTAAATTTTTATTTATTTGTTTATGCTTTCTTAGATATTCAAAGTAGAAAAGCATGGTTAATGCTGATTGGGCAGTTTCCCCTTCTGCTATAATCCACTTAGTTCAAGGACAAATGCCAGATCCATGTTCTCTCCAAGGAGAATATGTTGGAACTTGTCCTTTTTGATTTCAAAACATGAGACTATTGGTATGAAAATGGTAGTAGATTCCCTCTGTTGATTGAGAACTTATTTTTTGTTGACATTTCTGACACAAAGCTGTGTCGAAATAAATGTCTAGGCCCAGGTTGGAGCTGCTCCCACCTCCCACGGGCCACATCAGCAGCCCAAAATGTAGATAAGCTTTCCTGTCTCTGTCAGTGCTGTGCTTGATCAGAAACGCAGTAGAACCAGTCAGCCAATCAATAAACGCTAATCCAACACTAGCCCTATAGTTCCTTCCTTGCTCCTTATTCATTTTCCATTTTTCCCTTATTCCTTAATTTTAACCCTACAAACGCCTCCTCCCTTCCACCCCATTTTGCAGTTCTCTGAACTCCTGCAAACAGAGACTGCTTCATGAAGTGTTCACGTTTGTTTATATCAATTAAATGGTTTTCATCATTTTTAACAGCTCATTATGTCACTGTCTTATTTTAAACACATCAAAAGGGGCACCTGGGTGGCTCAGTGGGTTAAAGCCTCTGCCTTCGGCTCAGTCATGATCCCAGAGTCCTGGAATTGAGCCCCGCATCGGGCTCTCTGCTCAGCGGGAAACCTGCTTCCCTTCCTCTCTCTCTGCCTGCCTCTCTGCGTACTTGTGATCTCTGTCTGTCAAATAAATAAATAAAAATCTTAAAAAAAATAAACACATCAAAAGCTTTCGGAGCTTATAGGGTACTCGTTATTGATGGCCTCGCTAACTTCCTGTCTTTATGTTCTCCCATTCTGCTCCCTCTACAGACTATCTACTACTATCTACTCTACAGACTATCCACTGAGTTCTCATGAGAGCATGCTCTTTTAACCTCTGGATCTTTGTTCCTTCTTCTTGGAATGCCCGTTCCACCCCCTTGCCTGCTGTGAATTCTAGATCGCTTTCAAATCACTGTTCAAGATTCTCCTGTAATATAGTGTGCCTGACTCCTTCAGGTAACATTAGACATTTTCTCTGTGTTCCCATAGCACCTTACTTCAATCTCTATTTTAGTATTACATGTAATACGTTTTCATTGGTTTACTGGTGCTGCTCTTTTGCATGCCTTTTTTGCTCCTGGAGGTTGCCGATTGGGTTTTGTTCAACTTATTCTCATCTCCTCACAGAGGAGACGCTCAATGTGTCTACTGACTAAAAGAGGAGAGGTTAAAAATTTTATGTTCTTCCAAAGTGAGGGCTTCCTCTGAGAATGTTATATAATGGTCAGTCTATTAATTTTCTATTCTTTAATTATTTTCATCATTCATACTTTTTTCTAGAAACTTTCAAAGCCGTTTAGTTGTATATTGACCCTATACGTCGCATGCTTTCTGGGCTGTCTGTGCAAAGACTCAGGAAAGGCCCTAAAGCAGGACAGCAGAGAAATGCCCAGCCAAATGCTTGAGGTGAGTTAAAAACAAAACTACATGCTCCCTGAAATCAAGAGAGTCAGAAACCATGGACAGCAGAGCAACACAGTCATCTTCTACCACTTCTATTTCTAGCTTGTTGGAGTTTTTATCAAGTAGGAATATCAACTTTTTTTCTCATGTTTTCCCCACCTCTTTTAAATTCATTAATATAATTTGCATTAATTGATTTGCTAATGTTAAACAAACCTCCCAGTGCTGGAATAAATCCAAGTTGGTCAGGATGGAATAATGCATTTATATGTTGTTGCTGGAGGCACTACACTAATCTTATGCTCTGAATTTATATAATGTAAGTGACTTAATTCAGGAGTATGATGATTTTCTTTTCTCACACTCTTGTCATCATCAGGGTATGGGATCGGCCTCATAAAATGTATTGTGATTGTTCCATTTTTTTCTTTTTATTTTCTGAAAGACACTGTGTAAGAATAGAATTATTCAGTTCTTTAAATATTTGGTTGGGGGCGCCTGGCTGGCCCAGTTGGTAGAGTGTGAAACTCTTGGTCATGAGTTCGAGCCTCATGTTGGGTCTAGAGGTTACTAAAAACTAAACTAAAGCAAAATAAAATAAAATTTCAATTAAACTTGCCAGTAAAACTCCTATACCTGAGGTTCTTAGTAAGAAATCTATCAGTGCTAGATTTTGGTTAGTGAATATAGGAATAAGTAACCTGGTTTCTACTTCTCAATCTAGTTATGGTAAATTATATTCTTATAGGAACTTACCCATTTCATTGAAGCTGTCAAATTTGTAGTTTGTTTCCAAAATACTCTGATTGTTTTTAATCTCTTTGATATTTATAGTTCTGTCCTCTTTTGTTCTGTTACTTCTTTCTTCTCTTTTTCTTTCTTAATTTATCTCATTATGGATTAGTTATATTAAATTTTAAGAAAACCAATATTTGGCTTTATTGTTTTGTCTACTGTATCTTATTTTCTGTTTCATTGATTTATGCTTTTATTTGTTGTTTTCTCCATTGTTTCAATTTCTTTGGATTTATTTTCTTATTATTCATACAGACTTTTAAAATGAGACATATAACACCTGATTTTTAGCCTTTCCACTTTTCTTACAAAAGCATGTACAGCTATGCATTTATCTATAAAACATGACTTGGTTGCATCCCATACATATAAATACGTGGTATTTTTATTCTCATGTACTTCTAAGTATATTATTATTTACATTATGATTTCTTCTTTCATCCATGGGTTATTTAGCTATATTTTGGAAACATCTAAACAAACGGAGTTTTCCTATCTTTTGTATTTCTAACATAATCACATTGTGGTCCCAAGTTTTCAATGATTTCATTAATAATTTCTTATATATCCTTTACTGAGGAAGTAATGTTAAAATCTCCCACTATGATTTAGGATTGGTATATTCTCAAGTAATTCTTTTATGTGTATATATATACCAAGTAATTCTTTTACATATATATATATTTCTGGGCTGTCTCCATATATATATGGAGAAAGAGAGAGAGAAAGAGACACTATATATTATTAGGGATATGAAATCTTAAAATTTTCATATCTTCCAGAAGGATTTAGAGTTGGATTTTTATGTGGCAATCCTCTTTACTTCTAGTAGTTTTTTGCTCCCAGATCTATTTTGTCTGATGTAAACATAACCACAATAGTATTAGCTGATTTATCTTTTTCTGTATATTGAGTTTCAACCCTGTTGCATTCTTTTATGTTAGGTATGTCCATCTGGTCGTGGATGCTGTAGTGTGCCTCACATCTTTCTCATCTTCCTTTCCATAACACTAATGCATGGTTAGAAATTCAGGAGCATCTTGAGGAATCAGGCCATCTTGAGAATGGGACCCTGTCCTATTGATTGTACAGCAACAGCAGCCAAAGGAATCTGGTTTATGGCACCTGTAACACCTCCTTTCTATCCTTGCACATCTACATTTGGGTGTAAGCCACTTCTTTCAGTTTTCTCCTATATACAGCTGAGCTTAAACTGAACTGATACTCAGACATATGGCCTGCAGAGAAACTAAAGATGAATTTAGATGAACTGAACTCAACACTGCCTAAATAAATTTGATATCCAGTTATAAGCAATATCTTTTACACATATATATATAGAACTTAAGTTTGTGCTTATCTTAAGAACATACAGAATTTTGAAATCTAATATTTCCATAGGAAATTTTTAGATTATATATATTAATTCAAAGAAGATATTGGTTACTATATCAGAAAAATTATCTTGAGGGTGATGGTCTTTTAGGTGAGCTTTGAATAAAAGCTTAAGATTAAGATATGGAAAAAAAGGAAGAAGTTTGACAGTTATGGAGAAAGTAAGGGGGGAAAGACTCAGAGAGAAAGTGAGAGATCTGTATTAATAATAACTTTTTAAAATTTAGTGACTAAATTTTGGAGTATTTAAAGGGAGATAGTGGTAGTAGTTTTGGTGAAGTGGTTTAAATTCAAATTGTTAAAGTTCTTGAATACTAAACATAGAAATTTCCTTGTATGGAATGTAGTTTTGTTATACTGGGGTAATTTGACGAACTGGCTTAAAATTATGCTTTACTCAAGTTGAGTGATTTAAAGAAGTCATTTCGTTCCTCAGAGTCTCAATTTTCTCTTATGAAAAGGCATTATAATAACATCTTTATAAAACTGAACAATGCACATATGAGCACTTCCAAAAATTTTGAAGGGCTACAGGAATATAAACCATTATATTTATTAGATAAGATCTTTAGAGATTTATTGTCTAGTGAAGGAGACAGACAAGGAATTGGGTCATTCAGAACAGCATGACAAGTGCTCCAACAGATGTTCACCCAAATTGTACACAGATATACACAAGAAGAACTTCTTAAAAGCATATGGGGCAATTAGCATAGACTATTCCAAATGTGGAATGAACATGGCTGGCTGGTGCTTTAGGAAGTGTGGTCATGGAGCACATGTAGGACGAGTATAGTGAAAGACCAGTGAGTAATCCAGACCATAAACAGATTTGAGGTAAGGTTGGTGTCACTGGGCTACGGTAATAGTGGTGACAATTTCCCTCATTTATTTTTTGCAACAAATAGCTACTTAGCACTTGCTGTACAACACACAGTCTTCTAGATATGATGGAGAGAAACAAAACAAAGGAGCAAAGGGGGGAAAAAGAAACAGAGACGAACCAAGAAAGAGACTCTTTAACCATAGAGAACAAACTGATGGCTACTAGAGGGGAGGGGGATGGGGAAATGGGTGACATAGGTGATGGGGATGAAGGAGTACACGTGTGTCGTGCACTCGGTGTTACATGGATGTGTTGAATCACTCTATTGTACTCTCGAAACTAATATCACACTGTATGTTAACTAACCAGAATTTAAATAAAAACTTTAAGGAAATGAGTGATACATAGATAGAATTTCTGTCCTCTTAGTGCTTATGATCTGTTGAGGGAGCTAGAAAATAAAAGAGGTCTATAAAATAGTATCGATAGTGATAAATCAAAGCAAGAAGAAAAAGCTGGCAAGGGAATGGAAAATGGGAGGACCACTTATTTTAGATAAGGAGATCAGAGAGGATCCCTCTCAGAAGGTAGAGACTTGAATACAATAAGGAAGTTAAGTAAGCCCACTTGAGGATGTGAAATTCAGGAATAAGGACCAGGTGAAGGAAAACTCTAAATACATGAGGAGCAAGACGTTTTCAACGACCAGCAGGGAGACCAGAATATGCTAAGAGGGTAAGGGCAATGTGCCAGGGGGTAAATTCAAAGAGGTGACTTGGACTGGTCCATGGAATGATGTCTGTCACATGAAGGTATTTGCATTCTCGTCTAATTGTGATGGTTATTCACTGGAGAGATTTCAGGAAAGGAATGACGAGATGTTATTGTTTTTTTGGCAAGATCACTCTGTTTGCTCTGTGGAGAATGGATAAGGGAGAACAGGAGCGGCGTAGGACTCAGGACCAGATAGGAGGCACTGGATGTAGTCAGGTGAGATACTATGGTTAGAGCAGGGTAGTAGCTACTATGATAATGGCCAGGAGTGGGCATATTCTTAGGGTTGTGATGAGTATACTAGAAATAATATGGGAAGATAAGGTCATGTTAAAGAGGCACAATGCTTTAGAAGCCTAAATTGTAGTAATCTACAAGAATTGTAAATTGATATACCGAGGTCTAAGATTTGGCTTACAGAGGGGTTTTCCTTAGGTTCTGATAAGTTTTCTACAAGTTTAATTAATTATTTGCCAATATTTAAAAATCAGGATATTTCACATGAAAAAACCTGCATTTTCTGCTTGTTACTGAAAAATCAGCACATTTGGCAATGCTTACAACCACCCCCATGCTCCAGACTTGTTCGCTATGGCTGCAATTGATCAATGTCACCAGAGGCTGCCCCTAGAGGTGGGGTATCGATTGGGATGGGGTTTCATTTCTTTATATCAACTTCTTGTTCCTTGTACAGATTTGAGTTTGTGACTGCTGACCTAGGCCTGATAGGACACTGGTCAGTCGAATCTGCTCACAGCTCTATTATTTTTTTACTGCAGGGGTTTTCAACAGAACTCTAGGCACTCAGTGATATGGAACCTCAATCCCACTTTTATCTTTTTCGTGTACTTGGATTCCATCTAAAATTTAATTTGAAATAAAAATGTTTTCTTAAAGACAATTGTCATATGATCTCTCTGATATGAGGAATTTGAGAGGCAGAGGTGGGGGTGTTTAGGGGGTAGGGAAGGAAAAAATGAAACAAGATGGGATTGGGAGGGAGAAAAACCATGAGACTCTTAATCTCACAAAACAAACTGACGGTTGCTGGGATGGAGGGTGTGTGGAGAGGGTAGTTGGTTTATGGACATTGGGGAGGATATGTGATATGGTGAGTGCTGTGAAGTGTGTAAGCCTGATGGTTCAGATGTGTACCCCTGGGGCAAATAATACATTATATGTTAATAAGAATAATTAATAAAAAAAATGTTTTCTTAAAAAACTTTCTCAACTGATCACACTCCCCAGTCAGATAGACACTACTATTCACTTTGAAATTTTTAAGAATTCCAGTATGTTGGCTCTTGCCTTTTCATTCACAATCACTGGCTCACAGAGCACGTGGGGATTAGAACTTGGAGAGGAGACCGTCTGGTAGAGGGGACCCAAACCAACGTGTTGAGACAAGAAAAGCCTAATTAGATTTTTAAATCAAGATTTAAAGTTCAAGACATAAGCTGTGTGGTCAGGAGACCATAACTGATGGGAAAAGGCCAGGAGTCCAGGGAGAGAAGATACAGCCTCTTTTATAATTTGGCAGGAACACTCCTCTGGCCACAAACAGTTCCAGGGGATGGAGAGCTGCAAAGCCAGACTACCCAGACTGAACAACACTGGGAGCGCTAAATGTTCCTGGCTGAGAGTGTGCCTTCGGGGAACCACTTGGGCAAAACGCCGTTGCTAGGATTTTAAGTATCTTGGAAGACTACAAAAAGGTTTGCAAGCACTGTCAGGATGGGGTACAGAGAACGTGGTGGATTCTTTCTAAGAAATGAAAGTCTTAATGCTGCCTATAATGTCATTACAGTTTCCAGAAGAGCACGTGGGAGGGTCATGCTGTCTTCATGATGGGGCACTCTTAAAAAAGTTGGGGGTGGTAACAACCCCCCTAAAAACTCCTGAGCCAAACTGCCTAATACCTTTTATTAAAATCTTTGATGCTACCATCTACGAATATATGTGGCTATTTACATTAAAGAACAAACAGTATTTTCCGTGAAGCCTGCTGCCTGCTGAACTAGAAGTCATATCTTGGTGGGGTGGGGCATTCCTTACTAAGAGCAGAACCATTTTGCTTTTGATCATATGGAAGTTTCTGACCCTTCGCCTGCAACCAAATATGCAAAGAGAGAGGGTATTTTTAATGAAGAAACATGCAGACTATGAGGATTTTCTTTTGCTAACTATCCCTTTATCAGTCAGAGACAGACAGCCTCATGGAGAGATGAAATCAACCTTTAAAACATAGGCTGACAAAATTCATTGAAGGAGAACAAAAAGATTGGGATGAGTGATTGCCCTATCTCTAGCTTCCTACAGGGAAGTTCCTTATGCACTTATAGATTATTTATTATTTGAACAATTGCATAGTCTCCACATAAAATCATTTGGCAGGTGAAAAGAAACAGCCCAGTAAGCATCAAGAGGACATCTTGCTACAAATGAACAAAGACTATGCAAAATCTTCCTGGGATGCACCCATAAATTATAATTATCCTATGGATGCCAAGGCATGAGGATAGATACAACATGTTAAGCATGCTCAAACTGTATACCTCAAACCCTGAAGTAATTATTCTGGGGCCAAGACAAGTTATTGAATCTACCTACTGGGGACACTTCAACTTGATATTCTAGAATGGTGTGTTGTTTCACTGTATTGATTTTTCTAAGTGAAATAGTTTGCTTAGAAAACGTTGCCGCTGCAATGATACAGGAAACACACACACACCCACACCCCCACACGCACGTGTGTTACCAGTTACCAGAGCAGACCTTAGGGGCTTTAGCTGGCCTTAGTCTCTTACCTGCCACATGGGGCCTAATCGGTGATCTGGAAATGTTCGAATTCTTTTCCTTACTAATATAACATAGTGTACCCTTTTTAAAAATCTTTTATTGTTGTTTATAATTTTTATTTTTAAAAGGAGCTGATCTACCATTAGAATAGAAATGCCTGCAGCTGTTTTTAAGCACATACACTGCTACTTTACCTGGTTTTATTATATTCTCAGGTGAAACCTGTTATGTTTTTCATGACTCTATTCAAAAAGCATTGGCCCTTCTGAGCTCAAAGGGCCTTATGAACCAAAGATTGCTATTTTTATTAATTTACACTTCCTGCTTGCAATTGGAGAAAAATTTGCGTGGCCACCATTGAGAAAAATATTATAGTCTGGTAAAACCCACTACTAAAACAATATCCTCACAATGTGAAAATTAAACAATGTTGTATCATTGTTGCTTTAGTGTGCCTTTACTTTGTACCGAATTTAAATGCCTTGTTTCAGATGTTTATTAGCCATAGTATTTCATTAGTAAATGTCTGTTACATTCTTTAATGGCAAATTTGATGTGGCAAAATTACACTGCAAAGGAAAATAACAACTAAGTGAAAATGAATTTTATTCTTATAAGATTAGGAAAACAGAATTTCAAAGTATATCGGTTTTTCTCTAGTATTTTTATATGTCCTTGCGTTATGTCACACGGAAGGCAGAATCAGGCTGCCTCAGTCATTCCTTTGTACTTTATATATATCTAAGTACTTAATGGCAACTATGCTTGATAGTTATGTAGAACATTTCTGAAAAGTTTCACAATTAGCAACCTTACATGTAAACTAGCAAAACTAGCATGATATATAGTGATTATATATCATGATATAAAGTGTGCTTTACTTTCAGACGGAATGTTTTGAGCATTCAGGGTTCCTACTGGTAGCAAATGAAGTTCATAAAATAAAAGAAAAAACTTATTTTCTACTACTACAGGAATTTACTTTTTAAAAAATAAACTTGGTCTGGGGTGCCTGGGTGGCTCAGTGGGTTAAAGCCTCTGCCTTTTGGCTCAGGTCATGATCCCAGGGTTCTGGGATCGAGCCCCACATCGGGCTCTTTGCTAGGCAGGGAGCTTGCTTCCCTTCCTCTCTCTCTCTGCGTGCCTCTCTGCCTACTTGTCTTCTCTATCAAATAGATTTTAAAAAGTCTTTTAAAAATTAAAAAAAAAAAACTTGGTCAAAATGGGGGAAAAATTTTAAAAATAAATAATAGTATAATCCAGAGAAAAAGATTTTAAGATTGTTAAGATTTGACAGTGCTTTAATTATATAATCTTACATATTTAAAATTCCTCAGACATGGGGCACCTGGGTGGCTCAGCTGGTTAAGGCTCTGACTCTTGATTTCAGCTCAGGTGACCACCTCAGGGTCCTGAGGTCGAGCCCTGCGTTGGGCTTTTTGCTCAGTGTGGAGTCTGCCTGTGCCTCTCCCTCTGCTCTTCCCTCCACTCGTGCTCTCTCTTTCAAATAAATAAATAAACAAAATCTTTAAAAATTCCTCAAATAAAAAATTGAATGGCTGCATCATATCTGTTTGTGTGTGTGTGTGTGTGTGTGTGTATAAAACAAAGTTCTTTTCATCTTTTTCTTTTTTTAAAAATTTTATTTATTTATTTATTTTTTTATAAACATATAATATATTTTTATCCCCAGGGGTACAGGTCTGTGAATCGCCAGGTTTACACACTTCACAGCACTCACCATAGCACATACCCTCCCCAGTGTCCATAACCCCAGCCCCCCTCTCCAAACCCCCCTACCCACAGCAGCCCTCAGTTTATTTTGTGAGATTAAGAGTCACTTATGTTTTGTCTCCTTCCCAATCCCATCTTGTTTCATTTATTCTTCTCCTACCCCCTTAACTCCCCATGTTGCATCTCCACGTCCTCATATCAGGGAGATCATATGATAGTTGTCTTTCTCCGATTGACTTATTTCGCTAAGCATGATACCCTCTAGTTCCAACCACGTCGTTGCAAATGGCAAGATTTCATTTCTTTTGATGGCTGCATAGTATTCCATTGTGTATATATACCACCTCTTCTTTATCCATTCATCTGTTGATCGACATCTAGGTTCTATCCATAGTTTGGCTATTGTAGACATTGCTGCTATAAACATTCGGGTGCACGTGCCCCTTCGGATCACTACGTTTGTATCTTTAGGGTAAATACCCAGTAGTGCAATTGCTGGGTCATAGGGTAGTTCTATTTTCAACATTTTGAGGAACCTCCATGCTGTTTTCCAGAGTGGTTAAACCAGCTTGCATTCCCACCAACAGTATAGGAGGGTTCCCCTTTCTATGCATCCTCGCCAGCATCTGTCATTTCCTGACTTGTTAATTTTAGCCATTCTGACTGGTGTGAGGTGATATCTCATTGTGGTTTTGATTTGTATTTCCCTGATGCCGAGTGATTTGAGGCACTTTTTCATGTGTCTGTTGGCCATCTGGATGTCTTCTTTGCAGAAATGTCTGTTCATGTCTTCTGCCCATTTCTTGATTGGATTATTTGTTCTTTGGGTGTTGAGTTTGCTAAGTTCTTTATAAATATTGGATACTAGCCCTTTATCTGATATGTCGTTTGCAAATATCTTCTCCCATTCTGTCAGTTGTCTTTTGGTTTTGTTAACTCCTTTGCTGTGCAAAAGCTTTTGATCTTGATGAAATCCCAATAGTTCATTTTTGCCCTTGCTTCCCTTGCCTTTGGCGATGTTCCTAGGAAGATGTTGCTGCGGCTGAGGTCGAAGAGGTTGCTGCCTGTGTTCTCCTCAAAGATTTTGATGGATTCCTTTCTCACATTGAGGTCCTTCATCCATTTTGAGTCTATTTTCATGTGTGGTGTGAGGAAATGATCCAATTTCATTTTTCTGCATGTGGCTGTCCAATTTTCCCAACACCATTTGTTGAAGAGGCTGTCTTTTTTCCATTGGACATTCTTTCCTGCTTTGTCGAAGATTAGTTGACCATAGAGTTGAGGATCTATTTCTGGGCTCTCTATTCTGTTCCATTGATCTATGTGTCTGTTTTTGTGCCAGTACCATGCTGTCTTGATGATGACAGCTTTGTAATAGAACTTGAAGTCCGGAATTGTGATGCCACCGACTTTGGCTTTCTTTTTCAATATTCCTTTGGCTATTCGAGGTCTTTTCTGGTTCCATATAAATTTTAGGATTATTTGTTCCATTGCTTTGAAAAAAATGGATGGTACTTTGATAGGAATTGCATTAAATGTGTAGATTGCTTTAGGTAGCATAGACATTTTCACAATATTTATTCTTCCAATCCAGGAGCATGGAACATTTTTCCATTTCTTTGTGTCTTCCTCAATTTCTTTCATGAGTACTTTATAGTTTTCTGTGTATAGATTCTTAGTCTCTTTGGTTAGGTTTATTCCTAGGTATCTTAGAGTTTTGGGTGCAATTGTAAATGGGATGGACTCCTTAATTTCTCTTTCTTCTGTCTTGTCGTTGGTGTAGAGAAATGCAACTGATTTCTGGGCATTGATTTTATATCCTGACACTTTACTAAATTCCTGTACAAGTTCTAGCAGTTTTGGAGTGGAGTCTTTTGGGTTTTCCACATATAGTATCATGTCATCTGCGAAGAGTGATAGTTTGACTTCTTCTTTGCCGATTTGGATGCCTTTAATTTCCTTTTGTTGTCTGATTGCTGGGGCTAGGACTTCTAGTACTATGTTGAATAGCAGTGGTGATAACGGACATCCCTGCCGTGTTCCTGACCTTAGCAGAAAAGCTTTCAGTTTTTCTCCATTGAGAATGATATTTGCGGTGGGTTTGTCATAGATGGCTTTGATAATATTGAGGTATGTGCCCTCTGTCCCTACACTTTGAAGAGTTTTGTTCAGGAAGGGATGCTGTACTTTGTCAAATGCTTTTTCAGCATCTATTGAGAGTATCATATGGTTCTTGTTCTTTCTTTTATTAATGTGTTGTATCACATTGATTGATTTGTGGATGTTGAACCAACCTTGCAGCCCTGGAATAAATCCCACTTGGTCGTGGTGAATAATCCATTTAATGTACTGTTGAATCCTATTGGCTAGTATTTTGGCGAAAATTTTCACATCTGTGTTCATCAAGGATATTGGTCTATAGTTCTCTTTTTTGATGGGATCCTTGTCTGGTTTTGGGATCAAGGTGATGCTGGCCTCATAAAATGAGTGTGGAAGTTTTCCTTCCATTTCTATTTTTTGGAACAGTTTCAGGAGAATAGGAATTAATTCTTCTTTAAATGTTTGGTAGAATTCCCCCGGGAAGCCGTCTGGCCCTGGACTTTTGTTTGTTTGGAGATTTTTGATGACTGTTTCAATCTTCTTACTGGTGATGAGTCTGTTGAGGCTTTCTATTTCTTCCTGGTTCAGTTGTGGTAGTTTACATGTCTCTAGGAATGCATCCATTTCTTCCAGATTGTCAAATTTGTTGGCGTAGAGTTGCTCATAGTATGTTCTTATAATTTTCTGTATTTCTTTGGTGTTAGTTGTGATCTCTCCTCTTTCATTCATGATTTTATTTATTTGGGTGCTTTCTCTTTTCTTTTTGATAAGTCTGGCCAGGGGTTTATCAATCTTATTAATTCTTTCAAAGAACCAGCTCCTAGTTTCGTTGATTTGTTCTATTGTTTTTTTGTTTGTTTGTTTGTTTCTATTTTATTGATTTCTGCTCTGATCTTTATGATTTCTCTTCTCCTACTGGGTGTAGGGTTTCTTTCTTGTTCTTTCTCCAGCTCCTTTAGGTGTAGGGTTAGGTTGTGTACCTGAGACCTTTCTTGTTTCTTGAGAAAAGCTTGTACCACTATATATTTTCCTCTCAGGACTGCCTTTGTTGTGTCCCACAGATTTTGAACCATTGTGTTTTCATTATCATTTGTTTCCATAAATTTTTTCAATTCTTCTTTAATTTCCTGGTTGACCCATTCATTCTTTGGAAGGATGCTGTTTAGTCTCCATGTATTTGGGTTCTTTCCAAATTTCCTCTTGTGATTGAGTTCTAGCTTCAGAGCGTTGTGGTCTGAAAATATGCAGGGAAGGATCCCAATCTTTTGATACCAGTTGAGACCTGGTTTAGGACCCAGGATGTGATCTAATCTGGAAAATGTTCCATGTGCACTAGAGAAGAATGTGTCTTCTTTTGCTTTGGGATGAAATGTTCTGAATATATCTGTGATGTCCATCTGGTCCAGTGTGTCATTCAAGGCCTTTTTTCCTTGTTGATCTTTTGCTTGGATGATCCGTCCATTTCAGTGAGGGGAGTGTTAAAGTCCCCTACCATTATTGTATTATTGTCGATGTGTTTCTTTAATTTTGTTAATTGGTTTATATAGTTGGCTGCTCCCACGTTAGGGGCATAGATATTTAAAATTGTTAGATCTTCTTGTTGGACAGATCCTTTGAGTATGATATAGTGTCCTTCCTCATCTCTTATTATAGTCTTTGGCTTAAAATCTAATTGATCTGATATAAGGATTGCCACTCCTGCTTTCTTCTGATGTCCATTAGCATGGTAAATTCTTTTCCACTCCCTCACTTTAAATCTGGAGGTGTCTTCGGGTTTAAAATGAGTTTCTTCTGGCAACATATAGATGGGTTTTGTTTTTTTATCCATTCTGATTCCCTGTGTCTTTTGATTGGGGTATTTAGCTCATTAACATTCAAGGTAACTATTGAGAGATATGAATGTAGTGCCATTGTATTGCCTGTAAAGTGACCGTTACTGTATATTGTCTCTGTTCCTTTCTGATCTACTACTTTTAGGGTCTCTCTTTGCTTAGAGGACCCCTTTCAATATTTCCTGTAGAGCTGGTTTGGTGTTTGCAAATTCTTTCAGTTTTTGTTTGTCCTGGAAGCTTTTAATCTCTCCTTCTATTTTCAATGATAGCCTAGCTGGATATAGTATTCTTGGCTGCATGTTTTTCTCGTTTAGTACTCTGAATATATCATGCCAGCTCTTTCTGGCCTGCCAGGTCTCTGTGGATAAGTCTGCTGCCAATCTAATATTTTTACCATTGTATGTTACAGACTTCTTTTCCCAGGCTGCTTTCAGGATCTTCTCTTTGTCACTAAGACTTGTAAATTTTACTATTAGGTGACGGGGTGTGGACCTATTCTTATTGATTTTGAGGGGGGTTCTCTGAACCTCCTGGATTTTGATGCTTGTTCCCTTTGCCATATTGGGGAAATTCTCTCCAATAATTCTCTCCAATATACCTTCTGCTCCCCTCTCCGTTTCCTCTTCTTCTGGAATCCCAATTATTCTAATGTTGTTTCATCTTATGGTGTCACTTATCTCTCGAATTCTCCCCTCGTGGTCCAGTAGCTGTTTGTCCCTCTTTTGCTCAGCTTCTTTATTCTCTGTCATTTGGTCCTCTATATCACTAATTCTTTCTTCTGCCTCATTTATCCTAGCAGTGAGAGCCTCCATTTTTTATTGCACCTCATTAATAGCTTTTTTGATTTCAACTTGGTTAGATTTTAGTTCTTTTATTTCTCCAGAAAGGGCTTTTATATCTCCCAAGAGGGTTTCTCTAATATCTTCCATGCTTTTTTTGAGCCCGGCTAGAACCTTGAGAATTGTCATTCTGAACTCTAGATCTGACATATTACCAATGTCTGTATTGATTAGGTCCCTAGTCTTTGGTACTGCCTCTTGTTCTTTTTTATGTGGTGAATTTTTCCGCCTTGTCATTTTGTCCAGTTAAGAGTATATGAAAAAGCAAATAAAATACTAAAAGGGTGGCAAAGACCCCAGGAAAATATGTTTTAACCAAATCAGAAGAGATCCCAAATCGTGAGGGGGGAGAAAGGGGATAAAAAGAGATTCAGAAAGAAAAAATAAAGGAAACAATTAAAAAAAGAAAATGACTAAAGAAAAAATATAATAAAGAAAAGAATATATATATATATACACACACACACACACACACACACACACACACATATATATATATATATATTAGATAAACTAGTTAAAAACGTTAAAAAAGAAAAGGGTAAAAGTTAAAAAAAAATTAGCAGAAGAAGTTAGAAAAAAAATTGAAAAAGAAAAAAAATTAACTGCAAGGCTAAAGAATCATGGGGAGAAAGCCATGAGTTCCGTGCTTTGCTTTCTCCTTCTCTGGAATTCCGCTGCTCTCCTTGGTATCGAAAATGCACTCCTTGGTAGGTGAACTTGGTCCTGGCTGGGTTTCTTGTTGATCTTCTGGGGGAGGGGCCTGTTGTAGCGATTCTCAAGTGTCTTTGCCCCAGGCAGAGTTGCACCGCCCTTACCCGGGGCCGGGCTGAGTAATCCACTCGGGTTTGCTTTCGGGAGCTTTTGTTCCCTGAGTGCTTTCCGTAGAGTTCTGGAGGGCGGGAATGAACATGGCGGCCTCCCGGTCTCCGGCCCGGAGGAGCCGAGAGCCCGGGGCCCCACTCCTCAGTGCGCCCTCAGAGAACAGCGCCGATTTACTCCCGTCACCCTGGCCTCCGGCCGCGCTCTGAGCTGACCGAGCCTGTGACCTGTTCAAGGTAACCCCGAGCTTAGAGCTCACTCCTCGGCTCTGTCTCTGGAGCCAGCTTCCCCGTTCTAATACCTGTAAGCTCTGCGACACTCAGACACCCCCGATCCTTCTGTGACCCTGCGGGACCTGAGGCCACGCTGACCCTGCGTGGGCTTCACCCCGGTTAAGCCTCTGGAGCGATGTCCCTCAGCGGAACAGACTTTTAAAAGTCCCGATTTTGTGCTCCGTTGCTCCGCCGCTTGCCGGGAGCCGGCCCCTCCCCCCGCGTCTATCTTCCCGTCGCTTTGGATTCACTTCTCCGCCAGTCCTACCTTTCAGAAAGTGGTTGATTTTCTGTTTCTAGAATTGCTGTTCTTTTCTTCGATCTCCCCTTGGATTTGTAGGTGTTTGCAATCTTTAGATAAGCTATCTAGCTGATCTCCCGCTACCTGAAGTAGTCTCAGCCTGCTACTCTCCGCCATCTTGACTCCCCTCCCCCTTTCATCTTTTTCTACTGATAAATTTTCATAGACTTTTTTTCATTTTTTGCTCTTAGAGCTACAAATATAATGAAGACCTGTGTCTATAAATGTTTTTACTCTGTAATTATATTCCTCAAAGAGATTTTTAGACATGGATTATAGATTATAAACATTTTAAATGCTCATTAACATTTTGAAAATCTGTATTCCACAGATCTGTACAAATGTTAATACCTCCCATTCGTGCCTCTAAGGAGTATATACAACACACTATTCAAGGTGAAAATTTAAAAAAATGGTTCATTACTGCTGTCTTAAAGCTTACTTCTTTATTTTATAACAAATCTGAATTTTTCCATGTTTATTAGCCATTTGTAGTTTATTGGCAGATTGCCTGCTTTGTACTATAAGGGACAAGAAGTTTTCATCTGTGCAGTGTACTTTTCTGTGGGGAGTAGCCCTCCCTTAATCAGTAGTAATCTGTGGTTTAGTTCCAGTTGGCCCTGCCTGTTCCCACTCCCAGCCCTGATGCCGGCTCATCAGTAATCACGTGTTCCAAGTAGATCAACCAGAATCTCCATGTAAGCTTTGATACCTGGACATTGAAGAGGGATGGACTCCTGCTTTCTGTATTGATATCTAAAAACAATAGAGTGTGGGTCAGCCTATGCCCATCTGGCTGACATCAACCTGCCATGTTGAAAAGCATCGTTGAGTAAGAAGCCAAGCAGAAGCCAGTGGAACTGAAAGATGGGGAGAAAGAAAACATTTCCATAAATTTGTTAGTGCCCTGAGATCTAACTCTGTTTTAATCCATATAGGTTTTTCTAATAACAGGAGCCAATAAATAAATAAATTATATATGTATATATATATTTCAGTTTTTCTCATCTAGATTGTGTTTTGTTTCTGTAACATGAAACCAAAAATTTCTGGTTAACACAATCTGTTTCATATTTTTCTACCATGTGGATTCTTACCTTGGTTTGCAAGAATTAACATTATGGATATTAACTTATTAACTCTCCTAATGATAAGAATTATTTTCATAGTATGATATTTTCATTTCTGGAAATTGTAAAGGATTATGTTCACAAAAAATTAAAAGAATATTTTCTTTTCTTTCATTTTTATTTCCTTGGCTGATCATTATTATTTTTTTAATTGCATAGGCAATACATTTTCCTCCATAAATCAGTTAAATATTTGCCTTCGTATTTTTCCATGCTACTTAATTTGCATTTAGCTCTTTACTATAATTTATTTTAGTGTATGTTGTAAGCTGAGGCTTTATTATCATATTTTGTCCATAGATAACTTATGTATCTAAAGAATGTATAGAATATATCAGCAGTTATTCCTTCCCTACTAGATTATGACATATTTCTTTTTATCATAAATACATTTTTTATATGTACTATGATCTGTTTTTTGCATTAATATCCTGGTCCATTTTCAAAGTCCATTTAAAAAATTACTGGATTTTGCAATTTTATTTTAACTTATTTTGCAAAACATGTATAAAAAACATAGCATTACTATGTGATAAGTTTTTTTAAAGAAGCTTTATAAATACTAACATGTTTCTATAAATCTTGCCAACTAGGTATGATTACCCTCTTTTCACAGATGAGGAAACTGAGGCACACAGAGATTAAGTAATTGTTCAGGGTCCCATTACAGGGAAGAAGCTGACCCAGAATGAAAACCTAGATAACTTGGCCCAGAATTCATGGGCTTAGTCACTCACTCTCCCCTTACTCAGATAGAATGACAGAAGACAACAGATAAAGGATATATATGGAACTGGTGATAGCTCAGAAAAACCAATAAACCTGATCACTCTTTTGAATCTAAATGGGATTGCTTTATTAATTTAGGCATTATACTCAGCCTTGCCCTAACTCTGCTTCTCCATCCTGCAAACAGAAGAGTCTGTTGACATTCAGAGGGAAAGAAGGAATTATAAAGTGATCTACTTCAGGAGTCTTTTCATTTCCAGTAACAGATACCAACTCAGGAAATTAAAGCATCAGAGATATTCAAGTATTTCTCCCAATTCAGAATGACATTTTAACTTTCCTGATATCATATATGTTGCAAAAATGATGTTATTTTTTATTATCCTTTGTCATTGTAGAAAATGAATTTGCCTTATAAATGATGGCCTCTTGAAATAAAGGAAATATGTGTCAAGGATTGGGATTATACCTGTCTCCGGAAGACACTGCAGTCAGATGAAAAACTAAGAAGTCTGGACTTCTCCTGCCCTTTTCTGCTTGTCTGCTTCTTTCTGCTCTTTCTGAAGAGCAGCTGCTGCTTCTTTCTGGTAAATAGTATAGGTAGAGGAGGTCTACAACAGCTATTATGTATGTTGATGTATCCATCTGAAGAAAATTTTCCTCTATCAATTTATCTTTTTCTCCATCTTCTCCACTACCAATTACAGATTCCAGGGAAAGGGACTCTCATTTACTCATCTTGAGTCATAGACCTCATTTTGGACCGGTCACTTAGGGCCATTAGGTAGAGCACAGCTTGCCACTGTGGATATGTGTGGGAAGGCTAAAGGGTTTTGTGAGCTGAGAAGACACCCCCAAAGGTGTCTACTTAAAAACAAAAGCAAAAACCTCTCATTTTTTTAAATTTTAAAGTCAAGGTCATGTCAAGGTTTCTGGCATCATACGTGGTAGTTACTTGGCCACAGCTTGTCCTTTATACTAAGTTCTGATTCTTAGGGCTCACAACAACTCATGACTGTGGTTTTTCAGAAGTAAAAATTAAAACTTACTCTTTTGCCATGCAGAATAGGTAGATAAAGGTGGTGGAAAAGATTAGGTTGTTAAATTCTAAATATTTTTTCCCTTTAGTCTACAGACTTATAAAAAGTCTAGAATTTAAAAACTTTTGTTTGAATGTTTCTCTTTAGATTTGTGTAACTGAAATATCTTATTTGTGTAACTGAAATAGTGAATAGTACTAATATAACTTAAAAAAGTTAAAAACATGCATTATATTAGAACTTCCCTTTCCAGTTGATTTACTTAAGAAAATCTCCCTAAGAATAGTCTCTAAGTGTTCCTATTTGAAAACGTTAAGTATTTCTTGTTCATAATCCCTCTCTTCTCTTCCCCCCAAACCCATACACAAGGTTTTAAAACTTGGGACCCCTCACCAGAGATATTTCTTTCCCAGGTAGTCACGAATTACTTATGTTTTCAAGGACTTAACCGTATAGATTTTTTTTTTTTTTTTTTTTTGAGAAAGGAACCATGGCCATCTTTGCAGAACATTAACCAAAACCCAAAATGACTGCTACCTTTTTTCCACACTCATATTTAGTGGTTTCTTTCGTGTATCTCACAACCAAGCAGGGCTGGGTTATACAATGTGTAGAGCTCAGTGCAAAATGAAAGCCTAGGAGGCCCTGTTGAAAAATTACAAAGAATTTCAAGATGGTGATGGCAGAGCATTCCACCAAGCACGGTGGCCCTTCTGGGTGCAGATTCTGTCTGATTCTACAGGTTGCATGTCCATGAAGCCAGCTCACAGCCAAAGTGTCAGATGAAACAGAAAATTAACTTCAAGGTTTCATCAGTTAGTCTTTAAATATATTCTCACAATAAATGAACAGAACGATGAGTTCTTTTTTGGTGACAAGTGTAACTTCACAATCACAGCAAAGTTGAAAATTATAACAACTTGCAGAATGTAATATTCATATACAATTTATGAGTGGGTAGCTTAACCATGTCTGCCATGTTTAGATTCTATACAAGTGCAAGGTTCTAGTGAAAGATAGTGGGAAGAAAGGCAGGCAGGGACAACTCCCCATTCCTGCCCCCACCCCCAAGAGGAAGCTACCCTTAAAAGGATTTCAAGCCACCCTGGAAGGAGCTCTCTGCCCTTTCCCACGCGAGCAACTACCTGATAGGTAGATGGGTGCATGGGCAAAATCCTGATGGGGCCACTGGCACAGGGAGGGTTAATCAGATTAAAATAGCCTGCCAACAAGCCCATAAAATCCCCTAGACTTAAATGCCAAAATGCTACCCTCTTGGTCCCTCCCTCTTGGGAAGCTTTGTAGTATTGCTCAATAAAATTTGCTTTGCTGCCCATCACTCTTCCTCTGGTTTACCTCTTCATTCTTTGAAGAGGCGGGACCAAGAACTGAGGGCACTAAAGGAAAAGAAATCCTGTAACAGTTCTAGTCTCGGGACGCCTGGGTGGCTCAGTCCTTAAGTGTCTGCTTTTGGCTCAGGTCATCATCCCCAGCTTCCTGGGACTGAGCCCAGCATTGGACTCCCTGCTGTGCCAGGAGCCTGCTTCTTCCTCTCCTGCTCCCCCTGCTTGTGCTCCCTCTTGCTGTCTCTCTGTCAAATAAAATCTTAAAAAAAAAAAAAAACCAAACCAGTTCTAATATTATGTAATGCTTATTCTAGAGTTATTGTTTTCTTTTGGACTAATTAATACAAATAAAAGTATTATACAATTGAGGTAGAAAGAATGCTCCATTAAAAATAAACTATTCTGATGAAGAGAAAGCATTTTATTTCTTGTTATTCTACCAATACAAAAAGCAAAATTCTATAATAAGTAGTTAAAACTATGCATATTTCTAGTCTAAGAGAGAAACAAAAATTTTTAATTCAGGTCTCAAACCAGACTTAGGATTGTGATGCCCAGAGATACCTCACCAAAGCATTTTATCTGTAGCAGCAAATATGCAAATGTAATAACATATTTGAAGTTAGTAATCAGATGCAAACTTTAATAGTACAAGCTAAGAACTAAAGCCTTATCCTGATTGGTAGTTTTTATCTGTAAGATGGAGGAAGGGTTGATACAGTGTAACTCTAGGCTTTCAGTGGATGTAAATTACATGTCAAGTAACAGTGCCCCAATCCTCTGATAAGGAGAGTGAGACTCTTAGATAAGAAAGAAGGCAGATAAGAGGGAGCAAATAAGAGAAGAAAAGAGCACAGGAGACTTAAACCACCAGGCTGAGGTTTCCTGTGTAAATACCATGCCGTTTAATTTCTCAAAAAAGCAAGACATTGGAATAATGAATCCTGGCAAAAGACACAAGTGGGTAGCCAGAGATCTGGATTTTAATTCAAATCTTCTATTAACTATCAGTGTATCCTTTTGTCAGCTTTCTATTTACCTCTGCTTCAGTTTCCTCTTATGTAAAGGGAGGGATTTAGAGTAGAATAATTTTCAAGACTTTGATAGTTCTAAATTTATGTATCTAGTTCTCATAAAAGTTAGATAATTTTGCAGCAGAAGTCCCTGGCTTTTCTGAGCTCTTTCCCTGGCAAATCCATTGACATTATTTTATCCAACATTCACCGATTGCCTGTTTGATCCAGATACTTAGTATTAAGTCCTAGAAATGCAGGGGCAATTAAACATAGGCCTTGTGGTACTATGTCTATGTAAGACTAGTGAAATATACTTCTTTAAAGAGAAGAGATTTAATTTTTTTCCCACTTATCCACTGATACTCCTGACATAAAGATACTGATCATTGGTCTTATAACTAACTACTTATAAGATACTTATATAAGGTATCTTGCCTATATGTTAAAAAAAAAAAAAGTATGTGGGGTTTCAGATTAAGATCTCGAATCTGGTATTTGCTCCCTAAGGTCAAAGGATATATCCACATTCTTTCACATTTGAACTCAACTAAGTGAAAGCAGTATGCTATTCAAGAAATACTGATATGGACTTCTGAATGAAAGTGCAAAGTGTGATAAATTTAGAGGATAAAAGTGGATTCTATATAACCAGACAGTCAATTAAGCTGGCACAGTAGGTAACCTAAAAGGGTAAGAAATTGAGTCCTTGAATTTCAGAGCTAGGAACCTCTTCAAAGTTAATTACTCTATTTTACTCTCTTCATTTTATGGATGAGAAAACTGATATCCAGAGAGGTTATGTGTCTTGGGCAAGGTCACTCAGCTGGTTAGTGTGAGTACCAGGATTTTGAGTGAGCTCCGTCCCTTCTATCACACGCACCTTTTAAAGTAGCTAGCTCAATACCATAGTGAAATACATATTAATGTAAGCTTCACATATAATGTGCCAGGAAAAGACATCACAATGTGTGTGCAGGAAGGTCGATGGATAGAAAAGCAACCCCGATGGAAAATCTTGTCTAAAACATCTATGAGGAAGGAGCAGTTTCTCCTACTTATAATCAAGACTGGTTCCTAGGCAAGCACAGAGACCATGTATGAAGCTAGGGGGATGAGTCTTAGAGCTCTTGCCTTATTAACTAATGAGGCAGTGACACCTTGTTACGATTATTTGATTCCAAATGAGCTAATATAAAAAAAAAACAGAGGTTATATTTCTGTTCTCTTTCTTCATTGGGGACGAATTGTTTAGATATATGAGAGCAAATACATATTGCTTTGACACAGTAAATTGCCCCAGAAATTGCTTCCAAGCAGGAAGAGCCCTAATCAACAAGAACAGTTTGCTCTAGAACCATGATTTTGGGTTTGGGAACATCTTCTACATCATGTGCTTTCAGCCTTGTTGCTATACTTGTAATGCATAAAATGTGAGAGCTGAAATATATTTAGACCATACTCTACAGCTGAGAAAATTGCAGACCAGGAATCTAGCGTGTTATACTCTGGATCACACAGCTTATTACTAGCTGTATCTAGATTAAAATTCAGCTAGGTGCTCTGGCAGGCTGAATGGTAGTCCCCAAGAATATCCACCTCCCAGTCCTCAGATCATAAGAATATTTTACCTTGCCAGGTATAAGTGGGTTTGAAGAAGTGATTATGTTAAAGATCTCAAGATGGAGAGATTATCTTGGATTATCCCTGTAAGACTAATGTGATCTCAAGAGCCCTTATGAGAGGAAGGCAGGAGGATCAGAATTAGCAGCAAGAGATGTGACAATGGAAGCAAGATTAGAGTGGTGTAAGGAAGGGACTGTGAGCCAAGGAGTGCAGAGGGGTTCTAGAAGCTAAAAAAAGGCAAGGAAATGGATTCTCCCCAAAAGCCTCCAGAAGGAATGCATTACTGACAACACCTTGATTTTAGATTTCGGAACTTCCAAATGTAAGGAAATAAATTTGCATTGTTTTAAACCACAAATTTGTGGTAATAGGAAACGAATACAGGGCTCTTTCTAAAACATCATGCTATTATCATACTCTATTCCATGGGGCCTATTGCAATATGTTTTTAAATATCTTACTATCTTCCCAGGTGTTCAGATATTCTTAAAGATAGACAAAGTATGTTATTAATCTCTTTATATCCCACACCCTCAGAGCTGAATAAAATTCTATAGATGTTGAATAAATGAGCAAATAGCTATAATGCTGAGACTTAAGAAAATACATCTAAACTTCACTCATTTGATCGATTTGCCACTCACTCAACAAATATTGAAAGATTTTTGTGTGAGGCACTGTGACAAGTACACACAATATATGAAAATTTAGGCAGCACATCCTTTTTGTGGAAATTTTAATTGCTGATACTTTGTTACAAGATGATAAGCTCCACTTCAGGTCCACCCAGAGTATATTGGTATTTATTAACTGTGCTTAGACCATGATTTAAGTTGCAGGAGGACCAAATGCAATGCAAGTGGGACAATTCTTCAAAGGAAGTCCATTTCATGACTTGGCTGCCCAAATCATATATATCTTGTTTCCTCTATACACACTTTTAAGAATGTTCCTGCCAAACTTAACACAACAACTCCAAATAAAATTGAAATGTTCTTCCTTCTCAGAAGGATATAACATAACTCATGATAATTTTTCCATTCAGACCTAAATCCATCTCTGGGAAATATGCTTAGGTTCATGACCTTGAACCTGGACATGACAATGAAAAATTTAACCATACCTCCATGTATAAAATACAGTGTTAAAGTGAAAAGCAGAAAATGTGCAGTTAATTTCTACCACGGGGTAAAGAGAAGAAGGTAAAAAAAAACAAAACAAACAAACAAACAAAACACTCCTGGGCAGGAATGAAAAGGATTTCTTGCTCTTGTGTTGGCAAAGACTACCTAACTAGCACCTGGGTCCTCCAGTTGAGAAAAGATTGTCATCCTTCAAAGAAGTACAGGGGAGAATTTCTTTCCAGGGTCTGCACTGCTTTGCTAAACCATACTTTTTGGCAACTGGTGGCCTGGGGGTTGTTGTCCAATTTTCAAATCACAGGTCCCTGCTTGTTACTCACTTTAAAAATAAATGACTTTGTTTGATTTCAGGGGATTACATGCTAGAAATTTTGTTGACTCATGGTCTATGAATTTGACTCAGACCTTATGTTGAGCTTAATGTCCTAGCATCCTAAAAGACGTGCATGACCGGAACCCAATCAAACTTGCTTAAATATAAAGGGAATTTACTGGCTCAAACAATTGGAAAGTCCAGGGCAAAACTGGTTCCTTGTAGCTCTAAGAACTCAAAAGATGTAATTATGTTACTTCCTCTTCCTTTGTCTCAAACTTCTGTTTTTCTATCAAAGTGTTTTCTCCACAGGACAAGAACATTGGCTGCTAATAGGTCCTAATGTTGCCTGGATTTCTTCAAAAGTAATTGGCATACAGACAGACAGACAGAGACAGAGAAAGACAAGTGACAGAGATACAGAAACAGAGACAGAGAAGAGAAAGCAGACAATAATCTTTTTTGACTATTGCCTCTCGTGTAATTATTGAAATATGCAGATACAAAAATGTTATGAATTCATGACCATATATGCTAAGGATGCATATTGACAGACTGAGGATTATCTTAGATAATCCTCTCAAAGGAATTTCATTTGAGGTGGCTCATAAAGATGTTCTATGGTAGGCTGCATGTTTGCCATTTCAGTCCCATCAGTTGATTATAGTCTTAGCATATGAAAGTTAGAGTCTTAGTTCCTATGTTTTGACCCCATCACGCCCTACTGTCCTACATGTCTCCTCCAACCACGTTGGGAAGTAGTACTGCAAAGTGGTTAGAGCATGGACTCTGGAACTAAACTAGCTGGGTTCAAGTCCCAGCTTCACCATTAACCAGTTTTATAACCTTGAACAAGTTACTCAGCCATCCTTGTGACTCTATAGAATAGGCATAATACTAGCATCTATGTCTTAGGTTTGCTGTGGAGACTGTCCACAATAATGGGGAACTTGGGTGGCCCCCCTGGATGAACATCTGACTCTTGGTTTTGGCTCAGGTTATTATCTAGGGGGTAGTGAGATCAAGCCCCACATCGTGCTATTCGCTCAGTGTGTAGTCTGCTTAGGATTTTCTCCCTCTCCCGCTGCCCCTCCCCCTGCTTGTGCTCTCTCTTTCTCTAAAATAAATAATAATAGTAATAATAATAATACAGAATATTAATATAATAATAATAATAATAAAGCCTTTAGAAGTTCCTAGCCCATGTATGTAAGAGTCATATATATATGATGTAAATGATATTCTACTTTAGATATTTTTTTGCTGTCATTTGTATTCAAAAACAGTATTTCAAAACATACCTAAACTCTAGGCAAAACTATCACTATATATTGTACATAAAAATAAATTAGTAAGTGGATATAAAAAGCATGTTTGAAGATAGGCCCTTATACACTGAAGGTTGTCTAGAACAACCTTTGTTCAAGTAGTAAATAGTAATGCTTCTGAAATCTAACAAGGTGATATAAATGAAAGTTCCTAGGACAGCACTTTGTATTACTGAATACTTGAGGAATAAAAGATAAACTTGGATATGTTCCTAAAGCAATCTTACCTGGAGTAACTCAAAAAAGTAGCCTGGGGGGGGGCACTTAAAAGATGCTTTAAGGCTTATAGCTAGACAACTACACTGTACAACTATACTAGCTATTGCCCAACTAGACAATAATGACTCCAGAATTTGCTTTATGGATTATGTAATTAGATCTTTTTATATTCTTTTTAACTCTACCAAGTACCCACAAAATTAGCCATATGTTGCAATGACGACTTTTAAAAACTGCATTCATAAAAAGTAAGGGATATTTATTAAAAATTTTGTCTGATTCCTACACGTTGAAGTTTTGTAACCTATTCATAATGTTCTTAGGCAACTGAATTAGATAATTTTAATAAAATGTTATAGTACGTATCATTAATAGGCTACTAGTAAACTATTTTATTAATAATTTTTTATTATTAGGAGTAATAAAAACATGATATATTATTACCTAGTCACAACAGCGCTTCTTACAGCAGCCTTTTAGAAAACATATACGTGTGGATGTCTAGCTGACTTTAGTTTCCAAAAATGAAAATGAACATTAACAAAACAAACATAGCAGGTAACAATGCAATAACCAGACTATCCTGTCAAATGAGCTAATTTTCTTTAATTTGCAGGGAACTCTCTTTCCTAGAACCCAAAGAATTTTAATACTGTTTGACCAAAAGCTAAAAATTAACTAGTCACATCTCTTTTCCACAGACTGGAGGTATGACATTCAATTTCTCAATTACATTAGATGCTACACCAAAACTATCTCCATAACTATTCATATAGCTCTAATAGTCTTCAGCTCCTGAGATATAAACAAAGTGCCTCTCATTCTAATTCTACTCACACATAATCAGTCACTGGGTTAGTGAGAAAGTGGGTCGGGAGCATCCCGCATTTCTTCATACTAGATTTTATTGTTCCATTTATCCTTACAAAATAATCTGATTTGATTTGCTGCAGTAACCACAGATCTTGCATCAGCTCAAGTAGTGTGATTTATCTGTATACTTATATTTGTATAGATGTGCTTGAAGGTAAGGTATAGGGAATGGTTATTGACTGCTTTCTCATTCCAAATGCAACCAGAGACTCACGTAACAACTTTGTCAAAGGCAATACCTCTCGAACTTCAGTGTGGGCACAAATCACCTTTCAATTATTATGCAGTAAATTCTGGTTTACTCAGACTGGAGTAGGGCCTAACAATTTACATTTCTAACAAGCTCTCCAAAGATGGCAATGCTGCTGACCACTGGTTCACATTTTGGATAGCAAGGTTCAAGGAAACTTCATCCAACCAAGGTGTGTGTACCAGAGATACAGTGTCTAGTTCGGGCTCTATATAGCAGGAGATCCAAGAGAAATGGGTCTGAAGGCATCAGTACATTGAAATATTCGCAAATCTTTATTAATACTAAATATCAGCAATAGTAATATAATTAAGTTATTGGTAGATCCTGAGTCCAACAGAAGAGGAAAAATAAATCATCATAAAGAATAAATTTTGTGTTGCTTCTCTGACAGAAACCATAAAACTAATCAATGATTTTGGTGAGAAAGTAAGTTGGACAATTAAAAACTATATCCACTGATACCAGGAGAAGATGGGGATGTCAGGCTGAGTAACCTTTGGATGTTGTCATTAGGACTTCAGGACAAATTATTTGAAGGAAGGAATTCATAGTAACTGTCCAAATTTCCATACTGTAATGGACACCTGGAAATGCTGAGCAGCTTCTTTTCTTTTTTTTTTTTTAATTTTTTTTTTATTTTTTTTTAAAGATTTTATTTATTTATTTGTCAGAGAGAGAGAGAGGGAGAGAGAGCAAGCACAGGCAGACAGAATGGCAGGCAGAGGCAGAGGGAGAAGCAGGCTCCCTGCTGAGCAAGGAGCCCGATGTGGGACTCGATCCCAGGACACTGGGATCATGACCTGAGCCGAAGGCAGCTGCTTAACCAACTGAGCCACCCAGGCGTCCCTGCTGAGCAGCTTCTATATCTAAATGGTGAGGATGCCTGCACTGATGGAAAGTAACACAGCCAATACTAATCTGGATAGTTTAATATTAAGATGTATACTTTCAATATTTTTTGATACTGAAAATCTTTGATAAAGAGCAACTCTTTCTTAATGGAAGTTCCAAGAAATGGATATCTCATCCTTTGTTGTCTGATCTTTACATTCAGCTATTTTTTCCCCCCAAAGATCTTCCATGTAATTTTTTGGGCAGAAATGTATTCCATTGTTATTTGCAGAGAATATAATATTTTCACATTTGCATCAAAATTATATAAAGCAAATTCAATAAATGTTTGTTGAACTGAATAAGAACACACATACATAGTCTACTGTATGTGCATACATATTGGAACCAAATGTTCCATTTGGTTATTAACATTTATCTTGGTCAAATTTCTATGTTGGCTGCATTAATTACTAAATGCAAAACACTGTTTCTTTTGCAATTACTAAATGCAAAACACTGTTTCTTTTGCAAATAAAGGCTTAATAATATTTTAATAGTATAATTAAATTCATATGTTCCTGATAAAAATATTAAAATCAAGGTGTGTGTTCCATTTTTGGCATGAGAAGTAACAAGTATATATATAAATAATTGTCTTAGAACTCCCCAGCCTTTATCTGACTTGAAAGATCACTTGTTTCCTATTTTTAAATATGTATTTATTTTTAATATTCCTCTTTCTCAAGTATATTATGTTATTGAGTCATATTAAAGATCAAAATGAATCAAAAATATATAGAATATATAGGGGCACCTGGGTGGCTCAGTAGGTTAAGTCCTCTGCCTTCAGCTCAGGTCATGGTCCCGGGGTCCTGGGATCGAGCCCCGCATCGGGCTCTCTGCTCAGCGGGAAGCCTGCTTCCTCCTCTCTCTCTCTCTGCCTACTTGTGATCTCTGTCTGTCACATAGATAAAATCTTTAAAAAAATATATATATATATAGAATATATAGAAAGAATTCTCCATATTCTAAAATTTTGGTGGTAGACATTTGTTAACAATTTGGTGATGTACTTCATCAATGCATTATTTTTGTAATTATTAAAGAGTAATTTTAAAAAGTATTTTAATTTATCTTAAGAATATTGATAGTTCCTGGGGTAAGATAAAAAGATGGGGGGTGGATAGATAGAGAAAACCTACATAGGTAGGGATTGTAGGGCTTCAGGACTAACCCAGCAGTGAGTTCTCTGAGTTGCCTATTTTTTTTTAAACTTTATATATGCCAGCCTGTCTGCTTAGAGGGGCTTGCAATCAGGAAATATCAAGGAGCACAAATAGAAAGTCCCATGAAAACCCTATTTGCACTGGCCAAAAAAAAGGGGGAGGAGGAAGAGCAGACCAAGAAGACTAGAACATTTTGGTCATTCTTGCCCCATTCCAGGTGAACAGTATGAAAAATGTCATGCCTTTTCCCCTCCCATCATACATTAAGCCACTGGAGACTACAGGCAGAGCTCTGCCCACCATCCCGTCTCTGCAAGAGCAAAGTGGCATCACTCTCCTTCCCCATGGGACACTGCACCTTTGGAGACTGTGGGCAGAGTCTGGCTTACCATCCCTGCCCTGAATAATGAGGCAGAGGTGCCCCTTCACCTCTAAACTAAAAAGTAGAAAGAAAAGAATTTTAAAAATGGATTTCCTGAATGTCTGTATGGAATTTTGGGCAGAACTCTGAGCAACCCCATTGTGTATATGCAACCAGAAATAGCATAGCAAAGTTTTAATAACTGAATTCTAGTATGGATTGTTTTCTAGGTTTCAGCGTGGGTATCATACGAGCAGGACACACTAAATAGCACTGCAAAAGTTTAGGAAATTAAATTGACATGTGAACCATGACCCATAAAAGTGACCGTGATATGTGTTCTAGATTTAAGTAAGCTGACTGCCTGATAAAATATAATGGGAAAGAGATTCTTATACAATACTTAAAATGTCCAGGATGCAATTCAAAATTACTCTTCATATCAACAACCAGGAAAATATCAACTCAAATGAGAAAAGACAGATAACAGACTCCAACACCAAACAAATGCAAATGCTATAATAATCAAATCAGGATTTAAAGCAGCTACAATAAAATTGCTCTAACAAATGATCACAAACTCAAAGCAAACAAGAAAACAAAGTATCAACAAGGAAATAGAACATATAAGAAAGAACAAAATGGGAATGTCAAAACTGAAAAATACAATAACCAAAAAAGAAAAAAGAAACCTCACTAGATGAATTTAATAACAGAATCAAGATGACAGAGGAAAGAATCAATAAACTTGAACACAGATCAATCAAAAGTACTCCACCCAAATAACAGAAAAAATAGATTTAAGAAGTTGAACAGAATGTTAGAGACCTCAGGGACAATAACAAAAGATCTAACATCATGTTACCCGAATTCTAGAAGAAGAGGAAAGTGGAGTTCTGAGGGGGAAAAAAAACCCAACACTTGAAGAAGCAATGGCTGAAGGCTTTCCATATTTGGTAGAAGATGTAAACCTACAGGTTCCAGAAGTGAGTGAATTCTAAACAGAAGAAATCCATATCCAGACACATCATAATCACATTTATGAGAATTTGTGAAATTTATAAAAATTGAAGACAAAAACGTTTTGGAAGCATTCAAGAGATTTTAGCTAGAAACCGTGGAGACCAGGGAAAAGTGGCATAGTATTTTCAAGTGTTGAGAAAACTAGTGCTCAACCCAGAATTCAACTTTTGGCAAAAATACTCTTCATGAGTGATCATGAAATAAAGACATTCTCAAATGAGGTGAAACTAAGAAAATTTATCAACTCTTCTAAAAGAATAGCTGAAGGAAATTATTCAGACAGAAAGTAAATAATCATGGGAGCTAATTTAGAACATCAGAATGAAGAAAGAACAATGGAAAGGAGAGATAGATGGGTAAATGAACTAGTATTAAATATTTTAAGTCACTTTTATAGTTGAAAGCAAAAATTGGAAATTGTCTACAGTGGCTCTCAATAATATGCAGAAGTAGTATTTACTACATCATAAAAGGGAGGGTAAAGGAAACTAAAAGGTGTTAAGTACTCTACATTCTACTTGAAGTGGTAAAATATTACACTCAATACAAACCCTATTAGAATCCTAGCTGGCTTCTTTATAGAAATTGACAAGTTGATCCTAAAATCCATATGCAATTAGAATGTAACCGGAATAGCAAAAGCAATCTTGAAAAAGAACAATGTTAGAAGACTCATACTTTTTGGCTTCAATATTTACTGCAAAGCTATACTAATCAAGACAGTGTGGTACTGGCATTGTAATAAACCTATAGATCAAGGGAACAGAACTAAGATTCCAGAAAAAATCCATTTGTCTATGGTCAACAGATGTTCAAGAAGGAAGCCACAATAATTTAGAAGGGATAAAATCTTTTCAACAAATGGTGTTGGGACAATTAGGTAGCCCCACGCAAAAGAGTTAAACTGGATCTTGGACTTTTATCTCACACCATATATAAAAATTCCTTCAAAATGGATCAAAAACCTAAACAAAAACCCTAAAAGTATAAAACTCTTGAAAGAAAAATCAGGCTAATTATGCATTACCTCAGAGAGTTAGATAGGACACCAAAAACACGGATTAAAAAAATAAAAAGTAGACAATTTGCACTTTATCAAAATTAAAAATTTCTTTGCTTCAAAGCACACTACTGAGAAAGTGAAAGGCAGCTTTACAAAATGAGAGAATATATTTGCAAATCATATATCTATAAGTAACTTGTATCTGTAATATATAAAGAAATCTTACAACTCAATAATTAAAAGACAAATATTACAACTAAACATGGGCAAAGAATCTAAATAAACATTTCTCCAAAGAGCAAATACAAATGGTTAACAAGTTACTACTTCACACCCAGTAGGATGGCTATAGATAATAATGATGATAATAATAATAATCATAATAATGAGGAAGACGAGAGGGAGGAGGAGAAGGAGGAAGGGCAAAGGTCAAAGAGAGGGCGAATGAGAAGTAGTGTTGGCTAAGATGTGGAGTAATAACCCTCCTGCATTGCTGGTGGGAAAGTAAAATGGTTTAGCCACTGTGGCAGTTAGGCAGATTCTCAAAAAATTAAATGTAGAATTACCATATGACCCCACAATTCCATCTACTAGGTATATAAACCCAACACAATTCAGAACAGGGTCTCTAACAAGTGCATGTATATACCACAATTTGTTTATTCATTCACTTCATAGTGAAGTCCCTACCTCCAAATGTAATCACATTGGGGATTAGAGCTTCAACATGTAAATTTGGTGGGGACACAGTTCAGTCCATAACAATTATTATCATCTCTGTTAAATGGCCATGTCTGGAAGGCCCATTCCCAGGTACAACCCCTTGAGTATCTTCTGAAAGCATGGCCTAGCATAGGGCTATAGACATGAGAGGCCATGAGTCTCTGCCTGCAAAGGTGGAAACGGTCCGGGGAGAGAAGGATCCTTCAGTGAGACCTGAGGGCCATCACTCACGCATCTAGAAACCATCACGAGAAACTTGCCTTTCAGGAAAATCTCAATGTGGATCCCTTGAAATGATGAAGAAAGATCTGGGGTCCTGAAGTAAAATCCGTGGCCAGCCATAGCACGGCCTTTAGGAATTAAAACAGTGGTGCCCTCAGGCTCTGACCCAAGAACACACTAACTGCTAATTATCAGATGCTGAGTATGGAAGAGTGAACAAATAGACATGTTCTTTGTCCTCAAGGAAGAGATGATTAAGCCAAATGTCCCAACACAGGACAAAAAGTGCTCTGAATTATATAGTATATGTCCATTTACATCTGGCTTTTTTCATTTACAAAATGTTTACAGTGTTCATACATGTGTCACATATTTCTGGACTTCATTCCTTTTTAGAGCTAATATTGCATTGTATGTACAGGCCACATTTGTTGATCCACTTATCCATCATTGGGTGGTTTCCAGGTTTTGGCTCTTATAAATAATGCTACAGTGGACACTGGTGCTCAGTAATTGTTTGAGCCCTACCTTTAATTTATTCTGGGCACATATGGGTCACAGGGTAGTTCCCTGTTTCACTTTGTGAGGAAACAGCAAATTGGTTTCCACAATGGCTGCACCATTTTGCCCAATGTTTGTGGGCTCCAATTTCTCTACTTCTATGCCAGCACTTGTTATGTTCTGTTATTGTTGTTGTTGCTGTTGTTGTTACCATCCTAATGGGTATGAAGCAGTATCTCATTGTGGGTTTGATTTGCATTCTCCTAATGGCTAATGAAGTTGAGCATCTTTTCATGGGATTGTGAGTCATTTCTGTATCTTCTTTGGAGAAATGTCTATTCAAGTCCCTTGCTGTTTTGAAATTGGGTTGTTTGGAATTCTGCTGATGAGTTTTAGGAGCACTAAAAGAAATATATTCTGAACATGAAACCTTTGTCAGATGTGTGATTTGCAGATATTTTTGCATTCTCTTGGCTGCCTTTCCATTCTGTTGATAGTGTCCTTTAATGCACAAAAGTTTTAAAATGTTATGAAGTTCAATTTATCTTTTTTCATTGTTATTGCCTGTAGTTTTGGTGTCATATCTAAACAAATATAGTCAAATCCAACATCACAGAACCTTTCTGCTATGCTTTCCTCTGAGTTTTACAAGTTTAGCTCTAAAGTTTAGGTCTGTGACCATTTTGAGTTAATTTTTGTATATGGCATGATGTAATCGTCCAGCTTCACTTTTGCATGGGGATGTCCAGTTTTTCCAATACTATGTGTTGAAAAGACTATCTTCCTCCCACTGGAGTTTGTACTTTGTAAAAAATCAATTAGCCATGTATGTATGGCTTTATTTCTATTCCATTCCATATGTTCATCTTTATGTCAGCACCACATTGTTTTGATGACTATAATTTGTAGTAAATTTTGAAATCAGAAAAGTGTGTGTCCTCTGATTGTGTTCTTCTTTTTTGAGATTGTTTTGTCTATTTGGGCCCCTTAGCATTATATATAAATTTGAGGACAGGATTTTCATTTCTGGGGGGAAAAAAAGCTATTGTAATTTTATAAGGGATTACATTGAATATGTAGATAAATTTGGGTATTATTGACATTTCAACAGTGTTAAATTTTCCTGTCCATGAAATGAGATGTTTTCCCATTTATTTAGGTTTTCTATTTATTTAGGTTTCCTTAAGTTTCTAGATTATGCATTTTTATGTTCTTTAGTTTCCAGAATATGTTTTTCATCAATTTGGTTAAATTTCTCTCTAGATATTTTATTCTTCTAGATGGGAACTACTTTTGTATTTCCTTTTTGGATTGTACATTTCTATGTGTTCAGAAAAGCACTTATTTTTGCGTGTTGAATTTATACCCTGCTGATTTTTAAAATTTATTTATTAGTTCTAGGAGCTTTCTTGTGGATTCTTTGGAATATTTTTTATCTAGGAACATGCCGTAGCAAACTGAGATAGTTTTACTACTTCCTTTCTAGTCTGGATATTATTTATTATTTATTTATTTATGTCTAACCGATGTAGCTGTGATTTCTACTACAATGTCCAATAGCAGTTGTAGAAGCAGGCATCCTTGTTTTGCTTCAGGGATAAGCTTTCAGTCTTTCATTATTGAGTAAGATGTTAACTATAGGTTTTCAGTAAATGCCCTTTATCATGCTGATAAAGTTTCCTTCTCTTTCTGGTATTTACATATAAATTTTAAAATCAGTTTGTCAATATCTAGAAAAAAATAAAATTCCTTTTATTCAGGGCATGTTCCCTCCCATCCTTTCAGTGTCGTCCCCACCCCCCAACACTGGCCTTGGAGAGCTTCCTTATTTGCATGTCCTCAGATAAAGACTCAAGGAGGGCTCTTTCCAAGTTTTTTTGGTTGTTGGAGGTTTTGTTTGCTTTTTAGCAACCTTTTCCTCCCTGGGACTTTGCCCTGTGTACTGTAGTTGTCTTGGTTTATTCAGACTCCTAGGTCTGTTTTTACATTTTTCTGAATGGGCTCCAACTGTGTTCTTCTTCCCTCATCCAAAACATTGACATTCTTCAGACACTATATTGTGGCATGTATAGGCTCACCCCATTTTTTTTTCCTTCTCTCAGAAAACATTGTCTTTTTTCTGATGTCCAGTTTTTGAAACATATTTATTGTACTTTTTGCAATTTTTTAGTTGTTTTACAGAGGATAGTAAATACAATCTCTATGACTCGATTTGTCCTGAAAGCAGAGTCCCCAGTTGAATTTCTTTCTAAAGATTTATTTATTTATTTATTTGAGAGAGAGAGAGAGAGAGAGAGAGAGAAAGAGAGACGGCACAAGCAGGAGGGGGGGCAGAGGGGGAGAGAGAAAATCTCAAGCAGACTCACTGTGCATGTAGCCCAGTGTGGGGCTTGATCTCAGGACTCTGAGATCATGACCTGAGCAAAAATCAAGAGTCAGATGCTTAACTGACTAAGCCACCCAGGCGCCCCACCATGTTGAATTTTTAATGCCCAAGTAATGATAACATGAATACACTCTGTCCTGATTTCTAGATTAACTCTTGCCAAACACCAGCCCCCCCCCCCGCCTTTTTAGAGTATGTCAGGTAACTTTCTTATGTATTATTAGGATACATTACCTCATATTCTTTTGTTTACATTATCTCATATTCTTTTGCTGACTAGCACTGCTAAGAAATTTTTCTAGCTTTTAAAGCAGTTAGATCACTAACATTCTTCTATTCTGTTTGGATTATGGAGTTGAAACTTTTACCCAATATTTCAGATTCCACAATTTTGACTGCAAAATTTAGAAGTACCTATTAAATGTTCTCAATAGAGTCTAAAATAGAGAGTATCTTACAACTAATGAGTTCTATAACCTTACTCATAGTACTGTACACTTAATCAGACTTCTGTCCTACCCAGACTTGGACCTGCTGCCATGTGGCAGGCCAAACTTATCAACTTTCACTATAAAGAATGCTAGCATCAAAAATCAAGCTCGATTTATTCTGTAATTTTAAAATAAAAACAAAATTTCAACTAAGCCAAAAATTGAAGATTTTTTTTCCTTTAACATTTTCAAGTCATCATTTCTTGCCCCTGGATTAAACTCTCTCAGTATGATTGACAGTGGGCTATCAACACTCTGTAAAACTATATCACAAATAAAACCACCACGCAATATCTGACATCATCAGAACATTTTCCAAAATTCTGTTAGAACTGTGTGATCAGAAATCTAAATCTTTCTCAAAATTTCTCCTCCATCATTAGGTCAGTATCAGCTTTCTAAAGTCTATAAATTCTCAGATTCCATCTGATATTCTGCAAAACACCCATTCAAGTAAGAATTTACATAACTCCTTAAGTTTAAGCATGAGTTTATAGGCAAAAGATAGTATAAATCCGAATTCAAGAAAGCAATGTATCCTAAAAAAATCTGTTTAGGTATAAACTTTTAAAATAATGTTAATTTTCAGTAATGAACAAATGACCATAGATTTCTTTTCTTTCATGGCACCTTAATACACATAAATATTTTGCATCATTTTATCTTACTTGACTATTAGAATCAAGATTTTGTTTCTCAAAAGTGTCAAATTTAAATAAAATTCTTATAGAATTTATAGAGCTTTATTTCTACTTGACTGAGTAGTAAAAAAAACTGAACATCTTTATAATTCACCCCAATATTTGCTGTATTATTTATTTCTCTAATTAAATTTATTTATAAAATAAATATATAAATATTTATTTAAGAAATAATTTTTTTAATCTTCTTCATGGAAATATTACTGTACAACAACTCATGTTAAATGTCCATTCTTTATTATGAATATGATGACCTTTAGAATATATTCCCCAAACAGCAAAATTTCTCTAAAAATGAAAAAGAGTGCTAAGAATCTTAACAAAAGATAAACTAAGACTATCCTTAGAAACTGAGATATATAGTCATCCTTAGTAAGTAATTTGGTATGAGGAACTATCACAAGTGGTAGAATCAGTATTTGGTTTTTGTTTACCTCGTTATCTTACCTCTTGAACAAAGACATCATAGTAGGAACCAATTGATATGATCTCCATGGATTTACTCATTCTACTCTTTGTAGCACCTAGTAGTGTCTAGATATATTTCCCCAGCTTCTCTTTGCCAGAAAAAAAATTAATATTAAATGAATTATTTTCACATGGAATTATGATGTTTATTATACCCATTTCAACTTTTAGAGAATTAGGAAACTTGGAGAATTTTAAAGAAAATTCTATCATCTCTAGGATTTTATTAACCAAGCACTCAAATGATAAAACATATAATTCATATTTACTATTTAATTATCAAAAGGAATTATTTATTAATCAGTGTGGGTGGCAATAATTGAGTTCTCAAAATACCCCTGCCTAAAAAGCCAGAGAAAATTCTTTATTGAAAATAGTGGAAAATGACTGAACATTGCCATCCTAGTGTATTTTTCCAATTCCCATGCTTAAGTAATTTAAACATTAAAGGGACCTGAAAAATAACAGTGGTTAACACTATTATTTTCTTTCCAGAGTATGCACTAGATTTGAGATTGTAAATAAACTTGGAAATGTTGTACTGGGTTTCTTTAATACCAGTTTGGCACATTAAAAGTCTTATCCATGGAATGTTGAATAAGATAGTCCCTTATAATAGTGTTTCTTTAGATCCTTCATAAATTTCTATTTCCAAGAGATCTAGAAACAAAACAAGTGTGATAGCAATTCAACTTCTATTTATGTATTTCTTAGATTTTCAAAATGGCATCCTTCACTAGCTAGCCTCAGGATACAATTGTAATAAGTAAAGAATACAATAAATTAAAACACTCAAAAAACAGCTTAAAGCAACATTAAAACAGCATGACAAGAATCATTAAAAAAGTGAATATCCATTACTTCTTGCTGCATCACTGCATATGACAATCTGGGAACATTCTCTTGCATGATTTTGTATATGGTCAACATATAGAGAATTTATCAAACAATTTCTAGCTGGCATTCAATAAGTGCATGTTGAATTAATGAATAAATACATAAATAAATAATGCTTAAACCTTAAGGACAAGAATGGGAGGAGAAATGTTTTATATTGTGTATTACATGCCCCAAGGAAATTGAAAACCCTTGTTTTCAAAGGGTTGGAAATAGCGATTTGTGTCAGTGCATATTTTATTTCTGTTAGTTTTCAATAAATTAGGAATACACACTAATTCTGTTACTGATTAGAGTATTAAGTGATATATTTTATTTAAGGGAAAAATAACAGCAGGAAAAAATGATCAATTTGTAGCATATTATAGTCTTAATCACAATTTTCTTAGCTATAAGTAAGAAACAATATTATGAAACAAGATGAGATTTTTAAAAAGATTTTACTTATTTATTTGAGAGAGTAAGAGATGGCACACAAGTGGGGTGAAGGGGCAGAGGGAGAAGGAGACTCCTTGCAGAGCCCCAACACGGGGCTCAGTCCCAGCACTCTGGGATCATGACCCAAGCTGAAGGCAGATGCTTAACTGACTGAGCCACCCAGGTGCCCTGACAAGAATTTTTTTTATTAAATGAAAGAAGAATAAAATCTATCACAAAAGAGAAAGAATGAAAAGCAAAGAGATTAATTTTGTATAGGTCAATTTTAATTAAACAACCCATTTAAGATGTCTATATTTTAGACAGTAAATATAATACATTTTTTGAAAGATTTTATTTATTTATTTCTCAGAGAGACAGAGAGAGCACAAGCAGGAGGAGCAGTGGGCAGAGGGAGAAGTAGGTCCCTCACTGAGCAAGAAGTCTGATGCAGGACTCGATCCTAGGACTCTGGGATCATGACCTGAACCGAAGGCAGACACTTAACCAACTGAGCTACTCAGGCATCCCCATAATACATTTTTAAACTAATGTATACATAATAGATTATTTTGAGTCTAGATAATGGCCCAGCTCTCCTTTCACATAATTGAGATGCTATCTCCAGATCTGTGCTCTAACTCTCTTACATAGTTGATATGCACTAGAATAATTACACTGCCCCTCTGAACCATTCATCTATCGATCACACTAAAAATTATTTTTCCATTGTCTCATCCACTAGACTAGAAGCTTAATGAGCTCAGGTTTACCACTGTATCATACTGACTAGAAAAGTCCTCAGCCTCTTTGGTTCAATAGAGATTGACTGTATAAGTATTTAACTTGCTATGGGGTTTGGAGACCCTGGAACTCCTGCTATTAGTGTAATAATCTTGAACACTCTTTTCTTAGCACAAAATGTCAGAACATCCAAAGAGGAGGTCACCACCAAGGTGGGAGAAGAGAAAAAAGCACTTGGAAGAAGCTATTGAGCAAGATGGTAGATGCAAAATTTAGGAAACTTCAAATTTAAGACTAGTTGAAAGGGAAGATAGAATTTCTTCTTCCTGCAGCCAATAAAAAATAGATAACTGAAGGAGGGAAAGAAGAAGCAAAACATCAAAGGTGAACTTCAGAAAAATAAAGTTTATTCAAGAAAACTGTCTGGATTATTGTGAAGTGAATTACTGACCTACTTTCTCTAACCCAGATATTACAAAGCTGGTGTGAGTCCATTACTGGCACCCCTACATCTCGAAATGTTGTTATAGCTGTCCCTAATGCCTCCAAGGTCTTCACTGGCGCAGTGGTAGAATCAGCACTGAATATGTCTGAAAAGTGGGAAGATCTCCCAGAACTACAGAACTACATGAGTGATAGCATTTAGAGAATAAAGTGTAAGGGGGTATGTCCTTAGTTTACAGCACCAAAGTATCATAATCCACTACGCCAAATTCCAAGAAAGCATATGACTAACAGAGGGATTAAAATATTGACCATAGATGTTCTACAAACTGAGCTATTCTTCACTTGCATTTTGCAGTCCTCTAAGTATAAAATGATCTGTTTTTTTTTATTTTTCTCCAAAACTTTGATAAATATCAGACCTAGCATGCAGTTTAAGTCATATTTGCTTTGGTGAAACTAAGGCCTTTTTTAATTCAATGTGGGTCTTTGAATTCAATTTGGGGTTTTGGACTCCTGAACGAGGAAAGATTTGTGAGCTTTGAACAGCCTTTGTTAAGAAGAGCTGCTTTCAGACAGAACTCTTCAAGGGAACTTTTACAGGTTTCTCATTAAAACTTCAATTTTATATGACTTAGGTTGTATTTTATATCTGATTTTAGTAAGAAAAAAAAACACAAGATTTTGGCTTACAATATTTTATCATGATTAATCCTGTGTAGCACAAGGACTATTGGAACAGTTTGTACTTTTAAACATTTAACATTATCCTTAGGTTTTGAAGTGTACCATGTGCCTGCCAATGACTGAATACAGTAAATTGAATAATTTGAAAATCAACTGAAATAGGTTATATGCTCAAAAATGTATTGTAAAATGTTCAAAGTGGTTATCTGCAATTTCTATTCACCTGTATAAAGAATACATCCATTTTCATGTATTCACAAGTAGAAGCACATATCCTGACATATCTTGGTGTTCATATTTCAGGAAAAACAAAGAAACACACTCGAGCTCTTCTTATTCTTCCATTGGTCTTATTTCCACGTCTCTAAAGTACCTTTCAAACTGTTACCTGTGGATTTATAAAGTGGTAAACATTCAACCATAAAAGTTTGAATTGAAAAAGCTGTTTTAGCAGATGCTAGCAGTGCCCTGTCATAACCGTCGGCCCTCACTCACTAGGATATGTCAAATGCTTCCTTCTGTCATCTATGACTCTCTACCAGAATGATTTCCCTGCATAGAGAAGCAAGCTCCGCTCACTCAGGGTCATACTGAGAGTGCTAGGAGGTAGGATAGATGCTTGACACTCCTGGGAGCAGCCCACAGACAAGGACGAGTAGAAATCTGTCAAATAAATACACCATCTTCCTTACTCTTTAGTTGAGATTTTTCTGAGAAATGTTCTATGCTGTTTCCCAGAAGGCCCCCTCAGGATTGCACCTGTTGACCATCTGCTTATTAACTCCAAACAGGCTTTCTTTCTCTGTCTTACTATCCCATCCCCCTACTGGTGCTTACTGGAATAAATTCCTGAATAAACATTTTGTCTGGGGAAGAACCACAGCTCTTAAGAAAATGCAATCTTAAAAAGTAAAGAACCTGGTGAACACAGATAAGACAAATGTAGAAAGGAATAACCAAATGGGAATGGTCAGATTGAAATATAGTACAAATGAAAGAGTGGGGGGGGGAGAAGAGAAAATAAGAAACATAAGAAGAGAAAAAAACTACCATAAAGGCAAACTGAATGACAGATTAAAAAAAAAAAAAAAAAAAAAAGCAAAAGCGAGAATAAAAGCTAGAAATTAAGAAAGAAAGACGCAAAAAAACCAGGTTAGTCACTAATTCGTCCCACCTCTCCTTTTCTTAGCTTGTTATCCTGGCCTGGAAATCAGGCGATCCAGCTTCTACAGTTCCTAAGTGGCTGAGAGAGAAGGTAAGAATAGCTCGTGTTCATGGTAGCATTTGCAGAGCCTAAGAACAAGCTACAGATATGAAACGGAGCACAAGCATCAAACCAGAAATGTGTGTTTAACATATAGGTCAAAGAAAGAAGTAATAATGAGGAGTCAATGCAGAAAGAGCCAAGGAAGACGAACATAAGGGACATTAAACCAGCATAACTGCATGAACAGAATAGCCTAAGTGAATCCCAGAATTGGTTAAAAGAGCCTCACTGGGCTTTAACTCCTTTGGGGAAGAACGATGTCCCTTGTTTCTCCAAGACACTGGACATTTATTTCCCTTACTCTTGGGTAAATAGTTAAGAGTAGAATTTCAGAGTCTTAGGGCAAGTAGATGCTTCCCTTTATAAGCAACTACCAATGAGTTTTCCAAAAATGGTTATACTATTTTACACACCAACTAGCAATGTCTGAGAGTTCCAGTTGCTCCACATCTGTACCAACATTTGGTGTTGTCAGTCTTTTAATTTTAGTTACGGTAGTGGGTGTGAAGTGATATTTCTCAGTATAAATGTTAAAGATAACATTTGCATGTTAAGAACATTTTCATGTGTTTGTGAACTACTTACATATCTTCTTTTATGAAGTGTTTATTTGAAATTTTGCTTCTTCTTTACTGTTTTCCTCTTCCCTTCGGCAAGGAGAAATGAGTTCTGTGATAATGAAACAAATCTTTTTGAGTATATACCCCAAGAAATATTATTTTCAAAGGTAATCACATTGTGCAAAAAGTGAGTTTTTCATTTAAGTTGATGTGAAACAATTTTCAATGCAAAATAGGTTTGTTGCAAATGCACAGTGTATTTAAAGTTTTTAAAGATGGGATAATATATATATATATATATGTTATTATCAGAGAAATAAATTTTTGAGTAATTTTTAGATTCCCAGGGGCCTAATCCAAATAGTAGCTTTCATTTCCCAAATCTAACAAGCTAAATAAGACTTAATTGTTATTAACTATTTCTCAAATTTTTTTTAAGATTTTATTTATTTATTTGACAGAGAGAAAGAGATATCACAAGTACACAGAGAGGCAGGCGGGGGGGCGGGGGAAGCAGGCTCCCCGCTGAGCAGAGAGCCCGATGTGGGGCTCGATGCGGGGCTCGATCCCGGGACCCCGAGATCATGACCTGAGCCGAAGGCAGCAGCTTAACCCACTGAGCCACCCAGGCGCCCCCTATTTCTCAAATTTAACAGACATCTCAATTACCCATCCTCAAGTGCCAGAGGGTCTCTTAAACATGTGTTGTTGTTGTTCTTTTAAGATTTTATTTATTTGACAGAGAGAGAGAGAGAGAGAGCACAAGTAGGCTGAGTGGCAGGCAGAGGGAGAAGGAGAAGCAGGCTCTCCACTGAGCAGGGAGCCCAATGAGGGACTCTATCCCAGGATCCTGGGATCATGACCTGAGCCAAAGGCAGTCGCTTAACTAACTGAGCCACCCAGGTGCCCACGTGTTGTTTCTTATTTTATTTAATAAAGAACAAACAAACAAGCTACCTCTTTACCATACTGGCAGCATTAAAAAAGGTACTTTAGCTATTTCATTTATATTGTATGGTCCCTAAACATTAGATATTGTGGGAATACTAGGATAAGAACTGTTATACAAAGTATACTCCAGATAGAGTGGAATGTCAGCTTTACAAAAAGAGTTTTTTAATAGCTTCCCCATAATATACCATAATATAAAAATTTCATCACATTCTAATGAACATTGAATTGATAAAAGATCAAATCTAAAATCATGGGATTTTAGAGATAATTATACTCAAAAATTTCTTTAGCACAAGGGGCACCTGCGTGACTCAGTTGGTTAGGCATCTGACTTCAGCTCAGGTCATAATCTCAGGGTCCTGGGATCAAGCCCTGTGTAGGGCTCCATGCTCAGGGCAGAGTCTGCTTCTTGCTCTCCCTCTCTGTCTGCCCCTCCTAACCCCACTCACGCTCATGCTCTCTCTCTCTCAAACAAATAAATAAAATCTTTAAAAAAAAAAAAAAGAATTCTTTAGCACCATGTTGCTCAAATATTTGACATTTGTATATCAAAAGATTTGGAAGAGACATGAACCAATACATTTAAGTAAATGTATTTTTTTATTATTTTTTAAAGATTTTTATTTATTTGCTCGACAGACAGAGATCACAAGTAGGCAGAGAGGCAGGCAGAGAGAGAGGAGGAAACAGGCTGCCGAGCAGAGAGCCTGATGCAGGGCTCAATCCCAGGACCCTCAGAGCATGACCTGAGCCAAACTAAATGTATTTTTAGAAAGTAAATAACTGTAAAGTTATCTTGATACTTAAGAAACAATTTCACATCAGTGAAAAAGATTACATAACTGCAGTTTTGATTCCATGAGTCACTTTTGAGCCACAACAAATATTTAGGTCTATAGAATATTACATAACATAATAATAATGATATAATGCATACTTTATAAACTTAAGCAACAAATCTAAATGCTATCAAAATGTTTTGAATGCAAGCTGCAACTCAAATTTACATCGAAAAAAGTTAATCTCAAAGTTCTTAAAACATATGCCCAACTGTTAAGAAGTCTATTATTAAGATCATAATGGAATTTCTTTGTAAATCGTTATGAATTTTCTATTTCAAAAGTTTTGTAATGGCTGTGAATAAAACTTTGTTCTCTCTTCCTCTGGCTCTACCCAACTGCCTGCAGAGCACATACTCTGTTATGTCACCATCTAATACATGATGGCTTCAAAATTACTCAAATAAAATACATCTCTTATGAAGTAAAATACGATGAAAAGCCACTGTATTCAGCAAAGAGTAAGTGTTGAATTTTCTCTGACAGGTGTAAAGATGAAGAAAAAATTTTAACCACTGAACACAGATAGCAAAAGTGTTTCAGCTTGAATACCAACTCTTATTAGCTGATAGTAATTGACTGCAGTACCAGATTGAGACAGATTAAAAGTTTTGTCTAGGTTCACAAGCAAAGAAGGGTATGGTTTGTTACCAATGGCTGCTATGAGCATGGGAGGTAGGAATGCCACATGATGCTGGCCCTATTTTATAATCTCATTGAGATTCCTTCACTCATTGTTATTGTAATGTTGGAAAGTGTTGGAGCAAGATGGCAGAGGAGTAGGAGCCCGCGAGATATCATCAGGTGCCAGGAGTTTAGCTAGATAGTTATCAAACCATTCTGAACAGCTATAAACTCAACAGAAAAGAGAAGAGCAGAGCAGCAATTCTAGGAACAGAAAATCAACCACTTTCCGGAAAGTAGGACGTGTGGAGAAGTGAATCCAAGGCAACATTCGGGAAGCTATACCACGGGGGCGGGGCCGGCTCCCAGCAAGTGAGAGAGCAGTGGAGCACAAAATTGGAACTTTTAGAAGTCTGCTCCACTGAGGGACGTCACTCCAGAGGCTAAGCAGTGAGGGGTGGGAGGATGGAGCCCTCACAGGGATAATGTGGTCTCCAGACCCATGGGGTCACGAAAAGACCGGGGTGCCTGAGTGCGGCAGAGCTCCCGGGTATTTGAGTGGGGAAGCCACTGCAGAGACAGAGCCGGGAAGTGGGCTCTCAGCTCAGGGTTACCTTAAACCATGATCCGAGGCACAGCCCGGCCACCGTTCTTCGAGCAGGAACACAACAAGCAGCAGATACAGGGAGACTCACCTTCCTCCTCTGGGAGGAGCAGTGCAGGACTCCTGATGCAGGAATCTGCTGGGTTTGGAGACTACAAGCTGGGCCCTGTGCCAGAGATAGAAATGCTCGGTCACAGGCCGGGTGAGCTCAGAGTGCGGCCGGAGATCAGGGAGATGGGAGTGATTGACTGCTTTTCCCTGAAGGCGCACGGAGGAGTGGGGCCCCAAGCTTTTGGCTCCTCCAGGCCGGGCCGGATATTGGGAGGCCTCCATTTTCATTCTCCTCCTCCAAAGCTGTACGGAAAGCATTCAGGAAACAAAAGCTCCCAAGAGCGAACAGAGCAGATTACTTAGCCTGGCCCCTGGCAATTCCACCTCAGGCAAAGACATTTGAGACTTACCGCAACAGTCCCGTTTTCTAGAAGATCAGCAAGAACATCCAGCCAAGCCCTGTTCACAAATCAATGAGAACTGCAGAACTCCAGAGTTAGGGGACAGCAACACATAGAATTCATGCCTCTTCCCCCATGATCCTTTAGTCTTTCAAAGTTAAATTTTTTTAATTATTATTTTTTAAAAATTTTCCTCTTTCCTATTTTAACGTTTTTAAACTATTTTATCTTATCAATATCTTTTTAAAAATCTTTTTAAATTTTCATTGTTATTTTCATATTTTATCCCTTCATTGTATTTAACCTTATTTTTTGTATATTATAGGTTTTTTTCTCTTTAAAATTTTGGGATATAATTTCTTCTAGTAGATCAAAATATACCCTAAATATAGCACATAGCTTTGTTCTAGTCTCCAGCCTGATCACATTCTCTCCTCTTTTTCTTTCCTTTCTTTTTTCAACCAACTTCTTATCTTATCAATTATTCTTTTATAATCTTTTAACATTTTCATCTTTACAGTCATATTCCATCCCTTCATTGTGTTTACCCTTATTTTTATATATATGTAAGTTTTACTTTCTTTAAAAATTTGGGAGGTAGTTCCATCAAATGGACCAAAATACACCCAAAATCAAGTGTGTGACTGTGTTCTATTTGCCAGTACTATATATATATTTTTTTCTTTTCTTTTTTCTTTTTTTTTTCACCTTTCTTCTCCCCCTCAGTTTCAGGTACTCCACTTACATAAGAAACTCATCAAAAACATGGTGTACATAAATTTCTAATGAAAACACTATAATGAAAAGATATCAGCACTCCCATGTTCACTGCATCATTATTTAGAAAAGCTGAGATATACAAAAAATCCAAGTGTCCAGCAATGGATTAATGGATGAAGAAAATGTACACACACACATACAGTGATTATTATTCAGCCATAAAAAAAAAGAAATCTTTCCATTTGCAACAACACAGATAGATCCTGAGGACATTGTGCTAAATGGAGTAAGTTAGACAGAAAAAAACAACAACCTCACAATCTGTCTTATATGTGGACTCTGAAACAAACAAAACAAAAACAAAAACCCTCAATTCTTCAATTTCAGAGAACAGACTGGCACTGGTGGTTGCCAGAGGGGAGGGTATGGGGTAGGCAAAATGAGCAAAGGGGTCAAAAGGTACAAACTTCCTGTTACAAAATAAATAAGTCATTGGGATGTGTACATTTATATGTTTATTTTCCTCATGCATTCATCCATTGTTGGATACAGGATGTAATGTACAGCATTAATTATACAGTTAATAGTTTTATAGTTAATAATGTTGTTTCTAAAAAAATAATAATGTTATATTGCATATTTGAAAGAGAATAAATCTTTTTTTTAAAAAAGATTTTATTTATTTATTTGAGACGGAGAGAGGGAGAGAGACTGTGAGCACGAGAGAGAGCACAGCAGGGTGGAGGTGCATAGGGAGAGGGAGAAACAGATTTCCTACTGAGCAGGAAGCCTGACACAGAGTTCGATCCCAGCACCACGGGATTATGACCTGAGCCAAAGGCAGACCTTTAATTGACCGTGCCACCCAGGCACCCCACTAAGAGAATGTATTTTTTTTTAAGATCTTATTTATTTATCTGATAGACAGAGATCACAAGTAGGCAGAGAGGCAGGCAGAGAGGGATGGGGGGAAGAAGGCTCCCACCTGAGCAGAGAGTCTGATGCGGGGCTCAATCCCAGGACCCTGGGATCATGACCTGAGCCGAAGGCAGAGGCTTTAACACACTGAGCCACCCAGGTGCCCCTAAGAGAATGTATCTTAAAAATACTTATCACAAGAAAAAAAATTTTTAACTATTCATAGTTATGGATGTCAACTAGGCTTACTGTGGTGATTTCACAATATATACAAATATCAAACCATTGTATTATGCATCTGAAACTAATAAAATGCTATATGTCAATTATACTCTTTTTAAAAAATTTCAAATAATAAATCGAGTAAAAAAATTCCAATATGATTATAAACTACATTTGCTAAAAATACTAATTGGTTGGTAATAAACAGTAGTTTTCTCTGGAAATTAAGAGCAAAGGATTCTATTACTACTACCTTTTCCTGACTTCAGAACAAATAATTATCTTGTGACTTTAGCCCTATTTCATAGTCAAGACCTCAGACTACATTAAGAAACAGTGGCTTCAGAATTAGAAAGGTAGGATTGATTTGTCAGTGGTAGTTAATGACATGTCTTCAAGTGTTTTTGCAAAGCACAATGCTGTTTTACTTCCTATGTGTTTCCGTGGGGTATTTGAGGAATGCTGATGAGGACAGTGGAGGTGACCAATGCCTTCTCATGCCACTGCATTTGAGAAATATCAATGCATTCACACACCCCAATTTATCTTTGATGCTTATATAGTAGTTAGGAAAGTAACTGGGTTGTGTGAAATAAACTAGCTGTCATGGACGGGGATCACACTGATGATTTGATTAGTGATAGTTGCCCTGGAGGAATTTGTCATGCTTTCTTGTATGATCTAAGAGGTTTGGGGCTGTTTGTTTGTATTTTGTTTGCATGTTGATACAATAGTATGTTCCCTAGAGAATAGGGAGCTTTTATTTGTTTGTAGTAGCAGAATGAAGAAGCTGCATTTGGTCTTACACATAACAAACTTACAGAACCAAGATTTCAATAGTACCCAGATCCAATCTACAGACTCTTATATGAATAATTAGAATTTCTTTCCACATGTCAAGCATCATCAACTTTTCAAACAGAATTAAATATGAGTCTCTGAGGTCATTCCTCACTCTCCATCCAATGGCCATAACCACTGCCTATAAGATTCTCATCTACAACAAATAATAAGAGAAAACACATCTAACAATGTCTTGTGGGTCAATAGGGCTTCTACTCTTCATCATTGGAGTTGGACAATAATTTTTTAAGGCTCTGTCAAAGCTTAATACACACATAATTGAAACAGTAAAAGGAAAAAGAAAATTTAATTTTCCGATTCTGAACACGTTTTGTTGCAGAGTGGAGAAATTACAACTATTGTTCCGTTATTTAGTGTGTTATTGCAACATTACATAACACAGAATATTTATTGTTATAGAAAGTGCTTTTCACTTTAAAGGCCCAAGTCATAAAAAGTTGTGCACTGGTTGTTATCATTTACCTTTTCCTTAGGTACATTACTTTTCATTCGCTTTCATTAGTGCTCTGCTCCCTAGCGTGCAAGTAACTTAATGTCTACTTGCCAAAACTCAGCTGGGGAGAAAAAAGGAGTTATTCGTGCTTCAGTTCTTTAAAACATTTTGCAAGAGATGGTAGTTGTAAAAGAGTCAGACAGAGGAGTGTATAAAGTGCGGCTAGCGAGTATAGCATTGCTCTCCCTATCTGCAAGAGTTAATAGGCTTCGAGCAATTAATAGATGCTATTAGAGTTTTATGTGATCTTAATTTTGCAGAGTGCCCTCACAATGATGCTGCTAAAATGCTTGGTTAATCTTTTCTCACAAAGCTTGATGTTTGCTTTTAGTACAAGGTAGCTTTTTGGTTATTGTTGTTCCTGAGAAAGGGAAAAATTATTTGAGGTAGCTATCTGGAATTGCTCGCCTAGAACTTGAAGACTGAATCAATCTACTCATCTTTTCTGTTTGCTGAAGTGTCATTTTCAGATGATCTGATGTCTGTTCCCTGCTACAGTTTAGGGCAATGAGTTAATGTCAGGAATATGTAGAAACTATACACTTCCAAAATATTAGATCTGGGGAGGAGGCAATAAAGCTTGCACTTTACTATCTGAGTAATTCACTTGGAAAACTGTAGTATAAAAGGACAAAAATGGTAGAATACCTGGAGAATAACATCCAGTGAACCCAATGATTTTCTTGGGTTTTCCCTCAGAGTTTATGAAGAGAGCCAGTGCAAAAGGTCACTCAAGTTGCAGCTTTCCAAGTGGAGTCACTGGTTACTGAGTATCAGCAGAGTGTTAGAGAATACTTTTGCCAACAATTTACATTTAGATCATTTAAAAACAATCATTGGACAACTGGGGGAAAAAAACAATGAAAAATATTGAAAATGATTTACCATCACACACACACACACACATACACACACATACACAATCGTGAGGAAAAGGAGACACAGACTTCCCAGCAAGATGGAGGAAGAACTCAACTCTAGGCTCCCTGCTTGTAACCCACCTGGTGATGCCACAGGGGTGAGGGTGGTATTTTGCTAAATCTGGGAAATTAATATAAAGTCTCTGAGAAGCCCCTGGAGGAGTAGAATGGATTAGGTCACACTGTTGAGGACTAATTGGGGGATAAGGCTTGGGATATAAAAGATTTTATTTCTGTTCTTTTCAGACCCCTCATAGAGGGCCTACTTTCAGAATCAGCTCTGGGCTATGCAAGCTGAGCTGAATGTCCTCCCTTAGAAACCTTCACTCACTCTAACTTCCTCTTTAACTCTGATTCTGGAGACCAGGGGGATTTTATTTGGATGGAAGGCAAGAAAAGGCCTTTTTAAGATATGAAAATATTTCTACTATAAATATGACAATATAATATATAAATAATAGCATATAGGCACTGACAAGATAGGGAATGAAGTCTCCTGTATCTTTCCACCATATAGTAGATACTCAATCATACCTATTTTATTATCAAAATTAGGCTGAGTTCAGGAAAGTCTTCCCCGAGAAAATGACATTAGATACATGTGTTTTGAAAAAAAAAAAAAAAAAACAGGTGGAAATTAGTCTGATTAAATAAGTAGAAGTCATTCGAAACACAGAAAACAAGGGGTATAAAGGCAAATGCATGGCACAGAATAAGTCTGAAAGTATGTCTGTCTGTGTGGCTGGAGAAAACATGCTGAATTGTATATATTTGGAGTAGAATTGTGATCAAAGACTTTATGGAACACATCATGAAGCAAAGCTAAGGAATTTAGACATTTTCCTGAGGACCACTAAAGTGCTACAAGCAGGAGAGTTTAGTGTCAGATATAATAATAGAAAGTTGGCTCAAGCTGTGGTGTGGGAGCTGATACAGTGAGAGAATGATGCTCAAACACGGAGTAGGGGGTATAAGAGGTAATTCAGATGAAAAGTGAGGAGAGCTGAGATGAGTTTCTAGAAAGAAAATGGATAGAGTTCATTTTATTAAGGTTATAGAATTGCAGAATTTTGCAACTAATAGGATATGGTGCTAGTAAAAAAGAAAGAGTTGGCTACATTTTATTTGGTTATTTTCAGCATAAGCTCACTCATTATTCCACAGGATAGCAAATCTATTTCTGAAAATGTTTATAGGAAGTTGAAATCTGCCTCTCTGCAACTTGATCTTCATTTTTCCTGCTGGAACTGTAAAAAAATAAATCGATCTCCCACATGCCAGTCTTTCTGATATTTTCATCCCGACATCTTCATTTTTTTCTAGAATTTTTTTCTAAAATGAACACAGTTCTTTATTTCTTAAATGGTATGATTTCTAGACATCTCTCCATCTTAGCCACTCATTTCTAAACATAATCAGGTGTAAATACATTTATTAAAAAAAAATATTTACTAAGAGAGTTCAAGCAAGGAGCAGGGGCAGGGGGAGAGGGGGAGAGAGAATCTCAAGCAGACTCTCTGCTGAGCACGGAGCGTGATGTGGGGCTCCATCCCAGGACCCTGAGATCATGACCTAAGCTGAAATCAAGAGTGCATGCTTAACCAACTGATCCTGCCCCACGTGCCCCTACTTGTGTGTAAATACTTTTAAAATGTAGGGACCTACATCATTCCAGATGTGGGCTGGCCAGTGTAGAGCTGAGAAGCAGCAGCTCCTTTATTCTGAATGCTATACCTCTATTAGCAGAGCCTGAGCTTCCATTATCTTCTTTCATCCCTACCCAGTTTTTTGGTCCCTTTGATCATTCATTCCTTCTTCCCTTCTTTCCATTCTTTTTGTCAGTTCTATCACACAAAGTTAGTGTTGAGTTTTCAGTAGTCTAAAATCCTGAAAGTACATTGCATTAAAGAGTTCTCCTCTAATTTATATTTAAGTAGCTATATTATTTTAACCTAATGCAGAAAATTTATGATGCAATCTCAGCATATCGATGGAATTGATAGTTATGATTTTGAGTTCTAATTCTTTCATTTACCATATCAGTTATTCCCCATGCTATCCACTCCATTTATAAAACATCTGCTTATTTCCAAATAGATAATAGTCTTCTGAATTGTCATGATCCTTAATTCCCCTCTTCTGGAACTAATCACTTGATGCCTTGTGTTACAGTTATTTAGTGATAGGACTTATCTTTTATAAATGATAAGTTCCTCATACCATGCTCTCTGCTGATTTACTTCTTTTTATTCTTTTTAATGGCCTAGAACATAATAAATAAGTATTTTAGCAAACAAATGAGTGGATAAATTTAAAGTAGCAAGAAAATTATCACCATTTTCTTCAAGTATCCTTTGTTTCTGTTTTCACAATCAATTCTATTCCATCCATTGTGAATTGAAAACCTTCTTGTCTGATAGAGCATTTCAAAAGGAAAATTCCAATTGAGTATCTGATTTCCAGCTCTCATTTATAAACATTATCTCATCTGCCACAAGCGATAAAGCTGAACTTTACCTTATTCTATCTGAACATACATTTTTAAGTCTTGTGCCTATCCTTGATTATTCAGTTTCCTTTCTCTCTGATGCATGCCCTTTGCAAATGCAACTGGGCTTCTTCTTGTCTGGCCATATTGGTTTTTGGTGCTCCTTATTTCCTCAATGGAATAATATTTGACTATTTGTGGAAACTTAATTTTAAGGCCTATTAGCCTTCTTCCCTTTGAATATATATACATTTTTCAATTTCTTGATATGTGAAACTAGTATTATCCCTTCCATGGCAATCAGACATTCTTTTATACTATTGCTATCACCTCCAAGACGTTCATGTTTTGTCAACTGGAACTTCCTCATTGCTCAAAATTAAGAATAATAATTATTAGTTAGTTTATCTGAAAGATAAACTCTGTATCAAGAAAAGCTGATAATCATAAATAGATATAGATATACCTATATTTATACCGAGAACTATAGTATATATTTTTTAATGTCAAAGCTAGTATCATACACAGTTGGTAAATAGATATAGATATAGATATACCTATATTTATACCGAGAACTATAGTATATATTTTTTAATGTCAAAGCTAGTATCATACACAGTTGGTAAATACTAAAAATAATCTTCCTGAAGGTAGAAATAAAATGAAGATATTCTTCATCACCAATACTATTTATCATTCTTAAGCTTTTTGACAATGCTATGAAAAAAATGGAAAAAGATAAAAATAGGGCTGGTGGATAAGCACAATCAATGATAGATGATTTGACTAATTTATCTGGAAAACCTGAGACAAGTAAGTGAAAAGCCATATAAATGTAGCTAGTAACGGATAATACACAGAGCTCAATCATTTTTATTTCTCCTTCACTTCTGAAGATTGATTTCACTAAATATTATTTTCACTAGACATAGAATTCTAGTTGGAAAGTCTTTTTCTTTCAACACTTTATCTATTCTTTTCTTGCTTGCTTGTTTTCTGAAGAAAATTCCTCTGAAATTCTTACCCTTGCTTCTTTGTAGATAAGGTGATTTTCCTTCTCTAAGCTTCTTTCAGGATTTTCTCTTTGTCTTTGGTTCTGCAATTTGAATATGCTAGGTTTAGGTATAGATTTCGTTTGTACTTACCATGCTTAGGGCTTTCTGAATTTCATGGATCTCTGGTTTGGAGTCTGTCATTTACTTTTAGAATGTTCTCAGCCATTACTTCACATATTCTTCTGCTTCGTTCTGTCTTTTCTTCTCCTTCTGGCATTCCAATTACACTTTTTGCAAACTTGGATGTTCTATTATGTGTAGGGTTCCCCCCGCCTTTCTTCTTTTTTATTGCATTTTTTCTTCTTTTCTCCTGTGTATTTCAGTTTGGGGAGATTCTACTGACCTACCTTCAAACTCACTGACTCTTGTTTGTCCACATCCAGTTTACTGATGAGTGCATAGAAGTCATTCTTCATTTCTCTTACAGTGTTTTTTTTTCCTAGTATCATCTTTGGATTCCTTCTTAGGATTCCCATCTCCTTGTTTACATCACCCTTCTGTTCTTGCATGTGATCTACTTTCTCTTCATTAAAGCACTTAGCAAAGTAATTACTAATATTAATTAATAAATATCAGTTTTCTTAAATTCCATGTCTGATATTTGCAGCATTGGTCTTCTGAATCTTGTTCTGATGCTCACCTTGCCTCTTCAGGCTGTGGTTTTCCTTGTCTTTGGCATGCCTCATAATTTTTTGTTTAAAGTCAGATGTGTTGTATTGGGTGATAATCTAGTAATAGGCTTTTAGTGTGAGTATTTTGTTAATCTTGCTAGGAATTTGGCTATGTTTAATGTTTGCCATGGCTGTAGGTACTAGATACTTCAAATTCTAGCATCTTTGTTTTTGTCTTTCTTGTTAACTTTGGTCTTCATGAAGTGCTCTTTAGAGAGGATACTCACTGCATATCTTCTAGCTGAAATCCACTCTTCTATGCTGGGGCCTTGTTTGTATGGTGGTACGATGTATGTGGGAGGGGGAAGTGTTATAGTCTTATGATTAAATCTCAGTCTTTTACTGTGCCTGTGTCCCTGCACTGTGACCTTCACAAGTATTTCTTAGTCGCCTCCTCCCCACTCCAGGCCCTCAGACAAGCCTGGAAGACTAGTAAGGACTAGAGTGGAAATGCTGCCTACAGCAAATCAGATCAAACTCTGGACAAGTCTTTTTCCCTTGGAGAGCAGGTCTTTATTAAGGAGAGTGCTCTGCATGAATTTCACAGAGATTACTCTTTCCCTCCTCCCATCAGAGCCATGAAGGGACCTTTTTGACTCTTCACTATGAGAACTAGGTAGAGTTCCCAAAGGTAAAAATCCATGGGAGGATGAGAGTCTCCCCCAAGACCGAGGCTTTTAGGAATTTCTCACTCACAATGGTTCACACTCAGCCTCCAGAAATTCATCCAAATTATCCTCTAAGTTCACCTGCCAGTTTATGGCTGCAGAGACTTGTTCCACATAAACAGATCTTAGCTGTGACTCTCTGTGTTTGCCTGTCTCTCAAGATTTCAAGGTGCTAGTCTGGCAAACTTGACTTTCTGAGGAATCCATGAAAAGTTGTTGATTTTCAGTCTTCTCAGCTTTTTCTTTTAGGACAGGAGTGACAACTTCCAACCTCTTTATATATCAGAGCTGAATCTGAAAGTAACTGTGTGTGTGTATGTGTACGTGATCTATTAGAAAATATGGAGAAAATATAGTTCAATAACATCAAAAATAAAATAAAATAACTAGGGTTGAGCTTAATAAGAAATGTGCAAGTTCTATATAAAAAAAGTTCAACAGAAACTTCCCAAACTGAAATGCGCACACACACACACACACACACACACACACACACACACACACACACGTGAAAAGAATGGGCAATCACATACAACAGAACATCTAAGAACTATAGGAAACTGGCAAAAAGTGTAATTGGAATATATATTAAAAAGTGTTAAATGCATATGAGGAAGACAAAAAAATACTTGTTAATCAAATATCAATTGTCTCTCAAGGGATCTCGAAATTTAATATAATTCCAACAAAAGTGCCAAAAGTATTTCTTGGGGCACCTGGGTGGCTCAGTGGATTAAAGCCTCTGCCTTCGGCTCAGGTCATGATCCCAGGGTCCTGGGACTGAGCCCCGCATCGGGCTCTCTGCTCAGCAGGGAGCCTCCTTCCCTCTCTATCTCTGCCTGCCTCTCTGCCTACTTGTGATCTCTGTCAAATAAATAAATAAAATTTTTTAAAAAAGTGTTTCTTAAAAGGGAGTAAGTTTATTCTAAAATTGATATGGAAAACAAAATTCTAAAGCAAAAGCTTAAGGCAGATGAATCTAGATTGTTAGAAGATAAACTATATTCAAAATTTTAAGAGTTTATTTGAGAAAAATTGATTTCAACTGGGCAACACCAACCTGGAAGTGGTTAGAAGTGCTCCACCAATGGTTTGCGGAGGGACTCTTAACAGTGAAAAGGTAGAGGCAGAGTAAGGAAATTGTGGATTCGCTATAGTTTCTAAGATTTTCTTCAACCATACTATTTAACGTAGCTTAAAATCTACCTGGCTATTTGTGATTGATTGTCCCTAGGATTAAATTTTATAACCTTCAGGCACTTACAGGCTTAGATTTTCGTTTGCATACTTAGGCCACAGCAGCATTAGATCAACATCAATCTAATGGCTACCTTATTTAATTATTTTTACAAGACCTACCACATTTTAAAAGATAACAAAAAGTACAGTAAATAAAACTGCATGATAGGAAGCAGAATTGTTCATCCATTCAGTAAGTACTTAATGTGCACCTATAGTAAGTCAGACATTTTTCTAAGGATTTGGGATAGAGTAGTGAAGAAATCAGAAAAAAAAAAGTTATTTGTCCCCATGGAGTTTATATTCTCATAGGGAAAGACATACAATTTAAAAAATTAATATGTAAAATACCAAATATGTGAGATGCCGATAAGTGGGATGGAGAAAAAGCAGGAAGGGGAATGAGAAATGTTAGGGATGTTAAATATTCAATAGGGTAATTAAGGAAAAGCTCACTGATGAAGTTATATTTAACAAGGGAGTGAAACAAATCATGGTATGTCATGAAGATACTTGGAGGAAATTTTCTAAGCACAGGAAACATGAAATGAATAGGTTCTGAGGCATGAGCATGTTGGGTGTTTCACAGTAACTTGGAAGAGAACCAGGAATTAAGAGAACCACAGTGGGATAAAAAAAAGAGAGAAAACCACAGTGAAAATACTAAGCAATGAGGTCAGAGAATTAAGAGGCCATGGTCATCTAAAGTTCTGTCAGTCATTATAAATATTTTGGCTTTTCATCTGAATTCGATGGGTGTCCATTGGAGGGTTTTGAGCAGAGCAGTGACATAATCTGACATGCATAAAACAGACTCCTCTGGATTCTGTGCTGTGAATAAACCATTGAAGGGGAAAGTTAGAAGCAAGGAAGTGAGTTAGGATAATAATATGATTTTCTATAAATAAAGTTGGTAGCAAGATAGGCAATGTGAAAAGGAGGTGGTTATATGAGCAAGTAGAATAAGGTCATGGGGGAAAAATGAGAAGTTAAACTTTGGGCTTGTAAAACTGGAGATGCCTATCAGATGTTCCCATGAAATGTCATGTAGGTACTTTCATGTGTGATTCTAGATTATAAGGAGAAAATGTGGGCTGCAGATATAAATTTGGGTATATTTCAGCATACAGACGGTGTTTGAAGATATGAAACTGATGAGATCACCCAGAAAGTAACTGTAGAGAAAGGACAGCCCATCGCTAGAGATTAGGGAGATTAGAAAGTACTTATAAAGGGGACAGAGAAGAGGAGTTGCCAGTGGAGTAGAACAACTAAATGTGGAAGCTGAGCAATAAATTTGGCTGGTCCTTATCCTTGGTTACTGGGAAGTGACCTGCAAATCCTTAAATTCTCCTGAGAGACAAGATCATCTTTGTATTTTATGGAGGACTGCCAGATAGTTCATGCTAATGAGATGACTCAGGATGGGGGCAAGCCATACCAGAAACACCAACCCTGTGGTTAGAAGGTTGAGTCATGTGATATTAGCCTACTCTCTGGTGAGAGGAGGAGATTTGGATATTGAATTCAACAGAGTGGCCAGGGATTGAGTCAAGTGTGCCTATGTCAACAAACCCCACTACAAGTTCTGGAAACTAAAGCTAGACTTTGCTGGCTGGGAATACTCTGCCTGTTGTTGCACAGTAATATGCCTGGAGGGTAGTGAGTCCTGAGGATAAGGAAGCTTAATGTTTGGGATCCTCTCAGACTCTCACCCTGTGTACATCTCCCTTTGGCAGGTATTGCTTTGTATCCTATTGTTATTAAAATGATAATAGTTAGTATAGCACCTATCCTGAGTTCTATGAGTCATTCTGGTGAATTACTAAGGATAGTAAGAACCCATGAATTTGTAGAAAGGAGGTCAGAGGTGAGGGTGGCCTGGGAAACCCTAGATTCATGGCAGTCTTGTGGAGGGCTGTACCCTTAACGTTGGGCTCAACTCTGAATAGTTGGTGTCAGAAGTCATTGCAGAGGCCAGTGGAAGAATATATTTCAGGGAACAGGTAGTGATTATGGGAATCAGGTTATATGCAGACTGAGAATGGAGGTCTCTACTCAACAATGTGGAAACTATGGGTGACTTTGAAAAGAGAATGTTCCATAGAGTTAAGGCAATGAAATCCTGATTGCAGAGCATTCTGTCTAGAATAGGAGGAGATGAATTATAGTTGGCAAGTACAGACTACCCTTTTGAGAAGTTTTGCTGTCAATGAAGAAGAAATTTGTGGCTTTAGCTGGAGGTAGAAGATGTGGGATTAAAAATTTTTTTTTTCTTTTTTAAGATTGGAGATTTTACAGAATGTTTATACCGATGGAAATAATCCATTAGAGGGAAAACACAGATGAGGTAAGTAATGGCAAGAACAATGACTGAACATTATCCTTGAGCATATGGAAGGCACTGCGTTAGATGCATAATTTAGAGGTTAACCTGGGAAAAGAGCACAGATAATGCTTCCACAGTAGGAGAAGAGAAGGGAGTGTATGGGCATAGATGCCTTCAAAGGATAGGGAACTTGCACAGAAGTTCTCTTCTAATTGCTTCTGTTTTTAGTGGAACACAAAACAAGGTTATGGTATGAGGGTGAGGATAGTGTAGAAGTTATTGGAGGCCTGAGAAGAGGAGAGCAGGTATGAACCCCAGGTAGCACTAAAGAACATGAAGAGAGTGGTCATGAATGTAAAGTGAAACCAGTCAGCATGGCGACAATGAAGAGATGGAGAGTCCCTCCACTTCTACAGAATTAGAAGTGATGGTAGGATAAAAATGGTGATCACTTGAGAGGGCTCCCAGGGAAGAAATGCATTTAAGGCGCATAGACTAAGAAGGTAAGATGAATATTTAGAAAAAAAAAAAAAAAAAAGAGTGAGGATGTCAGAAGTTTGCCAATAACAAATTAGTGGAAAAAAATAGAAAATCCATGAAGAAAACTCTGTGTATATTTAATAATGGTAGTATTTCACATCCATTCAGAAAAAGTGGATTATTTAGTACATTATTGTAACTAGAGGAAAAGGCTAGATCTTTGTCTTACATTGTATACCACAAAAAGTTCAGATAGGTCAAATATTTAAATATGAAAAAGGAAGTATAAATTTGCTATAAAATTTATAAAATAATTTTCAAATGGGTAGAGCCTTTCTAAATATGACACAAAAAATAGAGAAATTATTGTGAATTATACTGATAAATTTTACTACTTGAAGTTTAAAAAAAATTATTACCAAGCATGTATAAAGAAAGGCCAAAGACATGGGTTAAAATGAAAAATAATGTTGTTATTTATACTACAGAAAATGGCTAACTGATTTTATTTTTAGTCAATATCACAATTTATAGTCAGTAAGACCAATAACCCAATACTAAAATGGGCAAAGAATAAGAAAAAGAACTTATTAAAAAAAAGAAATGCAGCTAGCTCTTGGGCATATTAAAATATGAAAAGTTACTTAATATTAGCCATATTAAAAATGCAAATGAAAACTATGAAGCTCCAAATTTTGCTCATCAAATTGGCAAAGATCAAAGAGTTTGATAAGATACCGTCAGGGCAGAGATAATAATTGCAGTCTGTGAGTATAAGATGGGAAACAAATGAAGTAGTCACTAATAGGGTACTTTGTTAAATAAAATATGGTGTATCATTATAATGGAACACTGAGCAGCCAATCAAAAGAATGAACTAATTTTATATGCTACTTTGAAATGAGCTACCAGAAAACTTTGTCACCATAATTTAAGGAGGAAGCAATATCACAGAGTAAAAATGTGAAGTAAATACTATGAAAAGGACTGCTCAAGATTCAGACATTGCATATGATAGTTACTTTCAATCAAAATAAAAAGTGAGTATACATACACATACATAAATATGTATATATACTTGTATTTGCATAAAATATATAGGAATATATAAAAATGTTAACTGTTTGCTTCTGGAACAGGGCTTGGGTTCTATAGCAGAGTAGAATGGAGCATAGTCTTTTCACTATATTTTTTTTTGGAACTTTTAAATTGTATGCCATTTTTTGTGTTATCCTTTATATATTCATATTTTTCACTTTAAAAATTTCAAGGAAATATTTTAAATTACAAATATAATTTCAAACTATTAAAACACTTTAAGTATGCAAATTTAATAAAGGTAAATCAGTATCAACTGAAAATAAAAGCCTTCGAAATTTTAAAAACATAATGTTAAATTTTAGACAATAAAAGTAATAACATTGTGAAGGTGAATTCACAAGGGAGCTGAAGGATACTGATGATGACTTATTAAGGAGAATGATGTGGTTTGTGTAATTCTACCTTGGTTAAAACATTAAGTTAAGGATGGTTGCTAAAAATGTTCAGGCAGTTAATAAAAGAAAGTAAAAAGACTATACTTTCCAAACCTGAGATGCAAAAAATAAGGAACATTAAAAAGTTCATCAAGGAAAAGAAAATGAATAACAAAAATGTGAGACAGTAATACTTGATGATCGAAAAATGTCCAAATATGTCAGTAACCACGATAAATGTCACTTATTTAAAGTCAGAGCAACTCAGCCTCCTTTTATGTTAAGAAAAACTCAAAAATTAATTACTGTGCCTCTGCTAATAACAGCTAATGTGGTTTTGGAAATCCTTGTTTTGCATTTATTTCCCCTAAACATCTGTGTTCTGTTTCCTCTTTTCTTGTGTTTGCTTGGGGTTTTTTGTGGTGTATGTGTGTACACGTGTGTGTCGGTGTATGTGTGTACACATGTATGTCCGTGTGTATGTGTGTGTCCTAAGCAGAAACCTCTAATGTATAGACAAAGGTCATGAGGCAGGCAGGTTATGGCAATGACTCAGTTCCTCCCCTTCTCTGGTCCTGGCTATGTTTCTGTGCAGAGCCCTCCCACTTTGGTTCTGGTTTTGGCCTTGGCCATGTGACTCACTTTGGCCAAAGGAATATTAATAAGCATGACACAAGCAGAGGCTCAGGAAATGCTTGTATAATGAGGTTTTCTAGCTTCTGCATCTTGCCTTCACTCTGAGAGCATGCCTGCCTGACAATGAAAGACATGAGGGACAAAGCCAAGTCACAACAGTCATTCCAAGCAAGTATGTCCTAGTGCAGGAAAAAGCCAGCCATCCCCATAATACGTGCATAATTTCCACAAGATATGCAAAATCATCCAATTAACCCACAGATTTGTGAACTAAATCCATGTTTATTGTTTCACACCACTGAGTTTTGAGCTGGTTGGCTATGTAACAGGATGGAGGTAAAAGATACTTGGTACAGCTGACAAGACTTTTTGGATTGACTTTCCCAGTGAGTCAAGAATAAGGGCAACGGTGAGATGTCATGTGTCCTTCTATGTCAGTGTATAAGCCCGCACTCTCCAGCAAGTGAGATGTGCCTCACTCACAGAACCATTGAGGGACCATTTTATAAAAATTCTCTCTACCAATTGATCAAAATATGACTGACTTTAAAAAAGCACCAAGGGTCTAATAACCCCTGCTAGTCTATACTTATTAATGTCAATTTATGTTCTTTCAAGTCTCTGTTCAACTGTGAAGTAATTCTTCCCATTTGCCAGTCTTACCCTGCTTACGACAGTTGCCTTCTCTTTTCTGGCTCTCTTGCCTCTGTTTAACCTGCCACAGCCTTTTGTTTCCCCCCCATGCTTCAGGAAAAGGAAGATAACTTGGCATACCTGCCAAAGACTTGTGACAGTAATGTATGAGCAGGGTTCTCCCCTGATGTCTCAGAATAAAACGGTACCCTCAAAAAGACAAACCCTCTGTCATTTGGTTTCCAGGGATACAAACATATCTAAAAATGCAGAGCTAAATACATTTAAAGTAAGAAATTCTTTAAAAAGTGGAAGTGCAGGAATGATCTAGAGGAAAAAATACAGGCTTTGGAGTCAAACACTCCTGGGACTGAATCCTGACAGCCATACACCGCCAGCAACTTACTTAGCTGCTTGAGCATCCCTTTCATCTTCTGCAAGATGTGAGGATTGTATGAGACAGAATAACTGAACTCCTAGCAAAACCAGCATACTTCTTCTCCCAAGTCCCTCTGGCCTCGCTGACAATGACTTCTTTCACCTTACTCCGAAATATCCCTCAAATCCTTCAGCAATTCTGCTCTGTCTCAGCCCCTCCAAACTGCCTCTCTCTCTGAGCAAAAGCCCCAAGGTTACTAGGATCCAACACCCAAAACAGAAAAGAAAGCTAGAAATAACATTTTAAAATTCTTCTTTGGAGGCATTTTCAAATTGGAATCCTTTATCCTTCTTACATTAAGAAATAATGCTTCCCCGACTCATTAACAAAACACTATTTTAAATTTCATAGAACTTGCAGAACAAATCAGGAAGATACTTTCTAAAGCAATCATGAGGATGGTGTTAGATACAATGATCTGCCATAATTAATGGGATCTAGCTAGTGAACTTGATTTATAGATCTATGGAATGATGGTCATTTCCTAAAGGAATGAGACCTGGGACCTGAGACAGGTCTTTGACAAAGTAAAAATTCACATCTTGGTTATCTGATAATAGTTTTCTCTGCTGTTGACTACACTGGATTATGACCCATTTAAATATCTTTTCAATTTAAATCCCTAGTTTGTGCCATATCCTCTTTCATAAGCATTGAATTATAGTTGATAAAGTGTGCCATTTTTCTTTTTTGATCAGTAGGATAACATTCCTGTTCTTACACTCTTCTAAAAAGGAGGACTATAAAAAGCAACAAAACCTTGACGAATGAGGTACCAAGTACTTATTCCATGGCTGAGATTAAAAATAGAAGCTACCCTGTATTGAATGTCTCAGACGTGCTAAGTACTTTGTGCATATTATCTTATGTAAGTCTAATTAAAACCCTTTGGGGTAAATATTTTTAGCCCCATTTTATAGGATGAAGTATTGACGCTTAGAGAATGAAGAAAGTTCTCAAGCTAAAAATAGCTACTTAAATATACGTTTGGATGCAATACTGTTAAGCCAACAATAAAATAGGTATAACAACAACCATCCTGCCCCTCTTTTGCTTCAGCTATCTGAAAACAATGCCCCCTCTGCATTTATATAGTGGGCATCCCAGGTGCTGTAATTTTCTCCTTTTATTTCCTCCTCTCAGGATTCACCTGCCACCTAGTCATATTCATTTGACTTGCTACATCTGCTTTTCAAGCGAGCTGCTCATGCTGTTCTTGAAGGATTTTAGAGAAGGGCATTTTCATGTCAGTAGCCAGATGAAGAGTTGAATTTTAAAATGAAGAGGAGAACTCAAAGGTGGGTGGGATTCTTTTCAAATTTTAAAAAGCTGTATGAAGATAATGGGTTAAAAATAAAAGTTTGGTATAAGTTTAATGAACAGTTGCTTGGGTTGCCATCATTAAGCATGTAAGTGCAATATTTTTCTCTGTGACTTCTCTTGTCTTTGGCCATTATAGTTAGGAAAGCTTCTTAGAGCACAAATGTAACTAATCAAGGAATCATTTTAAGTGTATTTTTGGTACATAGATGTTATTAATAAGTGAAGAAAGGTTTATTTCAGCCATTCTTATATGATATAGCAAGAAAAAAAAAAAGATGGGGAATCAGACTAGCTTTTTATGGAAGTAATCTTAAATTCCTTAGAATTGGGATGCCATATTTTCATGTCTACAGGGAGCAAAGGAAGAATAGCATACAAAAAACTAATTTCATTTTTTGCATGATACTATTTTTTGATACTATATAAAACTAAACAGAGCACGTTGGGTTCTCAGAAATGCTACAATGATGTTAACTTCTTGCTCTTAACCCATAGTGGTGATCCAACTTGGAAGCTACCATCAGAATATAATTCCTGCTGATAAACTAGATATTCATGAGAAAATGCAATTTCCAGGCATCCCCTCAAGGCGAAGACTTCCTCACCTGTCAGAATCATCTCACTAAAAGAAATTGAGACATACTATAATATAGTTAATGTTTTCTCTATTGAAATTTTTCTGGGGCTGAAATTTGGATATCTCTCATTTTCTTGTTTCAAGTTTAGGTTATAAAGTGACATATGATTTAGTGCCCCAAAGCACTTTTCAGACTAAATTAGTCCCAGCCTTTTATAAATGCCTAAGAGAAATTAAACAGCTTAGCTGTAATTGAACGACTGGCTAGAGGTAGAAGCTAAAATGAGAAGCCTCTGTAGTGTTTTTTTTCTAGCCAGGACACGGTGGTGTCTTCCTGCTACAATCTGAACATTTTTTTCCCCCCTTTATCTGCCTTCGGTGGAGACAAAACAGCTGGTCACCATTCTTCCTGTTTGGATAAAGAGTGCAAGAATGGGTTTTAATAAAAATCACCTCCTTCCCTCCAGTCTAGTGGGTGATGATTCCACTGAAGGGAAAGAGCAATAGAGGGGAAACTTGCAATGTTGCTGGCCTGTTTCCATGCAGGCTGTGGATAATAGAGCTCTTTGATGTCTGGTACTTCCGTAGCCACCAAACTCAGCTTCCCAGCCAACAGAAAAGCTATTTTACATTACTTTTGATGTGATGAAATAACTTAACTAGACATGGTTAATCACATAGCTGGTGATTATGCCATGCAAGGAAAAGCCATTAAAATAAGCCAAGTGCCACCTCAAAAAAGAACAAAGGAAAACTCCCTAGCAAGCCTGTACATAGCTGACTCACATGCTCTGGCATGACTTGGTTTTTTACCATCCAGATTCACTCTCACTATTTTCATAACATGAAACATAAACATCACTGCTTCCATGAGAATTCTGCATACCTGCCTCACTTGCTAATTTCCTATTCTGCGAGGCAGTCACAATTTGTCTTTACTCCGTTCCAGACATATCTGGCTTTGATCACACCGCCGGGCCGAACACCGACAGATTCTGGGACTAAAGCAGAGAAAGCTCTTTTGTAAAAGTTTAATCCCACTTAGGTCATCTGTTTATTGCTTTGTCCCAAACATCTAGGTTTTCAGATGATTTGACTAGTATCACAAATGCAAATCCTATAATAAATGAGAGTACCTACAGGTTAGCAGCATCAAAGGAAAAGAATGCTCTGGGGAGAACAGCACTGACAAGTTGGTTTATTAGTTCAGCTGGTTCTTAAAGACCAGCCAAGGTCCTGTTTTCAACTAGACTGTTTATTTGTATCAGTGGATGCTCAACTATTTTAAGAAAATAAGCAAACTAGATCTACTAGACTAGATTCTTTCCATGTAGAAGAAATTCTAATTTCTGTAAATCTCGATGATCTGAGAGGTAATCAAATATGACATTTAATCCACATTCATAGATTTCCCAAAGCCTGGCAACCAAACGAGTCAGTGATCTTGAAATTAAGCTATTAATTATAATATATAATTACATTAAAAATTAACTTTGGGTAAATAACCTACGAAATATTAGGTGGCCTATATGTTGGTTGAACATAGAGGGGCACTGTTGTATAAAAACCATCCAAGGTCCAAGAGAGATGTTAAGAAGATATAATTCTAAAAATTAGAACTTTGGGGTATAATTTTAGAGAAAATTACTCAGTGCTGTAAAAGGAATCTACTTTGTGCTTAGATGATTTATCTTTTTAGGGAGGAATATGATAAATCTCGAAAAATCCATTCAACATAAGAAAAACTGCATTTTTCAATAATGGATGGATTTGTTAACTGATTTCAAAAATAAAATGCCAACAGGTCATTAAAAGTTTAATTACAGATGCTTTCAGTGTCTATATCTCTGTGTGAAATGACAAGGAAATTAGTTAAGCATTCTGTGCCCTAGTTTCCTCAACAAAAAAATGATGGGCCTCATTCACTCAGGCAAAAATATTTATTGGGCGCCCATTATGTGCCACAGGATTTAAAGTAGTGCGCCAGCCAGAGTCTTTGCCCTCTTGGAACTTACAATCTGGCAAAGGAAAGACATAAACATGATAGTGGTATAGACTCTGAAACAAACAATAAAGATGATGTGACAGTGACTTGGGGAGAAAAGCACTACTTTCATCAGGGATCATCTCACCTGATGGGGGTGGAAAAGCCCAGCAAAGACGTGGTGTGGGATGGAGTTGGAGGAGAGAATTCCAAAGTGCTGAACTAAACCAAAGGACTTAGCCAGGATTGGACTCGGTGTGATAGAACCACAAGAAAGACAGTACGATAAGCATGATGAGTAAAAGCAAGTGTGGAAAGTGGTTAGGTCGGAGAAAAAAGAAGAAACTAGAGACATGGTATTTAGACCAAGGTATGGAATTTGGATGTAAGCCTAAACAGACTGGTAAAATATCCAAGGTTTTGAATGAGAGAGTAAAATGGTATTTACACATTCAAAGACGAATTTGAGTACAGATTAGATCTCCCAGTAGCAAGAATTGAGGGAGAAAAACCAGTTAGGAAGATAATAGTTACCGGGAGTGGCTTAGATGGTTTTGAATTCAGGCAGTTAGAACAGATCAGAAGTTCTTGAAATTTCTTAGCAATGGATCATTTTGCCAGTCTGTGGAGACCTCTCAAACTGTTTTTAAATGCATAAAATACAATGTAAAGGATTAAAAAGAACTAGTATATTAAAATATAATTATGTAAGTATTTTAAATGTGTGATTAATACATTAAATAAACACAATTTAGTATAAATAAAATTTTGAAATGTCTGCACAAGCTGTAATATAACATGGAAATATCTTAATTAATATTGGTAACAAGGTACTACTAATATTACTGTGGTTGGTGTTACATTCATGATTAAAGAAAATGCTGAAGTTTAGTTAGAGGTGTATGAAAACAAAGCTGCAAGTTTTTCCATATAAATTCACACATCCCTGAACTCTGGGTCATACATGATCATGCTTGTGGCTTCCTCTGCTTACACCACTTTTTTCTTCCATTGAGCATTTTCTAGGGAGCTCAAATTCCAGATAACTATACCATTTCTATCCCTAAAGAGAATCTGTGTTGATATCAGGATAAACTCTATGAAGATTTTTCAGTTTGCCAAGATATCCTGACTTCACTTACAGTTGGCTTCCATCACAAGATTTAGATGTCAGATACGAATAAGCAGTAAAACCAGGGCGCATGGCAACATGCAACCACCACTGCTTTGAAAATATTACATAAATAGTATGTACACCACTTAACTCCTATTTATATACAGAAACACCTTCTCTTATCTTCTCAGAAACAATAGAAACAATGGGAAAAATATAACTAGGGATCAAAAGTGCTGGGTTTTGCTCTTGGATCTTCTTCTCAATTGTTTGATTGCCTCTGACAAATTACATGACTCACTGATTTCCTCACTTATACTATAAAGCTAAAGTATATCTACTTTGCATCAACCACCCTGGCATGCTACTTTTCTATAAAAAACTAAGCAGGTTGAATAAAATGAAATAAATCTTTTTACACTATTGATATCATATGATGCATTTCTCATGGTTATTTGGTTTGGTTTGATTACACTGTATATTGAAGAAGAGTTCTAATTGTTTGACAGGCTTAACACCTTTCAAAGAAATTATATCTGGAACAGGGAAATCCTAGTTTTGATATTATCTTTGAGATATTAAACAGCTTTGTCTTCCATTTCTTTAATATTTGTTTTAAGTACATTTGGTTCCATACCCAGTTTTCCCTTTCCACTCCCAGCAACCATTGCTTTCAAGGTAACTTTCTAATACAGAATGAGAAAGGAAATCTGGACCAAGGACTTTCATCATAAATAAAAAGAAAATGTGAAAATAAAAGATCTTTCTAATTTCAAAAAATATGTATTTTTATTTATGTACCTAACCTTAAACACAAATACAGGCTATATATACAAAGCCCCTGAAATCTATCCAAATCAACTTAATGAGAATCAGTTTTTGTAAATCTACTGCTAGCCATTTTAATTAGTGATCTTGGTATCACAAAATTTTAAGGAAGCCATGATAAAAGACCTAAGTTAGCTAAAATGTCTAGTATAATATGATGTGGGCATTAAAAGGTCAATTTCTGTGACAGCTATCACCATGACATTTACCATGAAGTTGCAATCAGTGTTTAGGTGTGACATGAGAGTTTCACATTCACCTGTAGTTTTGGAAAGCCCCAGAACTGGGTTAATGGAAAGAGGACTTCAATTTTTACTTCTTGGCCAAAATCAACAGGCATTCCCTCATCAAGGAAATGAGCCCAGAATGAAAGCCAAGACTATTAATAAGCAAGGAGTCTTACTGACCTGGTACTATGTGAGTCAAGAGGAGAGGTATTACCAAAGGTAAACATAGTTGTTTTTATTACACATAGAATTTGAGATAATTAACTAGAAGGAAGTTTAGCTATATTAATGTCATCTATGATAAAATATAAACAAAGATGGGAGCAAAATGACATAATTGAACCATGATCTTTGAGGTCAGTTGTATATTAACCAAATTTCTCATTCTACAGCTAACGTCTTGGCCAATTACTTAAAATATCTACGGCTCAGATTTCTAATATATAAACTCAGTCATGATAACAGTGACTAACAGAGCCCCCACTAAGGAGCCCTGGGATAATCCATGTGGAAAAGTATCTTGCAATTGAGTAGGCGATTTGAGTTTTGCTCTTGCCAAAATAAGTGTTCTTTTTGCTAATCTGGACTAATACAAATTAAATAGAGCTACTTCTTAATTTTCAGGCATTGTAATATAACAGGATGTTCTGGATAAGATTTCTTTTTTTTCTTGGTTTGGATCTTCCATATTTGTTTCCTCTTTTCCACACCATACAGTCTTCCTGCTTCCTTCTTACCCCTCTTCTTTCTTTTCCTCTTTTTTCCTATTGGTCCATCTTACACCAATTGTACCTTAACTCTTCTTCCCCTCCTTTATTGTTATCTTCCTCCTGCTGCCTTTCCTCTTGCCATCTCATCACTGTTTTCCTTCTTCTCTTTGGCTCAGCTTCAACACTCATTTGCACTGTGACCATACCAGCCAGCTGTGCACTAAACTGCATGCTTATCTTTCCAACCAATCCCAGAACTCTTTGATCTTGCAGAGACCTGACCAACCATGGCATTTCTTTGAACTCAATGCCTTTGGCTTTTCTCAATAGCTCTTCCTAACTTCTGCCTGTAATCTTGCTTTAGCTGGAATTCCATTTGTTAAAAGGTGCCAACTGTATAAGTGCCAAATATTTGAGGTTTTGTTATGTGATCATAAATTTGGATATTTTAAATCAGGGAATTTTAGCAGTGCTCTAGTGCTTAAATGAGTATAAATAAATACATATTTAAGACTTTAAACAAGACAATACAACTTTTCTGTGAATAAAATTAAGAAGAAACAATGGCAAATATAAAATGGCTGTTTGTATTATATTGTCTCTAATCAGGGCAATATTAACAATTTTCTTAGCTCTGCAAAAATTTCATTAAAATCTCCTCCCTCAAATTGTGAAGTAAAGCAGCTTAATAATTTAATAAAATCCATCTTTATAAGTCTAATGTATTTATTTAAACTGAATTGTAATTATGATGGAGAAGTGGTATAAAGAGATTAGAAGATTATAACATGCAAAAATGTAGAAAAACTATAGTCCTAAAAAGGAAGATTGAAGTAATTAGTCACATTGACTTGGAAAAGTTAATAATAGATTTGCATGTTACATTAGTCAAGTTTTTTTTTTTTTTTATTTGCAAACTAGAAACAATATAACACAGTTGTTTTTCTCTCTCCCTTGGTTATCCTTAAAGAATTGGTCATTTATTTGGAAAAGGATTAAAAAAAATCTGATTGAATTCTCTCGACAACTGCAATACAAAATTATTTGTGACTGCATTGTTACCACATTGATTGTAAATGTTAAAGCCAATGGGTTGGTCCTTTATGAAATGTAGCTGGAGGCTCTCTGGCTCAGTTTTATTTATAAATAAAAGGTGGGAAGGAAGCAAATTACAATTTCAGACTGAGTGAATATTTTCCAAAACATTCACAAAGGAAGGAAGGGAAGAAAGAAAGAAGGAAAGAAGGAAGGTAGACATGAAGGCAAGGAAATAAAAGACTTTATTCTTCCTTTTATTGAAAGTTAAACCTAAAGATAATCTAACAAGATCTGGTCTTTAGAATGTACTTGTTAAAACTGTACTAATTTGACATGTCTGAGACCTGGACTCTGCTGCTCCTAGAGGAAGACTGAATGAGTGTGGTGTTTGTGAGTCAGGCCACAAACTGCTCTATCTTTGGCATTGACTAGAACTTGAAATTCCGTGTGTTAAGTTTATCCTTTCATTTGAAGCTGTTGTTCCTTTGTAAAACATTCCTTTCCCTAGGATGGGAATCACTTATGCTATTTTAATCACTTATCATGTGAGAGAAGAACCTAAAAGTTTTTTGTTTTTTTTTTTAAGATTTTACTAAATTATTTGACAGAGAGAGACACAGCAAGAAAGGGGACACAAACAGGGGGAGGGGGAGTGGGAGAAGCAGGCTTCGCCCTGAGCAGAGAGCCTGATACAAGGCTCGATCCCAGGACCCTGAGGTCATGGCTTGAGCTGAAGGCATATGCTTAAAGACTGAGCCACCCAGGCGCCCTGTAAAAGCTTATTTTAACAAAAAAGAAAAGGATGGCGCTGGGAGAGATGGTGCTACCAAAAGAATAAATATTGGGTAAGTAAAAAAGTAAATTTTTGTAGCAAACACCATTTTTTAATGGGCTAAACCTATGAAATCCATATCATATTGAGATCTATATTCCTGTTGTTATTTTTGTTTTTGTTTTTGTACTGAATAAATACCTATTGAATTTTTCCTATGTGCAAATCATCATTTGGTGATTTGCACATAGGAAATCATAGGGTCTGGTGATATCAAACACACACACACACACACACACACACACACACACACACACAGTTATGCTATTCATTCACCCAACCCTTCTTTCAGGACATAGTTACTGCAGTTCTAATAATTGCCTAGTAATGGTCTGGGTGCTAAGAATATTGACATGAATACTACAGGAAATTTCCCATTTTTTTCACAGTGTTTATTTTCTTTGGAGAGTGATAGAAATAGATAAAAAAAAATGTCAAAGTGTTGTCATATTTTAAAAAATGGTATTTGAGATCAGAGAATAACTGAGAGTGGGCATTTCAGATGTGAACTGAATGAAGAAGGAGCCAACCATACAAAATTTTGAAAGCAAACATTCTGCTAGAGATGAAAAAACTCTGAAACAGGAGGAAGTCTAGTAAATTAAAATAGGAATTACCCATGTTATAGGCTTCATCAGAGGGAGCTAGAGGCAGAATGTTATGAGCTAAGAGTGCTGAGGAAGGCAGCAGGCAGATTATGAAGAGAATTATGGGTTGTGGTATGTTTGTGCTTTAAGTGTACTGAGAAACCACTGTAGATGTTTTAAGCAGAAAAGGGACAAGACAAAATGTACGCTTTAAAATTTTTATTCTGCCTGAAAGATAATCTATGTACATATCTGTGTATGAGGGTGTTGCTTACCAAATGCTTTTTAAAAAGCCATGGCCAGTTTCACTTCTGCTTAAGATATAGATAGTCACGACAGAACATCACTCCCATCTTAACAGCAAGAAAATGGTGAATAATCTACAAAATTCTAATTTCTTGAATTCATCAGAGCTCTGAGGTAGCAAGGCAATGAAACAAACTGAATTCCAAGCCGTGACAAGACCTCTGATAAGAATGGGACCCCTGGGCTATTTCACCTTTGGGAGACTATGGAAGGAAGAGATGACTGCCAAAGAAGTGAGTAATATATAATCAGCCCAAACTGTAATAAGATCTAAAAGGCTGAATGTGGGCTAGCACATCAGTTTCGAATAACTGAGAACCCCCACACAAAGCCCCTCTCACAATCGGAAGAAGGAAGTACCTGTCACTCACTCACTCCCATTGGCCTCCACCAGGAAATGATAAGAAAAATGGGTGCAAGGCAGGAGAACAGAGTGAGCTAGCTCCCTGCAGTGGCACACATCCAAAAGAGGTTGTCATTGAGGGATAGATACACAACAGATCCCATTTTCATGAGAAGCAAAACCCTACGCCATTAAGAAAGAGGCAGCAAATCTTTCTGCTCCTCCACCTGCTGGGAGGGATACAAGTAAAAACATTGGAGGAAGGGCAGGAAACCCTCCTTTCTGCCTATGCAGCCAGGCAAAGATTCATTGCCTCTGGAGAATGGGTAGAAACAAAAGCTGTCTGCCCCTTGTAGAGAGGGAAGAAAATCCCCCCGATAACCCCCAAAATTGATATCAAATTGACTGATACCAATCAGGGGTCTACTACTTTTGAGGGAGGGACAGAAAACTGTTTCCTTCTCAAGACCTGTCAAAGATAGATGACAGAATTTGGCTGTTATGGGAAGAAGAGGCAGAGATGATGAAGAGACCCAAAGCTCAGACATAAAGATTCTGCCTGAGACTAAATCTGGACCAGGAAAATAGAGATTCACTGCTCCATCACAAGCTTAGCAGAGGATACCAAGCAGTAACAATGCAACATAGTTTGTGCTTTAAAGGAGCATGGCCAGTAACTGCCAATGTATAGAAAGACACTCAGTGTGATATAGATATCTAGGATCTACTGAAAACTGTAGGGGGTGGGCAGGAAAAAAGTAAATCCCTTGGCCATCCAAGGCTTCACACTAAGCCCAAAATGACAAAGACTTATCATTGAAGAAGTCTGAAACTTGTGGTACATTGATGGTTAACAATAGCAACCACAAAATCTATACTTTGTTCAACTACTTAATGGATGGACTCAATCTTCCACATTAGCAGCCTGACAGCAGAAGAGACATGCTCATATCTAGGTATAAATACTATTTATTTCAACTGATTTCTGTGAAACATGATGTTTAGCATTCAACTGCAATTAGGAGAATGCAAGAAAAAGGATGAAAAAAGATCCATTCTCAAAAGATAAAGCAACTAACAGAAGCAGACTCAGAAATGACTTATATGTTAAAACAATCAGTGACTCTAAATTGACTCTGAGTAATGTATCAAAGAATCAAGTGGGGAAAAAATGGACATTATGCAGGAACAAATGGGGAATTTCAGCAGGGATGGAAACTTTAAAAATGTCAAATACAAATGTGTACAATTTATAAAACACTCTTGGGTATCAAGAATTCCTCTGATAGCCTTATAAATGGACTGGACACAGGTGAGGAAAGAAACAACAGACGTGGATCTAAAGAGAGGCAAAAAGAAATTATTCAAAATGAAACAAAAGAGAAAAGAGTAAAAAAAAAACAAGAGTATGCTAGAATTATAGGACATGTACAAATAGTTTAACATATAGGTAAGTGAGGTTCCAGAAGAAGAAAGTTAGGAGGTTGAAGAGATAAAAAAAAAACTATGGATTTTCCAAATTAATCAAATGCAACAAACCACAGATCAAAAAGGTAAGAGAACACCAAACAGGACAAATACAAACTATATATCTATATAGTGTGTGTGTGTGTGTGTGTGTGTGTGTGCACGTGCACGTGTACCAAACAAAAATGTAATGTAAACATAATGTAAGCACATCCTCGTTAAGCTTTGGAAAGCCAAATATGAAGTGAAAATCTTGAAGAACAAAAAAATATATATATAAAAAGGAACAAAGATGCTTACCACCCACAGAAGACTCATCATTAGTTATACCAGCCAGAAAACAATGGATTGACATCTTACAATAACGACAAGACTACATAGAGCAAAACTATCAAGGCAGAATTTTATGCCCAGCGAAAATGTCTTATAGAAAAGAAGGCAAAATAAAGATGTTTTCAGACAGGGAAAAGCTAAAAAAGTTCATTGGCAGTAGATCTGTATTACAAGAATTAAAGGAATTTCTTCAGGCAGAAAGAGTATAACATAAATGTAAATTGGATCTATATAAAGAAGAGTACCAGAAATAGTAAAAAATGCAGGTAAATATAGAAGGTATTATTTCCCCCACTTTTAAGTAGGCAAATATAAAAAGATAAGTGAGTGCTTAATACAAAATAGTAACAATATATTGTGAGGTTTATAACATAGGGAGAAGTGAAATGCACAAAATAAGAGAAGCGAAAAGAATGGGAAGGAGGAAATGGATGCAAAATTTATACTGTTGCAAACTTCTTACACCATGAAGTGGTATCATACTATTTCAAGATAGACATTCCTAAATAATTTATATTAAAAACTTTAGAGCAACACTGTATCTTGTGTGGCAAAAGGGATTTTGAAGATGTGATTTTGTTAAACTCTGGAGATGGGGAGGTTATTCTGGATTACCCAAGAAGGCCTGATGTAAACATATGAGTTGTTAAAAGAAAAAAGGGCCATCAGAGTGAGCAGTAGGTATGTAGCTACAAGACAAGAAATGTAGGTCATCTCTAAAACTGAAAAAGGCAAGGAAGCAGAGGTCTTCTGAAGGAATACAACCCTGCCAAAACCTTGATTTTATACTTCAGAACTCCAGATACATAGGAAAATAAATTTGTGATGTGTTAAGCCACTAAATTTGTGGTAGTTTGTTGTAATGGGAATTAAGAAACCAATACAACTAATTAAGTAATAGTATGGGCAAAATGCAATCATAGAAATAAATAATTTTTAAAAGTTCAGATGAGGGGTAAAAGAATGTAAAATAAGATGGGAAAATAAGAAAGCAAAAATATAAAAGTGAAAAATAATAATAGCAAGACAGTAGATTTAAATCCAGTAATATCAAAATATAAAAGCTCTAAGCAGAAAATATAAAGGGCAAAAATTGTGAGGTTGGGCAATAAGGCAAATCCCAGCTATATGTTGTCTGTTTCACTCTCCTTCAAGCAGTACTGTTTTTAAGAACTACTGATACTGTGTGAATCTCTTGGCCATTGCCTCTGACTTTTCCTGTGAGAAATACTTAGATTGCCATCAATTTCCCACTACTGGAAGAAATGCTACAGTGAACATTCTCACACATTTCCCTGCAGAGATGTGGAGTGGAGGTGAGGGGTGAGCAAACTTTTCTGCAGCATATGCTTGGGAGTGAGATCGTTGGGTCATAGGTGACACATAACTCAGTCTGACAGCAAACTTCAACCAGCAGTGGCTAAGGGTTCTTGTATCTTTGTACTCCTTCCAGCTCCTCAATCAGTTTTCTATCATTTTGTAATTTTATGGATTTTAAAATTCTCTCTTTTTCTCTCTTTTTTCTTTTCTTTCTGTTACAAACTAATGTGTTAAAATTATTAGTAATATAGATTTCTCCCTGTTACCATATTGTAATCTTTGTCAATTTCTCTATTCATTTACTTGCTGATTTTCAAGTTCATTATATATACCAAATATTAATTCCTTATTTTTAGACAGTGTAAATATTTTCTTCCAATGTTATCTGGCTGTTAACTTTGTCAGTGACATTCTTTGTTGAATAAAAATCTTTAATATTAATAAAAACAAACAGACCTCCCCCCCCATTGTTATGTGCTGTGGGGGATTGGTTTACAAAGTCCTTTCCTAACCATAGATCACAAGAAATTCTAAAATATAAACTACTAGGTTTATTTAGGTCCTTAATCCTTCTAAAGCTTTTATCTGTACATATTGTTAAATGAAAAAAAAAAAAGTTTACAATTTTTCTACTTGGTGAGAAAATCTACTGTCTTCTAATTCCTCTGTAATTTCTCTTTTCATCATTTTCTATCATATATCAAGTTCTTATATATGAATGAATCTGTCTCCAATTTCTAGTTACTTAAATATTAATATTTATATCTCCAAGCACCTTAAACAATCTCTATCGCAGATAATTATTTTTTAAAGATTTTATTTGTATTTAGTTGACAGAGATAGACACAGCAAGAGAGGGAACACAATCAGGGGGAGTGGGAGAGGGAGAAGCGGGCTTCCCACTGAGCAGGGAGCTCAATGCAGGGCTGGATCCCAGAACCCTGGGATCATGACCTGAGCCAAAGGAAGACACTTAATGACTGAGCCACCCAGGCACCCCCAGATTATTATTTTAAAATACTGGAATAAATAAATTTTTTTCATGTATATATATATTTTTCATGTATATATGTATATTTTTTACATGTATATATCTCTGAAATTTAAAATTTAGGGAGATTTTTTTTTCTTTTTCGTATTTTTTTTAAAGATTTTATTTATTTATTTAACAGACAGAGATCACAAGCAGGCAGAGAGGCAGGCAGAGAGGGAGGGTGGGGAAGCAGGCTCCCCGCTGAGCAGAGAGCCCGATGTGGGGCTCGATCCCAGGATCCTGAGATCATGACCTCAGCCAAAGGCAGAGGCTTAACCCACTGAGCCACCCAGGCGCCCCTAGGGAGATTTTTAATAAAAAAACCTAATTAGTCAATTTGAGGACATGTCCATGATCTGTCACTTTTAAGAAAAGACAATGTTATTCGACATCCTAAAATAGATGATCTGTAAATTTCCTTACTACTCCAAAACTCAGATTCTATGGTGGAAAGCCAAGGGAATTTGAATGAATGAGATAGTATGTGATAGAGCAAAGGTTGAAAGCATCACTCTCATGCCTTTAGAAGTGCTAGTGTGAAATTCTATTTTTACTTTTAGACCCAACTTCTTGTTCCAGGTTCTCACTAAAGTATTTTGCAATCCACAACTTTTCCTAGAACTTCACAGAATCCAGATTTCCTGCCTGATTGCCGAGACCTTCAATGTTACAACAACGGGAGATACTAGGTACCAGTGGATTGCATAGATTTTCTGATTTGTAACATCAGACAGCACATTTCTTAATCACATTCTTTACTGGAAGCTGATTTTGTTGCTTGCTGATAGCTATGTCATTATATCAAACTGGACCGCGATATGGCCAAATAAACACTAGCCATTTGCTTAGCGTGGGACTAGGGCTAAGAATCTATTTATCTATCAAAACACACTTTGGAACAGCCTAAATATACCCTAGAAAGGAATAACATGATATATTTCTCGGTGGTATGCTCTTAATTTGGATAATCTGATCTGCTCTGTATTCTCCTTGTCACCATAATATAAAGTTTACGATTATGTTTATCTGACAGTAACAGAAAATATTAATACGGTGGCTTAAAAAAAGCAGGATGCTTAATTATGTCAGGCAAAAAGAAATCAGGAGGTTATTCAGCTATATTGATTTAAATAAAGTAATTAATATACGCTCTTTTCCCTTCTTCTCTGTGGCTTTTGTCATAGTGGCATATGGCAACATAGTGGATCCTGGATTTTTTTTTTTAATGAATCTAATTATTGCAGATGGATTACCCTTATTGATATTTCAAGGTATGCTACTTTTCAATCTGCCTTCTTAATCTTCTAGACTCTTTAGAAACTCCTTTTATAACATTATTTATCTATTTTTAATTATCTAGCTCTTTTTCCTATGAAAATTACACAGTTGCTACAATGCCCTTTTGAAGTACGTTCTGTAGTAATGATACAGATATATCTTGATCAATTTATTATTGCCCTAGATTTAAATGCTATGATTAAAATAAGACATTGTGATTATATAATAATATATTTAGATAATGCATAATGCCAAATAATGTATATTATATAAAAATATAGTATTTGTTGAGGACTTAAGATGTGGCTGGGAGCTTTCATCAAGCAAATGCTTGGCATAGAATAATCCAGTTAACCCCAATTTAAATTTCAGATTAAATCCTAGTAATATCCCCATTTCCAAATGAGGAAATTCAATCTCAGAGAGAACAAGCAGTTGCCTAATGTGACACAGCTAGTGAGTGGTTCTTCTGGAATCTGAATCTAGGCAATCTGGCTCTAGACTCAAGCTCTTCTTAAACACCACGTTACACAGCTATGCTTCTATAAATAAAATTTGTTTCCATATGGCAATTTTTGCCAAGTCATATTACATGATTGTTTAATACTCAACTACTCAACTTGCAGTCACTAAGTCTCCAGATATTTTCTCTTAAAACACTTAAAAAATACATACATGCTTGTGGTAGAGACATTGTGACCTTTATCTGTGTGTGTGTGTGTGTGTGTGTGTGTGTGTGTGTGTGTGTATGTTATTAAATCAATTTTATAACATACGAAGTGGTTCAGTTAAGGACCTTGAAATGCACATGGTCTCTAGGTTTTTTGCCAAGTTTTACAATTACATTTTTTCTCTTAATTAATCTAACCTCATCCATCTGAGTTTTGGTTCACTTTTGGCAGAATAAGTAAGGGCCTTGTTACAAAGAACACGTAAGTCGGATGAAGCCTTTGATTATTATTCATTCCGATAAAATGTACAGATGTGGCCTTAATAATGTATACTAAAAATTCCAGTTTTTGTAAACCAAGAAATCTGGGACAGCTCAGTAAACTTGTTACTTGCAATACCATTTAAACAACGGCTCCCAAATCTATACTATTCAGCTTTCGAAAGTTCAAATTCATGTATGTCCTGAAATGGGGCGCCTGGGTGCTCAGTGGGTTAAAGCCTCTGCCTTGGGCTTGGGGCATGATCCTAGAGTCCTGGGAATGAGCCCCGCATTGGGCTCTCTGCTCAGCAGGGAGCCTGCTTCCTCCTCTCTCTGCCTGCCTCTCTGCCTACTTGTGATCTCTCTCTCTGTCAAATAAATAAATAAAATCTTAAAAAAAAAAAAAACTATTGACAGGTGAGCCACTCTTTTCAATGTTGTTGGAGGGAAGATAAAAAATAAAGTTTTATGACAAATGCAAAATATTTTATTTATAATTGTCATGAATGTGCTTGCCAGCCCATGGGTTAAGGACAATTTGATGGAAGAACAACAAAACCCATATAAATTAATCATTGCTGAAAGCCTGAAAAATGATGAATTTCAGCAGTAGCTTTGTTTGTAGTCAACAAGGAAATTAGATTATCCTTTTGCAGCAGAAGAGGTTACAATTTGTTATATCCCATTGACAGCCTTTAAAATATACAAACCTTTAACCTAACAAAGATAACACATCTTTAGAAGTAAAATTACTTGATTTGTTTGTGAACCAATGGGTGTCATATCCGTATTAAACACCATAAAATACTGTGCTTTTGCTCTTGATTGGTGTGGTATCTATATTTTAGAAGAGTAGAAGAGTAATAAAAGATGTTTGCTTACAGTCATGCAACCAGAATCAAAGCCTTTCGCTTGGTGGCAATTGCTTAGGGGGGCATACTGTGTTCAAAAATATTAGATAATCAATAAATACATAGAAACAAAAATGTCAAGTTAAAGAGGGTCTTAGAAACTGTCTACCATAGCGATTTTCCTTTTTCAAGGGAAAAAAAAAAATCTCTTTTTATATATTTTACCATATGTAAAACATAGTCATGAAACACTGCTCTCAGGGGACTCCTCAAAGGGGTCCCTGAGGTCTACCTGATGAGACCTCCACTTTCCCACTTGATAGCTCCTACCTGATTAGGTAACATTGGAACATAGTCTTAAATAATTAGTAAGGCCACTATTTGATAGAAATAAGGAAGATGTTAGTTAGTGTCAGTAAGAATTCAGATTTACTTTTCCTGATTCCTGGATGAGTATTCCATCATCTGAAATGTTGCACTGAAGGTTAATGCTCAAGGATAGATGTTAGCACAACGTAATTCTAGGCCAAATGGAAAAGATCTTTATATTACCTGTATTTTGGAATTATTGATGCTACTGTTCTGCTCCATTAGTAGGGATAATTGCTATATGACTGCACTGAGTCATTTTGAAAGCTATTAGATTCAATTGAATGCTAAATGCATTTTGCTACAAGTAATAGGTTTGTTTGGCACTGAAATAGCTATCAACAGCAAGTTCTGGGATCTTTAGAAATCATAAAACCAAACATGCATCTTCTTCAAATGCCTAGGATAGTTTAAGAGAAGTATAACTGGAGAACCTGGATTCGGAGTAGATGGTCTTTTTAGGGGTAGTAAGATTGAGATTTTAGTTAAATTTTATTCCCAATTATAAATGAGAATCCATCTGATTGGCAAATGTTATGGGCAAATGGCTACTCTCATCACACATTACTCTCACTCCCTCCTATTCAATAAAAGTATGAAAGGAAACAATTTTATCGAGAGTGGTGCAATCCTATAATTATGTAAATTTGAAATTCACACACATTAAACCCAGACCTACAGGAATGTAACTGTGTTAACATTTAAAAACTCAGTGACACACACTTCTTCCAGGTTTTATTAATTTTCTTTTTATCAATAATTCTATGGAATCAAATCTCTTTTCATCTGGCAATATTATTATACTTGAATGGTAGTCCAGATGAAAGGAGTTCTGGTGTCTAAGCCAAAAGGGGCTCTGATATCTACAGTTGACTATTATCTTTTCTCTTTTGCTTGGGTTACCACTTTTTTTTTCTGTCCGTCTTTAATTGGTCTAACTTGGACTTTCTCCAGATTTGGAATTTCAGCCTCAAAGCCATCACCGTACTTTCTAAGAGTGACCTGAGGCGCCATCAATCTTTCCAAAAGCATGGAAAACCCTTCACTTAGTTCAGCCAAAGAGAATGAATTTAAATTCAAGGTGAGGTAAAAAACAAAACAAAACAAAACAAAACAAAACAAAAACTTGCAAATGTAGAGAAATAAACTAGTTCATTAGGGGAAGGTCTCTGATTCTATTTTAGTCTAAGTCTGACCTGAGTGTAGATTGACAGATACAGTTTAGGGGATACCTAGCTCTATTTCTTTCCTTTTTCCTATTTTCACCTTTCCTATTTTTCCTACTTCTTTCTTTCTTTTCTTTTGTAAAACATGTTATTAGCTGTAAGTCCCTGTTTTATTGTCTTGGATTCCCAGTGGACTACTCATTCAGTTTTGATTTATTAGGTGATGATCTGCTTCAAACTGTTGAAAATTTACATAGTAGAAATGATTGATACTCTCTGACCCCACGGAATGATCAGACTGGCTCAGGTGGCCTACCTCCATTTGCTTCTTAAAGTTCTTTTTGATTACTTTTTCCCTCAGTACTCCAGAGAAAGGATTTTCAAGAATAATATCATTAAGGGTTTACATATCCCCCCAAATTAGTAAGATTTACCACTTATTCATAACAATGTCCCTGGACTTGGGGACCAGGACAGAAAGAGTTTAGATGAGACTTCAGATGATAAAAACCATTCCCACTAAGAGAAAAAAATCATCTTCTCCCCAAAGCCATTGTTCTTGTGTTAGTTCTTCTATTAGATAAAATGATATTATTTTCAGCTAAATAGAGATCAATTCCCTGGAAATATCTTTAAATGGAAAATACTGGAAAGAGAAGCGTGTGTCATTGAGTTTTTTTCCTACTCATGAAGTATGTTGCTTTAAGGCTAGAAATGCCATGGATGGAAGTTTTGTATTTGTAAAGATTATAAAAAAAAACTAGAGTTCCTATACAGATTGAACCAAGTCTTTATTTTAATTTGAATTCCTTCAATAGAAGTCACATGTTATTTTGTTTTGTTTAATTTATTTAAACTAAAAAAAAAAAAAAAATCAAAACATTTTACCCACCTTCTCCTCCCCTGCCCCAACCACCAATCTAGTCTCTGTGCCTATGAGCTTTTAAAAAAAATACTTGTGTATGTGTATATATGTATATACACATATATACGTATATGTATGCACACATACACACACACACACACACACACACACACACACACATAAGAGAGATCATATGGGGGCACTGGGTGACTCAGTTAAGTGTCTATCTTCTGCTCAGGTCATGATCCCAGGGTCCTGGTATGGAGCCCCATGTGGGACTCCCTGCTCAGCTGGGAGCCTGCTTCTCCCTCTCTTCCCCTCCTCCCCTGCTTATTCTCTGTGTCTCTCTTTCTCACATATAGAAATAAATAAAATCTTAAAGAGAGAGAGAGACAGATCATACAGCATTTGTATTTCTCTGTCTCACATGTCATCTTTTAATAGGATTAGAGCAACAGACTCACAAGTACCGGGCTAGCCCCTAGTTTCTCCCTCCTCCAAACCATTCTGTATATAGTAATCAAAGTGATTTTGCTAAAATAAGAATCTCCTTCTTTAGCCATTCAGTGACTCTGAGATGACTCTGAGGGGGCATACTTGGCCTCACTGCCACCTTCCCTCTGCCTTGCATTCCAGTGATAAGTCTATTACTTCCTCAATTACACCATGTTACTCATCCCCAAACCTTTATATCAGCAATTCTCTCTCTCTAGAATGATTTTACCTATCCGCCTCCTCCAAATAACCTCCCTATCCCTACATAATTAAGTTCCCATCATGCTTCTAAGTAAATAATTCTCTCTTCTTCGTTCCTACCTTTCTGGCCCAAACACACAGCCCTGTCCAGTTCACTGAACCTGCTGGACCTCACTGGACCAACTGAGATCAACTTTGTCCCTGGAACCACACGAGGGGAAGCAGGGGACAGGGCACTGTGCATGCAGAGCTCCAAATTCAAACCACCATTTTCAGAGGCTGAGGGGAAAAAAAGAAATCTTTAAAGATTAACAACATATGCCTATGAATTCCTGATAAATACCTGTGGTAGGAATCTATGAATAGAGCCAAACATGCGAAATAGAAGCATTTGCTAACCTTGCTTCAGAAACAAATCTTCATCCTAAGACAAGAAATTAGATATAACATTTATTGAAAATGAGCACATTTTCTATGCAATTTTCCTTGAAAAAATCCAGATGGATTTGGAATTGGAATTACAGATAATGCCACATAAGCATTCCTAATGTTGCCAGCTCCACTGGGATGAAGTGTCTCACCCCAACCCCTCAGATGGTCAATTATGACTTAAATCCTCTTGAAAGCTCCCTAAAGACTCCATCCTTACCTAATGTCAATTGTTCAATTACAAATCAGGTTTCAAATGTCTCCAAGTTCTGCACATTGACGAGGTAAGTGGAAAAAAATTTGAGAGATGGAGAAGGACCAGATCAATTTGGACTTTCATTGAACTACATATAATTAACACAGAACAGATGCTTCCCAATTAATTGTGCTGGCTTCAGAGGCAGGGAAATCTTTACTGATTTGTCTTAGACAGAACTTAGCAGAAGAAAAAAGCTAGTAGAATCAACATATATTTTAAATAATATGTAATAATATTTCCATTATCTTAAAATAATTGCCCATATGCATTTCATGGAATTAAGTGCTACAAAAAGTTACTTAAACAGAGGCAGACACTTCATTCTAACAGTTTAAGATCTAAAACACAGGATATTGATAAGGTCATATGAATAATAAAAAGTACTAAGTTAAATATGAAGCAAAATCTAAATATGAAGCAAAATCTATCCATCTAAAGAAAGAACACCTTATCTATCTATCTATCATCTATCTATCTTTCAAATATCTAACTGCAAAATACTGTAGGGCATACACAAAATAGTACAGAAATAAAACTTGAAGACCAAGGGGGAGGAGTCAAGATGGCGGAGAAGTAGCAGGCTGAGACTGCTTTAGGTAGCGGGAGATCAGCTAGATAGCTTATCTAAAGATTGCAAACACCTACAAATCCAACGGGAGATCGAAGAGAAGAAGAACAGCAACTCTAGAAACAGAAAATCAACCACTTTCTGAAAGGTAGGACTGGCGGAGAAGTGAATCCAAAGCAACGGGAAGATAGACCACGCGGGGAGGGGCTGGCTCCCGGCAAGCGGCAGAGCAATGGAGCACAAAATCAGGACTTTTAAAAGTCAGTTCTGCTGAGGGACATCGCTCTAGAGGCTTAACCGGGGTGAAGCCCACGCGGGGTCAGCGTGGCCTCAGGTCCCGCAGGGTCACAGAAGGATCGGGGGTGTCTGAGTGTCACAGAGCTTACAGATATTACAATGGGGAAGCCGGCTACAGAGACAGAGCCGAGGAGTAAGCTCTAAGCTCGGGGTTACTTTGAACCGGTCGCAGGCTCGGTCAGCTTGGAGCGTGGCCGGAGGCAGGGTGACGGGAGTAATTGGGCACTGTTCTCTGAGGGCGCACTGAGGAGTGGGGCCCTGGGCTCTCGGCTCCTCTGGGCCGGAGACTGGGAGGCCGCCATCTTCATTCCCGCCCTCCGGAACTCTACAGAAAGCACTCAGGGAACAAAAGCTCCGGAAAGCAAACCCGAGCGGATAACTCAGCCGGGCCCCTGGTAAGGGCGGTGCAACTCCGCCTGGGGCAAAGACACTTGAGAATCACTACAACAGGCCCCTCCCCCAGAAGATCAACAAGAAACCCAGCCAAGACCAAGTTCACCTACCAAGGAGTGCAGTTTCAATAGAAAGGAGAGCAGCGGAATTCCAGAGGAGGAGAAAGCAAAGCACGGAACTCATGGCTTTCTCCCCATGATTCTTTAGCCTTGCAGTTAATTTAATTTTTTTTCTTTTTCAATTTCTTTTCTTCTTCTGCTAAATTTTTTTAACTTTTACCCTTTTCTTTTTTAACGTTTTTTAACTAGTATATCTAATATTTATATATATTTTTTTTTCTTTTTTATTTTTTTTTTTTTGGTTTTCTTTTTTTAATTGTTTCTTTTTTTTTTTTTCTTTCTGAACCTCTTTTTATCCCCTTTCTCCCCCCTCACAATTTGGGATCTCTTCTGATTTGGCTAAAGCATATTTTCCTGGGGTTGTTGCCACCCTTTTAGTATTTTACTTGCTCCTTCATATACTCTTATCTGGACAAAATGACAAGGCAGAAAAATTCACCACATAAAAAAGAACAAGAGGCAGTACCAAAGGCTAGGGATCTAATCAATACAGACATTGGTAATATGTCAGATCTAGAGTTCAGAATGACGATTCTCAAGGTTCTAGCCGGGCTCGAAAAAAGCATGGAAGATATTAGAGAAACCCTCTTGGGAGATATAAAAGCCCTTTCTGGAGAAATAAAAGAACTAAAATCTAACCAAGTTGAAATCAAAAAAGCTATTAATGAGATGCAATAAAAAATGGAGGCTCTCACTGCTAGGATAAATGAGGCAGAAGAAAGAATTAGTGATATAGAAGACCAAATGACAGAGAATAAAGAAGCTGAACAAAAGAGGGACAAACAGGTACTGGACCACGAGGGGAGAATTCGAGAGATAAGTGACACCATAAGACGAAACAACATTAGAATAATTGGGATTCCAGAAGAAGAGGAAACGGAGAGGGGAGCAGAAGGTATATTGGAGAGAATTATTGGAGAGAATTTCCCCAATATGGCAAAGGGAACAAGCATCAAAATCCAGGAGGTTCAGAGAACCCCCTCAAAATCAATAAGAATAGGTCCACACCCCGTCACCTAATAGTAAAATTTACAAGTCTTAGTGACAAAGAGAAGATTCTGAAACCAGCCCGGGAAAAGAAGTCTGTAACGTACAATGGTAAAAATATTAGATTGGCAGCAGACTTATCCACAGAGACCTGGCAGGCCAGAAAGAGCTGGCATGATATATTCAGAGCACTAAACGAGAAAAACATACAGCCAAGAATACTATATCCAGCTAGGCTATCATTGAAAATAGAAGGAGAGATTAAAAGCTTCCAGGACAAACAAAAACTGAAAGAATTTGCAAACACCAAACCAGCTCTACAGGAAATATTGAAAGGGGTCCTCTAAGCAAAGAGAGACCCTAAAAGTAGTAGATCAGAAAGGAACAGAGACAATATACAATAACAGTCACCTTACAGGCAATACAATGGCACTAAATTCATATCTCTCAATACTTATCCTGAATGTTAATGGGCTAAATGCCCCAATCAAAAGACACAGGGAATCAGAATGGATAAAAAAAACAAAACCCATCTATATGTTGCCTACAAGAAACTCATCTTAAAACCGAAGATACCTCCAGATTTAAAGCGAGGGGGTGGAAAAGAATTTACCATGCTACTGGACATCAGAAGAAAGTAGGAGTGGCAATCCTTATATCAGATCAATTAGATTTTAAGCCAAAGACTATAATAAGAGATGAGGAAGGACACTATATCATACTCAAAGGAACTATCCAACAAGAAGATCTAACAATTTTAAATATCTATGCACCTAACGTGGGAGCAGCCAACTATATAAACCAATTAATAACAAAATCAAAGAAACACATCGACAATAATACAATAATCATAGGGGACTTTAACCCTCCCCTCACTGAAATGGACAGATCATCCAAGCAAAAAATCAACAAGGAAATAAAGGCCTTAAATGGCACATGGGACCAGATGGACATCACAGATATATTCAGAACATTTCATCCCAAAGCAACAGAATACACATTCTTCTCTAGTGCACATGGAACATTCTCCAGAATAGAT